>NW_016805229.1:1459902-1463583 GCF_001698545.2 Rhinopithecus bieti | reverse complement strand
GACAGAAAGAAAGAAAGAAAGAAAGAAAGAAAGAAAGAAAGAAAGAAAGAAAGAAAGAAAGAAAGAAAGAAAGAAAAGAAAAGAAAAGAAAGAAAGAAGGTAAGAGAAATGGCAGAGAAGGAAAGGGAAGGGAAAGAGGGTAGGGAAGAAAAAAAAGGAAAAAGAGGATGGAAGGCAGACAGAAATTAAAGAAAATATCTTTGATACGAAAATGTGGGTTAATGGAAATTGTAACAGTTCACAAGGATTCAGCTTACAGCCTTTCAGGACTTGGTGATGGATTGGGTGGGGGGAATGCTATGCGCCTGGGGAGGGTGTGGGGTCCATGTCAGCTCCACAGAGGCCACACACGTGTGCAATGTGTGACAGAGCCCTGCACACCCACGTGCCCCTCACCGGCCGCTCGATGAGCTCAATGCAGGGCTGTAGGTCCAGCCCAAAGTCGATGAAGTTCCACTCGATGCCCTCGCGCTGGTACTCTTCCTGCTCCAGGATGAACATGGTGTGGTTGAAGAGCTGCTGCAGCTTCTCGTTGGTGTAGTTGATGCACAGCTGCTCGAAGGAGTTCACCTGAGCACATGGCATGGCGGCGGGGCGTGAGGATCTTGGTATGAAGTCAGAAGACAAGGAAGCCCACAGAAGCTCCACCTGACAGCGCCCCCATGGCTTGCCCACATCCTGTTCTGCCATCCCAGCACCCAGACGGGGCTGAGACCCCGAAACATGCTGCCTAGAGTCCACCAGGGCTGGCGAAGTTGACATCACATGGCCCTCACATGCCTTAAAGATGCTTATCTTCTCTATCTGCACAACCATCTACGGATGGACAAATGTCATAAGGCATGCTACCGCATGTGCAGATGTGGAAACGTTGTACAGATGTGAGAACAGAGGCGCAGAGAGAAAGTGACTCTGTAGTACACCTCTTTCAGGATATCTATCAATCTATCAATATATCTGTCAATATTGATAGATATCTATCAATATCTATCAGCCAAACCTCCCAGCTAGGTGTGGTGGCTGATGATTGTAATCCCAGCACTTAGGGAGGCCAAGGCGGGAGGATCACTTGAGGTCAGGAGTTTGCGACCAGCCCGACAAACATAGCGAAAACTCTCTCTACTAAAAATACAAAAATTGGCCAGGCATGGAGGCTCATGCCTGTAATCCCAGCACTTTGGGAGGCCAAGGCCGGTGGATCACTTGAGGTCAGGAGTTGGAGACTGGGCCAACAGGGTGAAACTCCGTCTCCACTAACAAAAAAAAAAAAAAAAAAAAAAATTAGCCGGGCATGATGGCACTAATCCCAGCTACTCGAGAGGCTGAGGCAGGGGAATCACTTGAACCTGGGAGGCGGAAGTTGCAGTGAGCCAGGATTGCACTACTGCACTCTGGCCTGGGTGACAGAGCAAGACTCCGTCTCAAAAAAAAAAAAAAAAAAAGAATTAGCTGGGCATAGTGGCATGCGCCTGTAGTTCCAGCTACTCAGGAGGCTGAGACAGGAGAATTGCTTGAACCCAGAAGATGGAGGCTGCAGTGAGATGAAATTGTGACACTGCATTCCAGTCTGGGCAACAAAGCAAAACTCCATCTCAAAAAACAAAACAAGACAAAAAAAACCCCTTCCCGTTCTCTGAGAACTTTCCTCGGACCCATGGGTGTGGATCCACTACCCATGTTTCTACTACATGAGGTATTGCAAGCTCCTGCAAACAATTCTTGGCTTGGAGGTGACCATGTAGCCAATTCAGGTGAGTAAGACTCAGACTTAATTCCAAGATTTTGGTTGGAACTGTTAGAAAAGAGATTTTTTTTTGCCAGGATTACTGAGAGGCAGTCTGGAGCTTTGGCAGCCATCTTGCCACCATGAGGGGAGAGCCTGCTTGAGAAAGGAGCAATAGGGAAGAAGGCAGAGAGAAAGAGAGAGAAAGATGGCGGAAGATCAGACTCTGCCTACAGGATCCAGCTGCATGTCTGGCCTTCTCAGTTCCAGAAACCAATGCATTTCCTGTTGGATTTCTGTCTCTTATACCCTCAAGGATCCACCCTTAACTAGACAGCCTCCTACCCTACCGTAGCCATCTACATAATTTTCTCCAAAATCATGATTCCTCCAAGAAAAAGCCCCATCTCAGAGAACCAAGACCATGGCTGTTACAATCCCACTGAGCTGTACCTCAAAGATCTCAAATCCAGCTATATCCAGGATACCCAGGAAGGAAGCCCCTTGCCGATGGGTCTTGTCCAGGGCTTTGTTCACGCGGGTGAGTATCCAGCGGAAAAGGCGCTCATATGTTGCCTTGGCCAAAGCCTCTACAGCAAAGTCAGCCTGCAGAGGGGAACCAGGGGAACCTGGTTATTCTCATTGGGCTCCATTTTCACATAAGCCAGGCTGGTGGTGAAGATTTTTATTCTTGTCCAGGCATGGTGGCTCACACTGTAATCCCAGCACTTTGGGAGGCCAACCAAGGCCAGTGGATCACTTGAGGTCAGGAGTTCAAGACCAGCCTGGCCAACATGGCAAAAACCCATCTCTACTAAAAATACAAAAAGTAGCCAGGCGTGGTGGTGCATGCCTGTACTCCCAGCTGCTTGGGAGACTGAGGCAGGAGAATTATTTGAATCTGGGAGGCAGAGGCTACAGTGAGCTGAGATCACACCACTGCACCCCACCCTGGACGACAGAGCAAGACTCTGGCTCAAAAACAAAAAACAAACAAACACAAAAAACCTGACATGGGACTTTGAATATTCTAGTATTGAATAAATGAGGGATAAGGAGATGAGATGAATGGGTGGATGGATGGACAGATGAATGAATGAATGGAATGACAGGTGGAGGAGTGATGGATGGCTGGACAGATGGACGGGTCATGGATGGATGAATGGACAGATGGTGAGTGAGGGATAGATGCACAGATGATGGGTGAACAGATAGATGGGCAGATGAGTGGATGGATGGATGGATGAACAGACAGATGAATGAGTGGATAGAAAGATGGATGGATGGACAGATGCAGAGGCAGACCATGGGTGAATGGATTAATGAACAGATGAATGAGTGAACAGGGGGGTAGATGGATGAATGGATGGATGGGTGGGTGCATGGATGGGTAAGTGATAAGTAAATGGCAGGTACATCATTACCTGTTCTTTTGTCTGAGCTTTCTGTACCACATCTCGCCCAACCTTGATACGAGGAGTGAGGATGGATCTAGTGAAATCCGTCACGTTGATTCCCATGAGGTGGCAAACTTTCTGAGCAGCTGGATGGAGAAAAGAAACATCTTGAGTGCATCACAAAATAAATAGCTTGGCAAGAAGGCACATCACATGGGCTATTTGTGATCTGTGAATACACTGGGTTCTCTTTGGGAAATGGGACCCACTGACCGTGAATATAGTCCTAAAGGCTGCTGTCATTAGTGGTCACACTTCCCAGTATTTTGCTGAGAGGCAATGATTGCGGGGGGGCTGAAGTATGCCCCAGTTGGGGGTTCAGGGTCAGGTAGTTCTAGTTTCAAGTCCCTGTCCCCTCACACTTCCAAGTCATGTGACTTTGGAAAAGCTCTTTACTCTCCCAGAGTCTCGCTTTTCTCAGCTTTAAAAAGGGTCAGCTCTTCAGTACCTTGTTGGTAACCAGGACTAAATAAGGTAAAATATGTAAAGTCCCTGAGAGAG
>NW_016805229.1:1444431-1457493 GCF_001698545.2 Rhinopithecus bieti | reverse complement strand
GGGGGGGAGAGAGAGAGAGAGATTTATTTATTTTTTTGGAGATGGAGTCTTGCTATGTCACCCAGACTGGAGTGCAGTGGTGCGATCACAGCTCACTACAACCTCTGCCTCCCGGGTTCAAGCAATTCTCCTGCCTCAGCCTCCCAAGCAGCTGGGATTATAGGTGCCCGCCACCACACTCAGCTAATTTCTTTTGTATTTTAGTAGAGATGGAGTTTTACCGTGTTGCCCAGGCTGGTCTTGAAGTCCTGAACTCAGGCAATCCACCCACCTCGGCCTCCCCACGTGCTGGGATTACAGGTGTGAGCCACTGGCCCCTGAGATTTATTTAATACTTAGTAAGTATTAAATAGTTACTAATAGTAACATTTATTGAATAGTTACTATTCAATAAATATTTGTTTCACCCTTCCAGGATATGTGTTTGCAATAGCAAAATGCTAGAATCAACCTAAATTTTTTTTTTTTTTTTTTGAGATGCAATCTTCCTGTGTCGCCAGGCTGGAGCACAGTGGTGCGACCACTAGCTGGTCCCTTAACGTGAAAATAGCATTACATGCTGCTTTGCATGTGCAAGGCAGAGTAAATACAGTGATTTTAGGATTTTTTTCCCCATCTCTTGGCAAGAGTGCTTTTTCATTTCTCTTTCCCTGAGGTCTTTCCTTGGCATCTGGATTCTGTTAATTTGCCAGATTTAGGGACTCTAATACATAACAAACACCTGAGAATGAAACTGCCACTGCAAAATTATAACTGAGACACTGAACAGGATCTGACCTAACCAAGTCCATCTTGCTTCTAACCTCCAAGCTCCACTGAACGATTCCTGGATGTAAGCTGAACTAACTTTGGGATGAACTTAGTTTATAGTTTGTTTGTTTATTTATTTATTTATTGAGACAGGGTCTCATTACGTCATCCAGGCTGGAGCATAGTGGCACAATCTTGGTTCACTGCAATCTCCACCTCCTGGGTTCAAGCAATTATCCTGCCTCAGCCTCCTGAGTAGCTGGGATTACAGGTGCCCGCTACCACGCCCAGCTAATTTTTGTATTTTTAGTAGAGATGGGTTTTCACCATGTTGGCCAGGCTGGTCTTGAACTCCTAACTTCAAGTGATCCACCCGCTTCGGCCTCCCAAAGTACTAGGATTACAGGCATGAGCCACCACGCCCGGCCTCTTAGTTTATAGTTTAAAACACAAGAACCCTTTCCCAAAACAAACCTTCTTGCCTGGGGAGTAGACTGCCTTTGTAGGAATAACAAGTTAGCCCAAATATTAAAAATTATGGTTTAGGAGTTCTGTAACTGGAGGCTACAAGAGTCTGACCCTCCCTAAATTGCTCCTGGGGATAACATCACTAATGTAAAATCTAACATCAGTGCTTGTGATATTTTGCAGACCCTGGCACCAGGTGGATCAGCTGACACCACCCAGATCAAGAAACTGGCTCATCTGATCTGATGGCCTCTGTCCAAGAACTGACTCAGGGCAAGAGGACAGCTTCGACTCCCTGTGATTTCATCTCTGACCCAACCAATCAGCACCCCCAACTCACTGGCCTCCTCCTAACCACATAATGCTTAAAAACTGTGATCCCTGAATGCTCAAGGAGATTGATTTGAGTAATAATAAAACTCTGATCTCCCATGCAGCCGGCTCTGCATGAATTACTCTTTCTCTATCTCCATTCCCGTCTTGATTAATTGGCTCTGTCTAGGCAGTGGGTGAGGGAAACCCAGTAAGTGGTTGCAAAAGGTTTGATCAAGGTGGGCTCTAGGGAGTGGTAAAAGCAACGCAGTATACAGCCTGGGCTGGGAGATAAGAAACCTAAATTTTGCTCTCAGCTCAGCCACCAACAAGCATGGTGGTAGCGTGCCAGCTTCTCAAAACACAAAATACTATTTCTTTGTGGGTAGGTTTATCAGATTTAGGGGGACAATTACAGGATGCTCAGTTAAACCTGAATTTCAGATAAACAAGAATACTTTTTTGGTTCAAATGTTACAAGGGACATACTTAAAATTTAAAAAAAGGTTTGTTGTCTACCTAAAATTGAAATGTATCTGGACATCCTGTATTTTATCCGGTACCCCTAATTCTCAGGGCAATTGAGATCTGTCTCCCCAGGAAGACCACAGATACAGTAAGAAGAGCTATTCTTGTGTCATTTCCTGCTGTATCCCAGTGGCATATTGCAGGGCTTGAGAAATATTTCTTTAACAAAACAATTAAGTGGAGTATTTTAGAATAGATGGTCCCTCAGGATCTTGTCTGGTCACTATTAGGGGCGGGATGTGATGACTCTTGCCTATAATCCCAGCATTTTGGGAGGCCAAGGTGGGAGGATCACTTGGACTCAGGAGTTCAAGATCAGCCTGGGCAACACAGCGAGACCTCGTCTCTATTAAAAGTTGTAAAATTTTGTATTTTAAAAAAAGAACAAATAAAACTATTAGGTTTGTTTGTTTGTTTGTTTGTTTTAAATCCCTGCACTCCGATTCAAGAACTTTCCACATAGGGTCTTGAGCAGTGAAAAGTCTGCAAAAAGAAAAATGAGTGATAAGAACCTAGTCCAACTGTTGTTAAAATCTCAGATACCTTCACCTTGAAAAATAACCAATGGTTAAATGTTACCCTCCCCACCCCCTGCAACCCCAAAGTCATTGGCTATTGGGAAAAGGTGGCAAGTACCTGTGTTATCTGGCATGGATGCCTGGTCTGTGTTTCTTTCCTTCTTGAAGACGATATTTCCAAGCTGTAGGACCGATGATACCACCTTCAATATGGCTGAGGTGGGGAGAGAAGAGCAGAGCAGACACAAAGGTCAAAGCCAAAGTACCCTGGAGTTTTGGAGCCTAAAGCCACTGGGGACCCAGAGCCAGCCTACATCGTATTTCCTCCGAAGAAACTAAATTCTGAGCTCAATATTTTCATATGGTTGCTTAAAACCTTGCATTACAATGGAATACCACACAGCAGGGACTGGCAAATTATAGCCCATGGACCAAATCTGGCCCACTGTTTACTATTATAAATAAAGTATTATTGGAACACAGCTATACTCATTCATTTACATATTGTTTATAACTATTTGCATGCTATGATGGCAGAGTTAAAGAGTTGCAACAAGGATCGTCTGGCCCACAAAGGCTAAAGAATTTGCTATCTGACGCTTTACAGAAAATGCGTTAGCAACCCCTGCCACAGAACAGTGAGAATGAATGAACTACAACTACCAAAAAACAAAACTGATGTATTGGGGCCAGCATGGTGACTTATGCCTGTGACCCCAGCACTTTGGGAGGCTGAGGTGGGAGAATTGTTTGAGGCCAGGAGTTTGAGACAGCCTGGGCAATGTAGGGAGATCCTGTCTCTAAAACAAAAACACCCCTGATGTATCTTCCAGACACAAACACTGAACAAAAGAAGACAGACGGAAACAAGAATGTACTGCCTAAGTCCATATATTGACAGTCCATCCAAGAAGAGGTAAAACTAATCGATGTTGTTAGAAGTCAGGATATTAATTATCCTTAATTGAGGGGAGCTCCGAGAAGGTGCATGTGGGAGCTTCTGCGGGGCTGGTGGCATTTTCTTATTTAGAATGGATTCTAGTTACACAGACGTGTTCAGTTTATAATAATTCTTTGCACGCACGCTATGGCATACACAATTTTCTACATGTAAATCTACATCAGTAAAAGGCTTTTTGAAATAAAAACCCTGTGCTTCTTACATACTCTGCTGGGTGTACAAGATGCCCATGTTGGGATGAAGAAAATATACATTTGTTTTTACTAGTTGTCCAGGTGTCTCCAAACAAAAACACTGTGTTCCCAAGATACTTGGAACCTCTCTGACTCCATACTTAGCACATGTTACTGTTAAAATAGTTTCTATGTCTGAAATCCCCACAAGACCATGAGTTTCTGGAGAGTGAGAGGCCTGCCCTTATCATCTTTGAATTTCCAAAGCCTAGTCCAGGGTCCTGATACACATGGTAGGGAGGGAGAGATGGATGGATGGTAGGTGGAAGGTGGATGGATGGATGAATTAATGAATGAATAAATGGACAGAGGATGGGTTCATGGATGAATGGATGGAGGAATGGATGGGTGTGTTGATGAATGGGTGAATGATGGATGGATGAGTAGAGGATAGATGGATGAATACAGGATGGACTGATGGATGAATAATGCATGGATAGAGGATAGATGGATGATGGATGGATGGATAGCTGGATGGATAGAGGATGGATGGATAGATGGAATGGACAGAGGATGGATGGATGGGTGATGGATAGATGGATAGAGAACTGATGGATGATGGATGGACGAACGGATAGAGGACTGATGGATGGATGATGGATGGATGAATGGATGGATGGATAGATGATAGATGGATGACAGATGGATGGATGGTAGATGGATGGATGGATGGATGGAGAATGGATGATGATTAATGCAAATTCTTGGCTTAGCTTAACTCAGGTACAAATCACCCAGAGTTCTGGCTTCAAATCAGTCACCGTGTTCCAGGAACAAAGCTTAGAGATCCCAGACTTCTGTGGTTCCTCAGGCCAAACCAGACATTACAAGACCCATAACAACAGCTATTCTCACACCATGGAGTCCTTGGCCCAGCTAAGCAAAAGGACCCAGCTGCTGACCACCCACCCATTTGCTCCCACTCACTAAGGCAGAAAGCCTTCTACCCAAAATGAATGAAGCTGCTGTTGACAGGACTTGGAAACACACTTCCTTTTAACCATAACATCTATGAAAGAGGCTTTGTAAACTATGAAGAGTTGTACTCACAGTTTTAAAAGTGTAAGTTTAAAGTAAAGATTGCTGAAATGCCTGCACAGCCCAGGCGAGCCGGCCAACTCAGGGTTTCTCAATCTTGTCACTGCAGAAATTCGGGGCCAGATAATTCTCTATTGCGGGGAGCTGTCCTGGGCGTCATGGGAGGTTTAGTAGCATCCCTGATCTCTAACCACTAGATGTCAGTGGTGGTTACCCCACCAGAGTTGTGACAACCACAGATGTCGTCAGACACTACTAAATGTCCCCTGGGAGGCAAACTCATCTCTGGAGAAAACCACTGGTCTACATGAACAAAGCCAACTAAGGAGGACTGTGGGGACCCAAGGAGGCCACAAACCCATCTGAAGGGGCCAGCAGCTACTCCGTCATAGCCCAGTATTGCTAGAACTTCTGATTTTTCCAGATCATGGAAAGCCAGAGTTTTTATGTGAAGTCTACCCAGAGTTTTTTTGTTTTGTTTTGTTTTTTCTTTTGAGACGGAGTCTTGCTCTGTCACCCAGGTTGGAGTGCATTGGTACAATCTCGGCTCACTGCAACCTCCGCACTTCCCGGGTTCAGGGAAATTCTCCTGCCTCAGCCTCCAGACTAGCTGGGATTACAGGCATGTGACACCACACCCGGCTAATTTTTCTATTTTTAGGAGAGATGGGGTTTCATCATGTTGGCCAGACTGGTCTCAAACTCCTGACCTCAAGTGATCCATGTGCCTTGGCCTCCCATAGTGCTGGGATTATAGGCCACAGTGCCCCGCCTACCCATATTTAAACTTTAGGAACCAATTTTTTAAAATTTTGAAGGTTGTAGTGGCCGATCTCTCCTGTGGGTTCAGGAGCCAATAGTTTGCACTTTCTGGTATAGTTAACGTAATTCCAGAAATGAAAAAAGAACGCCACCACTCCCAGGCCATAAGAGATGAACCTTGGGGCAGAGTTAGCAGACAGCAAACAAGTAAACCAGTGAGGAGACACAATACAGCAAGGTCGGTGACGGCTGGCGGCATCCTGTTGCACTGGTGCAAAGCACGCATTCTGCAGTTAGACAGTCCTGAGTTCAAATCCCAGCTTTGCTTCTTATAAATCTCATCATCTTTGAATTTCCAAAGCCTAGTTCAGAGTCCAGATACACATGGGGAGGGAGGGAAATGGATGGATGGCAGATGGAGGGGGGATGGACGAATGAATGAATAAATGTATAGAGGATGAGTTCATGGATGAATGGATGGGTGGGTAGATGGATGGATGGATGGGTGATGGATGGATGGATGGATGGGGGATGGAAGGATGAGTTGAGGATAGATGGATGAATAGAGGATGGATGGATGGATGGATGAATCATGAATGGATAGAGGATAGAGACTCTACATGCATCTCAATAAGTCCCATGAGCCTCAGTTTCCCTATCTGCAAAATGGAGATGGTAACAGTAGTATCTACTTCATGAAGTTTAGGTCCTGTAAGATGCTGAGCAAGGGCCTGACCCAGTAGGCCAGTAGGTGGTAAAGAGTGGAAGCCACCTATATTAGGTTGAATGTTGGTCCTTCTAAAATACATCCACCTGGAACCTGTGAATATGGCCACCTGGAACCTGTGAATATGGCCTAATTTGGGGGGGGGTAACACTTATTTTTTTTTTTCCTTTTTGTGGGGAACGGGGTCTCACTATATTACCCAGGCAGGTCTCGAACTCCTGGGCTCAAGCTCTCCTCCTGCCTCTGCCTCCCTGAGAGCTGGGATTACAGGCGTGAGCCACCATGTCCAGCCTGAATGTGGCCTAATTCGGAAAAAAAAGGTCTTTGCAGATGGAATCAAGTAAAAGATCTCAAAATGAGGTCATCTCGGATTAACCTGGTGGGCCCTACATTTAATGTCAAGTGTCTTTATGATGGACAGAAGAGAAGATCCACAGAGTAGAACGCCACATGAAGGAGGAGGCAGAGACTGGAGTGAGACAAGCCAAGGAAAAGCCAGGAACAGCCAGAGCCACCAGAAGCCAGGACAGAGGCAAGGAACAGATCTCCCTCGGGGCCTCCAGAAGGAACAACCCCTGCCAACATCTTATCTCTTAAAAAAAAAATTTTTTTTTAATTTTTAGTAGATAAGGGGTCTTGCTATATTGCCCAGACTGGTCTTGAACGCCTGGCCTCAAATGATCCTCTCACCTCGGCCTCCCAAAGTGCTGGGATTACAGGCATGAGCCATTATGCCCGGCTCATGATGACACCTTGATTTCAGAACCCTGGCCTCCAGAACTGGGAGAGAATAAATTCCTGTTGTTTTAAGACATCAAATTTGTGCTCATTTTTTACAGTGGCCTTACACCTCTCTTCTTACTGAGGAATAGGAAACAGGGCTTTCCAACACCAGACATGTGTACCACCAGGGGTACACAGGATGGAAGATTTAGGTGATTTTATTTTTTATCTTAAAAATTAGGTGCTTTTTCTAATATGTTAGAAACAGTTTAACCAGGCCAGGCATGGTGGCTCATGGCTGTAATCCCAAGGATTTGGGAGGCTGAGGCAAGTGGATTGCTTGAGGCTAGGAGTTCAAGGCCAGCCTGGACAACATAGCAAGACCCTGTCTCTACAAAAAATTTAAAAATTAGCCAGGCATGGGCTGGGCGTGGTGGCTCACACCTGTAATCCCAGCACTTTGGGAGGCTGAGGTGGGCAGATCACAAGGTCAGGAGATCGATACCATCCTTGTTAACACGGTGAAACCCCGTCTCTACTAAAAATACAAAAACAAAATTATCCAGGCGTGGTGGTGGGCACCTGCAGTCCCAGCTACTCGGAGGCTGAGGCGGGAGAATGGCGTGAACGTGGGAGGCGGAGCTTGCAGTGAGCCAAGATCGAGCCACTGCACTCCAGCCTGGGCGACAGAG
Source organism: Rhinopithecus bieti (assembly GCF_001698545.2). NCBI lineage: Eukaryota > Metazoa > Chordata > Mammalia > Primates > Cercopithecidae > Rhinopithecus > Rhinopithecus bieti. Next base: position 1,449,781 of record NW_016805229.1, on the reverse strand, counting down.
TGAGACTCCATCTCAAAAAAAAAAAAATTAGGCATGGTGGCGCATGAGGATATCTTGAGCCCAGGAGTTCAAGGCTGTAGAACCCAATGTGGTGGGGAAAATCCTGGTCTCCCCTGTTCACCTGGAGCCTCGAGAAGCTCCAGCCTGGAGCCTGACCCACCCACTTCTCCATAGGCCCCTTAATGGAAGGTTTGGAAGTAGCCCTTAGTTTATAAATGGGGTTGGTGTACATTTGGGACTAAATTGGTTCCCATGAGAGTTGGTTATTTGCATGCCATCATCTGAATGCTTGCTCTGTGTACCATCTGCTCCATTATTTGCTTAACCATTTTCTTTAAATTTACCTCCTTCTCTTTCCTTACATTTATTTTAATAGGAAACTTTCTCTATCTTAAGTGAAAAATAATCTTCACTTGCCATAAATAGATGGCAGTTATAAATATAAATACAAGGAAAACAGTATTACCAAATTCTAGCTAGATGCTTAGGCCTGCTGAAGGTGCTGGGCCTGGGGTCTGGTCTCTGTGGTTAAAGGGGAAATTGGCAAGTGCCAATGTCCACTGAGAACACTGGGGGCTGGGCATGATGGCTCACGCCTGTAATCCCAGCACTTTGGGAGGTCAAGGCGGGCTGATTGAGCCCAGGAGTTCAAGACTAGAGAATACTGGATAACATGGTGAAGTCTTGTCTCTACTCACCCCTCCAAACACCAAACCAAACCAAACCAAACCAAACCAAACCAAACCAAACCAAACCAAAAAAACCCCAGGTCAGGCACGGTGGCTGATGCCTGCAATCCCAGCACTTTGGGAGGCCAAGACGGGTGGATCATCTGACGTCAGGAGTTTAAAACCAGCCTGGCCAACATGGTGAGACCTAGTCTCCAATAAAAATACACAAAAAATTAGCGGGGCATGGTGATAGGCGCCTGTAATCCCAGCTACTCGGGAGGCTGAGCCAGGAGAATTGCTTGAACCCGGGAGGCAGAGGTTGCAGTGAGCCGAGGTCGTGCCACTGCACTCCAGCCTGGGTGGCAATAGCAAGCCTCCATCTCAAACAAAACAGAACAAAAACCCTAAAATCAAAAATTAGCCAGGCATGGTAGCACATGCCTATAGTCTCCATGACTTGAGAGGCTGAGGTGGGAGGACTGCTTGAGCCTGCAAGGCAGAGGGTGCAGGGAGCTGAGATTGCGCCACTGTACTCCAGCCTAGGTGACAGAGTGGCGTGATCTCAGCTCACTGCAGCTTTGACCTCCTGCGCTCAAGTGATCTTCCTGCCTCAGTCCCCTAAGCAGCTGGGACTACAGATGTGCACCACCACACCTGGTTAATTTTTTGTATTATTTGTAGAGAAGGAGTCTTGCCATGTTGCCCAGGTTGGTCTCAAACTCGACCTCAAGTGATCTGCCTGCCTTGGCCTCTCAAAGTGCTGGAATTACAGGCGTGAGCCACCATGCCCAACAAAACACAATTTATTTATTTATTATTATTATTATTATCATTATTATTATTATTTGAGACGGAGTCTTGCTCAGTCGCCCAGGCTGGAGTGCGGTGGCGCGATCTCAGCTCACTGCAAGCTCCGCCTCCCGGATTCATGCCATTCTCCTGCCTCAGCCTCCCGAGTAGCTGGGACTACAGGTGCCCGCCACTATGCCTGGCTAGTTTTTTTGTATTTTTAGTACAGATGGGGTTTCACCGTGTTAGCCAGGATGGTTTCGATCTCCTGACCTCATGATCCGCCTGTCTCGGCCTCCCAAAGTGCTGGGATTACAGGCGTGAGCCACTGCACCCGGCCCCAAAACACAGTTTAAATGATCTCATTTGTTTTCTTTCACAAGAATAGACAATAATTTAATAAACTTTATATCAATCAACCTATTTTATTTTGTTTCAGTTTTTTTTTCTGTTGTCTTTATTTTTTTGTAGAGACAGAGTCTCACTATGTTGTCCAGGCTGGTCTCGAACTCCTGGGCTCAAGTAATCCTCCTGCCTCAGTGTCTCAAAATGCTGGGATTACAGGCATGAGCCACTGTGCCCAGCCTGTTCCAGCTTTTTATTATTTAAATAAAACTATACTGAACAGTCTAGTACATTAAGAAAAAAGGATTTAGTAAATGTCTGGCACACAACAAATACTTAACCACTGTTCATTGTTATTTAAAAGCAAGATCAGAAGCAAAACCGACCCCTGTCCTAAATAAAATGAATCATTCTTGGAGAGCCTATGTCATTCAGACAAGGAAGCTATCAGCACTAGATTCTGATGTGGGACCCTGGCCAAGACCCACACACACCATCCATTTGTCAACTGACCCATAGAGTCTTATTTTTCTAGACCCCAAGTTATCTTCGGAGGAGCTGCCCCTCCCCATATGCAGCATTTCAGCAAACTCAGTGCTATTCTGGGGCTCCAAACGGGCGTAGGCGTGGGAAGGAGGGGAAACTTTCCACAATTCTGTCCTGGTATTCCCAAAAGAGATTAACCTTGAACACTGAGGCACATCTAACCCAGAAGGAAAAGTGTTTCTGGAAACACAGTGTCCTAACCAAGAATTTCTTTCTGAGCTGTCCTGTTCTCAAGACCCAGTATGTTTCTTGGCTATTGGTTAGAAGATTTTGATCAATATCAATCGATCACCAAAGCAACCCCTCCAGGAAGAGCCTGAGTAAAACCACTGCCTCGATCACTCCCCCTCCCCTAAACCCTGCCCACATGTTCCTGATGAGGCCAACATCTCTATCTTCAGCTCCAAGAAGCCATTCTTAGGGACCATAATGAAACCACCCTGTGCTTTCCACAACCCTGCCTATGCTGCATAGCTCAGGAATGTGCATATCAACAAATCAGAGTCAATGATACTCCGTTCAGGAACTTAAGCCGGGAATCTACTCCATTCTTTAGACATAAACTCAAAGAATTTAAGGGCTGGAACCCAGCCATGTCGCTGTCAACAAACTGCATCCTATAGAGAGACAATGTAGTCAAGAGGGAGATAGAAGACAAATTAGGTTCTAGAAAAATCTTTTGAGCACCCAGATCTCACTGTACCTGAAGCTTGAATTCCTGAACTTTTTTTTTTAGATGGTGTCTAGCTCCATCTTCCAAGCTGGAGTGGACTGGCATGATCTTGGCTCACTGCAACCTCTGCCTTCTGGGTTCAAGCAATCCTCCCACCTCAGCCTCTCGAGTAGCTAGGACTACAAGTGTGCACCACCATCCCTGGCTAATTTTTTTGTATTTTTAGTAGAGACAGGGTTTCACCATATTGACCAGGTTGGTCTCGAACTCCTGACCTAAAGTGATCTGCCCACCTTGGCCTCCCAAAGCGCTGAGTTTACAGGCCTGAGCCACTGCGCCCAACCTCCCTGAATTTTTCAACATGGTGAGTTAGTCACTTTCCCTTTGGTTTAAGCCAGCTTGAGTTACTTGCAACTAAAAGAGTCCTAGTTATACAGCCACTTTTCTACAACACAAAACACAAATAAACCACCTAGAATGAAATTCATTTTTCTCCTTTTTTTTTTTTTAATGGAAAGTGGGGAATTCAGAGAGCAGAAATCTGTCCTGACCAGAGAAGAATTCTTAACAGGTTCCATTGGTACCCAGGCAGGCTACCCTCCAGATTCAAGGTATGAGGCTTACATAGCTGTTCCTCCTCGCTGAAACCCATGATCGCCATGGCCTCCAAGGTTTCCTGGAACATCTCATCATCCTGGGCTGCTGGGATGGGCACAAAGCCATTGGAGAGGAAGGTGTAGTTGTTGAAGCCCTCCAAAAGCAAGTCATCTAGAAGGAGAGGAAGAGGGGTCAGGGTCAACAAGACACACTTCTAATTTCAACATGAGATGGAGATCTGGTCAAGGGTCTGGGCCATCATAATTCCTTTCCCTTTCTCAAGGCTTGGACCGTTTAAAACCCTCATACATCATCATGTAGACAACCATACCAACAACTGCCAGCCTTGCACAGTGGTGCAGGTTGTATACTGCTCCAGTGACTGCAGCTGATATCCAGCCTTGGTTCTGCTTGCTAAGCCAGAATCCCTGGCACGAAGTTGCATCTACCTGGAGGAAGGGATGCCTTTACCTCAATTGTCCAGAGGCACCCTGCCTTCAGAGACAAAGCTGTCAGAAGAGTTAGATTGACCTTTACTCATTTTTTTTTTCTTTGAGACAGAGTCTTACTCTGTCATCCAGGCTGGAGTGCAGTGGTGTGATCTCAGTTCACTGCAACCTCCTCTTCCCAGATTCAAGCAATTCTCCTGCCTCAACCTCCTGAGTAGCTGGGATTACAGGCGCCTGCCACCATGCCTGGCTAATTTTTGTGTTTTTAGTAGAGATGGGGTTTCACCATGTTGACCACACTAGTCTTGAACTCCTGACCTTAGGTGATCCACCCATCTCGACCTCTCAAAGTTCTGGGATTACAGACGTGAGCCACCACACCTGGCCTTATTCACGTATTTCTAAAATTTTTATCAAATTCAAACAGGCACATGAGTTTTAAAATCAACTACTACTAAAGGTTTATAATGAAAAATAGCATTCGCCAGTCACATCCCTTCTCCAATTCCTACCTTACTCTATAATACCTGCTTTTTATCTCTTTTAGCTGCTTTTTTTCTGGCAGTTATTACTATCTCTCTGTCGACTAGGCTTGCTATATATACTAACCTATTACAATGTATATACCATTATGTATTATATGTAATAGGCCAAGGGTTCCCCAACCCACAGGCCATAGACCAGTACCGGTCCATGTTAGGAACTGGGCCACGCAGCAGGAGGTGAGCAGCAGGTGAGCGAGTGAAGTGTCATCTGTATTTACAGCCGCTGCCCATCGCTTGCATCACTGCCTGAGCTCCATTTCCCATCAGATCAGCGGCAGCATTAGATTCTCATAGGAGCGCAAACCCTATCGAGAACTGCGCCTGTGTGCTCCTTATAAGACTCTAATGCCTGATAATCTGTCACTGTCCCCCATCACCCCTCGGTGAGACCGCAGGAAAACAAGTTCCCAATGATTCTACGTTATAGTGAGTAGTATAATTATTTCATTACATATTACAATGTAATAATAAAGTGCACAGTAAATGTAATACACTTGAATCATCCCAAAACCATCCCTGCCACCCCGCCCACCCAATCTGTGGAAAAATTTCCTTCCAGGAAACCAGTCCTCGGTGCCAAAATAGGTGCTTTTGGCCTATTGGAAGACCAGAGGCAAAGCACAGTCGCTGTAATAGGCGATTTCTGGATATGTCAAGTTTAGATAGTATCTAGTGACTTCCTGCTACGGCAGGCAAACATGTAGCTTTCTTACACTACCTTTCCTTTCCCCAGCC
>NW_016805229.1:1419862-1444138 GCF_001698545.2 Rhinopithecus bieti | reverse complement strand
TTTTTTTTTTGAGAGGGAGTTTCACTCTTGTTGCCCAGGCTGGAGTGCAGTGGTGCGATCTTGGCTCACTGCAACCTCTGCCTCCCAGATTCAAGCAATTCTCCTGCCTCTCGAGTAGCTGGGATTACAGGCACCCGCCAACACACCTAGCTAATGTGTTGTATTTTTAGTAGAGATGGGATTTCACCATGTTGGCTAGGTAGTCTCAAACTCCTGACATCAGGTGATCCACCTGCCTCAGCCTCCCAAAGTGCTGGGATTACAGGTGTGAGCCACTATGCCCAGCCACCTCCAGCTATTTTTAGTTGAATTAATACATAAGGCTTATTATCATGGGTTGGCAAATTCGGTCCCCTGTTGTTTCTGTAAATAAAGTTTTATTGAAACACAGCTGCTCTGATGTCCTTGTTTATTCCTCACGGCTGCTTTCTCACTAGGCAACAGAGCTGAGTAGTTGCAACAGAGGCCATCTGGTCCTTAAAGTCTAAAACTTTTACTACTGATCCTTTAGTGAAAATAGTTTGCCAACTCCCTGTTTATATTATGACATTAATTAGATATTCTCTGTAAAACTGTATCCTATGATTACATTTCCTTTGTTGTTGTTCGGCTTCTCTCTGACCCCCAACTTTATAATTGCTTTTCTTTCTCCTGCACCATTTGCTTTTAGTATACCCTCCAATACATCAAGGATCCTCTTCCAGATCCATCTTTAATTAGGTTGGATTTGGTTATACTTTTGGAAAGACGTCAGCAAGATATTTTTCTTTTAAAATAAAGGTCTTTTATGGGTCAAGTCACTTGGAAGCTGCTTGATACACTCGAGGTTAAATTGACCCAAGACACCAGTTAACTGAAACTTTTGGATTAACTTGAAATGCCTGATTCAAGTCACGAGGATTGAGGTCTTTGCCAAGACTTCATTATCCCGAGTTTGGATGCATTTAGGAATATTTGGTTCTTTCTAAAAGCCCAACATCTTTCCAGTTCTATCATCTAAAATACAAAGGGCCCCCAGGAATTTAGTTGTGAGTCCTATACTTGCCCATTTCTGGAAGACCAGAGGCAAAGCACAAAACTAGAACCCAAGTTACCAGACAGCCAAACTGTTTTCTTTGGTGCCAAATAAAAGGAAGAGAAATGTCAACATTTTTCCCTGGCCCATTCCACAGGGTCCTGCACTGTAACTGCTAATGTACCATGTTTGCTGGTATATAACATACATTCAGCATTCCCCCTTTATCAAAAATTGCTCCACCTCATATCCTATGTTCCAGAAAGCCAGCCATTAAGGAAACTTGTTTTTATTTTTTTGAGACAGAGTCTCACTCTGTCGCCCAGGCTGGAGTGCAGTGGTGCAATCTCAGCTCACTGCAACCTCCACCTTCTAGGTTCAAGCGATTCTCCTGCCTCAGCCTCCCGAGTAGCTGGGATTACAGGTGCCAGTCACCACACCTGGCTAATTTTTGTATTTTTGGGGAGAGAGGGTTTCACTATCTTGGCCAAGCTGGTCTCAAACTCCTGACTTTAGGTAATCCGCCTGCCTCTGCCTCCCAAAGTGTGGGATTACAGGCATGAGCCACTGCGCCCCACCCTGGAAATTTAAATAATGGAAAGTGCCAGCCCCGTAGCTGAGCTCTGCAATACACTCCGACACAGCAAAGTTCTGAGCTCACACAGATCCTTTTGGTAACTGTCTTAACCAAAATAACTACACTTGGGCCACAAAAGAGATGGGAAGTAAAGTCTGTATTGTTCCCATAAAATTTCAGACTTAAAACGTATTAGTAATATGTAGACTCTACTATGTACAGGTAGTGACTGATCCATTCCTTTTTTAAGCTATGTGATTTGTATATATTTTTAGGAGTTAGTAAACAACTGCATGTCCAGAACTGAACTCATAACTTCCTACTGCAGTCTGGTGTACAGTGTACTGTATTTACATAAAAAACATTTTTCCCTACAATAGAGGTCAGCAAACTTCTGCACACTGCCTGTTTTTGTAAATAAAGTTTTATTGTAACACAGTGTTGCCTGCATACTTCGGTTTATGTGTTGGTTGTGCTTCTTGGTTTATGTATTGCCTGTGGCTGCTTTTGCATTACAATGGCAGAGTTGAATAGCTGTGACAGAAGCTGTGTGGCCTGCAAAGCCTAAAGATTTATTATCTGGCCTTTTACAGAAAAAGTTTTGACCCCTGTTCTACAAAGTCACTGGCAAAACATGTATAATGAAAAGTGCTTAGCCCCACTGGCCCTGCAAATTCCTTATAAAACCAGAATGCATCTTTTATACTTGCAAGTTTTATAAATTTGACAAGTAAAGCAAATGTCTTTCTCCCTTTCCTTGAAGACACAGATTGTGTCTAGTTGGACTTGATGCTCTCTGGTCTAATTAGACATGAATCATTAATGATCTAATGTCTAATTGGAGTTGATGGCTACTATGTCACATAGTAGGTGGTCAGTAAATGAGAATGACTGAACAAAAGCCACACTCACTCACTGGGAGGAGATGAAGAACTGCTCATCTGTCACTCACAGACATGGTCCTTTCTGGCAGGATCTCAGACTGTTTTTATAGCCAATCCCTTAACCTCGGATTCTGATGAAAGGGAAGGCTCAAGCCATCCAATCACACGTCATTGCTAGTCACTTACTTTTCATCTTCTCCTTGGCTCCAGCAATCATGTAGTAAAAGATGTGGAATGTCCTCTCGTCTCTGGCTTGGCGAATTGCCCGTGATTTTTCTAGCAGATCTGGTTTGGAGAGAGTTAGGGATTCTGGGGATACTGCGGGTGTTCTTCTGGTCTTCCACCTCCATCCCTATCATACCCAATTCGCACGGGATGACTTTCCAGTTCTGCCCCAGGGATCGGTAATGTCTAACTTTGACCATCGCCCCTGTGGACAAATGGAACCACTGGGTGCTGCCAGCCGACCTCAGATGCAGAAAGAAGGGAGGGGAATAGAGTGAAAAGAGAAAGCATAGAAAGACCCCAGGAAGATGGTAATGGTAATGAGATGTTCCCCTAACAGCCATCACCAGCAAATTTTCTTTAAAATGAGCTTTCTTCAGACATTACAGAATGCAAATAATGACACCCTCTATGATTTATGATTCATTCCTGTGTGAAACGATTGATATACATTGTCTCACTGAAGCCTCACAAAGTATGCTAGGAAGTAAGTGCAACTATTATTGGTGTTTTCATTAAGGGGAAACTGAGGTTCAGAGAAGGGAAGTCCTTTCTCAAGATCATACAGCTAGCAAGTGGCAAAGCTGTCTTCCATGCCCTCTGTTCCAAGAGTAGGGTCTGACGGGACGGAGGGGAGAGAGACCATAAACACGCTATACTAATTAATTTCAGGAGAGCTGCTCTGCCATGGAGGGTGGCAGGAGGGAGAGCAGAGGGGAGGGCAGGGCAGGGTGGCATGGAGATCACAGGGTCTGGGGTGATGGAAGAGGACAGCTGGGAGGCTGGGCTACTGTACTGGGTGGATTTCCACAGCACTAAGTGTGATGGTGTGGGATGATGGGGCTGGATCCGCAGACCTTGTCTTCTTCAAGTCCTAAACCCAGCTAGCAGTGCCTGGGTGACCATAGCCCATGTCCTAGCTGGAAAGCAGTGATTCTCAGACTTTCTGATGGTGCGTCAAAATTCCTAGAGGGCTTATTCAAACCCAGCTTGCTGGGCTCCACCCTCCAACATTTGATTCAGCAGACCTGGGGCAGGGTCTAAGGTGTGCATTTCATATATATATATATAATGTGTGTGTGTGTGTATACACGTATATACAATGTATACACACATGTATACACACACAGGAACACGCACACATGTATATGTTTGAGCCAGAGTCTTGCTCTGTCACCCAGGCTGGAGTACAGTGGTGCAATCTTGGCTCACTGCAACCTCTGCCTCCCAGCTTTAAGCAATTCTCCTGCCTCAGCCTCCTGAGTAGCTGGGACTACAGGTGCATGCCACCATGCCTGGCTAATTTTGTATTTTTAGTAGAGACAGGGTTTCACCACATTGGCCAGGTTAGTCTCAAACTCCTGACCTCAAGTGATCTGCCCGCCTCGGCCTCCCAAAGTGCTGGGATTACAGGCATGAGCCACCGTGCCCGGCTGAGATGTGTGTTTCTAAAGAGCTCCCAAGTGATGCTGATGCTGCTGGTTTGGGAAACATACTTTCAGAACCACTGATCTAAAAGGAAGACTGAGGCCTGAAGGACAGCGCTATGCCTGGGGCTCGCTCTAAACACAGGAAATGAACTGCTGAGAGGTGTGTGCAAGGCTGCAGGACAAGAGGGCCCTGGCTCTGGACTTGACCAAAGCCTGGCAGCCCTCCCAGCTGCAGGACAGGAATCCTGGCTGGTTTGGGCAGATTAAAGTAGAAACATACAAAACGTTAACAGTAACACAATAACCACCACCTATGAGATGCTCACTTTGGGCCCCGCCCCGTATCAAGGGCTGTGCGTACTATTATGCATATTATTTCATTTAATCACTGCACCAGCTCCACAAAGTAGGTGCGATCACCCCCATTTTACTGAGGCAAAACTGAGAGAGCTTCAGTGGTTTCCCCAAATCCCCGCAGCTTAGACAAGTGCAGTGGAGAGGAGGCCACTCCACAACCCACCCTCTTATCCAGGGCATATAACGTGGACAAATGGGACCACTAGGTGCTGCCAGCAGGCCTCAGGTGCAGAAAGAAGCTAAGTCGCCCCCCAGGCCCTATTCATTGCCAAGCACGTGGTCCGCAGGAAGCTGTGAACACACCATACCCTTGAGCTCTAGGGCCGCCTGCAAAGCTCCTGAGGCTGATCAGTCACTGAACTCTAGACCTGGTTGTTCCCCCACGTCCAGATATTTCTAACTTGGCTCCACTTCACCACTCAGATTCATGAAAGAGACACTCTACTCGTTCCTTGCGACATCAGCGTTCTTCTGCGTAAACTCTGTTTTCATTAATTTCCTATCTAAGAAGTGGAGCCAATCACAGACCAAGTCTCTAAAAGGCTAACAGGTCCAGAATTTGGCTTCGGACAGTGGCTGAATAAGAATGAAGTGAAGATCATAGAAGAGACACTACGTAGCCAGCCCTTATTCTGCACCTTGCATGGTACCTAGAGCTTTATATCCGTTCACTCACTCTATTCTCACATTTCTATGAGGCAGGTACCATTCATTATCATCCCCATTTTGCTGATGAGGCACAGACAGGGGGAGTAACCAGCCCAAGGTCAGTCAGCTAAAGGACAGGTCATTTGAGCATCACATGCAGGCTAGGCTGCTTCTTTGGGGTTCAAACCAGGGGTCGGGTCCACACATGTATAACCACTACACCACAATGCCTGCTGTTAAGGGGAGATTTGTTCTGGAAGAAACCTAAGAGGCTGGAAAGACAGGGGTGGCTCCTGGACTCTCCCAGCCTCTGGGCTGGAGGTTGGTAGGGGGCGGGGTGCCCGTTTGGCCCAGGCTCAGGGAAAGGATACAGGTCTCAATGTTGGCTCCCACGATGTAACCTGTGACGTCGAAGTTGATGCGGATGAATTTGCCCTGCCAACAGGAAAACACAGTTCAGGCTTTGCTGCCCAACTTCAGCCTTTAACCCCATGCTGTGGGCAATCAGGAGGGAGATGTTACAGAGCATGGGGGAGTGAGGGGCAGGGAGATTCTTGCAAACACTCAGAACCCCACGAGTCAACTCATCAGGCAGAACCAACATCTGCTGAGCTGAGACCACCCCAGGCCTAACAGCAACAGAACGTGTAAAACATGTTCACAGATCAATTTCATTTGGCTCTTGCAATGACCATAGTCCATCACGGCTATCCCCATTTTTTTTTTTTTTTTTTGAGATGGAGTCTCGCTCTGTTGCCCAGGCTGGAGTGCAGTGGCGCGATCTCAGCTCAATGCAAGCTCCGCCTCCAGGTTCACGCCATTCTCCTGCCTCAGCCTCCTGAGTAGCTGGGACTACAGGCACCCAGCACCACGCCCGGCTATTTTTGTATTTTTAGTAGAGACAGGGTTTCACCGCATTAGCCAGGATGGTCTCGATATCCTGACCTCGTGATCCGCCCACCTCGGTCTCCCAAAGTGCTGGGATTACAGGCGTGAGCCACCGCGCCCAGCCGGCTATCCCCATTAAAAAAAAAAATTATTTATTTATTGGAGACAAGGTCTCGCTCTGTCACCCAGGCTGGAGTGCAGTGTCATGATCTCAGCTCACTGCAAGCTCCGCCTTCTGGGTTCATGCCATTCTCCTGCCTCAGCCTCCCGAGTAGCTGGGACTACAGGCACCCGCCACCAAGCCCGGCTATTTTTTTGTATTTTTAGTAGAGATGGGGTTTCACCGTGTTAGCCAGGATGGTCTCGATCTCCTGACCTTGTGATCTGCCCGCCTCGGCCTCCCCAAAGTGCTGGGATCACAGGCATGAGCCACCGCACCCAGCCGGCTATCCACATTTAAAAAAAAATTATTTATTTATTGGAGACAAGGTCTTGCTCTGTCACCCAGGCTGGGGTGCAGGGGTGAAATCACAGCTCACTGTAATCTTGAACTCCTGGGCTCAAGCAATCCCCTTTTCCCCATGACCTCAGCCTCCCAAGCAGCTAGGACTACAGGCATGCACCACCATACCCAACTAATTTTAAAAAAAGTTTTTGTACAGATAGGTTCTCACTGTGTTGCCCAGGTTGGTCTCAGATTCCTGCACTCAAGCGATCCTCCCATCTCAGCCTCCCAAAGTGCTGGGATTACAGGAGTAAACTACCATACCCAGCCCACTATCCCCACTGTAAAGCTGGCAAAACTAAGACTAAGAGAGATCAAGTGACTGTCCAACATGACATTGCTCCTGAGAGGTAGAGCCCTAAGCAGAAGGAAGCTTTTTCCATATTCAGGGGCTGGAAAGGACTCCCTTCCCAAGCCCCACCCTGCTCCAAAACAGGCTGCACCCACATCATCCAACTATGGATGAAACCTTCTCTGTGGGACAGGTGAGTACGCATTGGACACAATGCCCAAGCAGGCCCTGTGTAGGATGTCCTTTAGGCAGGAATGGGTCATGTCCCTGGTCCTAGAGGCTCAACAAGTATCTCCAAAGATGGCCCTATCTACCTGCCTCAACTAAGCCATGAAACCAAGGATGGAATCCAATCCTCCATCTGTTGGCATCAACCCTTTTCCTGTTTCCTCAATAGGCGAGACAGGATTTCATCCATTTCCTCCCCCATGACATAATGTGGTGGGAAGTGTTGGCATGTGTGGACACAATCCCCTAGGGCTTGCTCAGTCCTTGACAAAACCTTCCAACTTTCCCTATCGGGAAACATGCAGTAGAGTGATTTGGGATGACCATATCCCAAATGGAGCCAGGGAGAGCCGGTTGGTCACAGGCAAGGCCCAGGCGCCTTTCTTCACTCTCCTTCTCAAGATGGCAGGGACACCAGTGAGTGGAGGATGTTTTTAGGGATTTGTCTTGCACTTACTTCCATTTATGATGGGGCTAGAAACATTGCACTGAATTGTAACACGCAAACAAAGTGCTTCTCAGTGGAGGCGACACATCTGCTATGGAGATTTTGGCAATCAGTGGAAGAGATTATTTGACTTGTCACATGATGGCGGGGGCCATTGTTGTTAGTGAACAGTGGGGCCAAGGATATTTTGGGAGTCCTGCAATGATCAGGAGAGTCTCTGACACCAATCCTTGTCTATATCCCTTATGACTCTTGCAATGTCTCACTTGATATTCATGGAGGTAAAAATCTGTTTGTAATTAGCTAGACTTAGAACCTAACCTTTACGCCTTTAGATTTTTATGCTTTTTTCTTTTCTTCTTTTTTTTTTTTTTGAGACAGAGTCTCACTCTGTCACCCAGGTTGGAGTGCAGTGGTGTGACTTTGGCTCGCTGCAACCTCCATCTCCCCAGGTTCAAGCGATTCTCCCACCTCAGCCTCCCAAGTAACTGGGAATACAGGCGTGTGTCACCGCGCCCAGCTAAGTTTTGTATTTTTAATAGAGACAGGGTTTCACCATGTTGGCCAGGCTGGTCTCAAACTCCTGACCTCAGGTGATCTTCCCACCTCAGCCTCCCAAAGTGCTGGGTTTACAGGTGTGAGCCACTCTGTGCCCGGCTTAGATTTTTATGCTTTTAAATAAAAGCATTAAAAAGTGTTTAAAATGTTGTTGTAATATAAGAATATCCCATCCGTGTGACTCTAGAGAAGATTGCTTTTGGTTCAGTGTTTCACCGAGAGTCAGTTGCCATTCTAGAAAATCCCATCCCAACATCACCAGTGCCTGAACTTGACCCTCTTCCTTGTATTTGTAGCTGTCGCAGTGGATAGACCTAAGTGTCTGTCTCTTACTGTGTCTTCTGTTTGTGTGGCCTGGCCCAAACATTGACATGCTGAAATGTACTTTATTTTATTTATTTATCTATTTAGTTTTGTAGAGATGGGGTTTCTCCATGTTGCCCAGGTTGGTCTCAACCTCTTGAGCTCAAGTGATCTGCCCACCTCAGTCTCCCAAAGTACTGGGACTACAGGCATGAGCCACCTCGCCGGGCCTGAAATGCATACTTTTTAAATGAATTGTCTTATGTTATTTCTTCTTCATATTACAGTTAGGGCATTACGCTGACGTGTATTCATCTAACCTGTGTAGGAGGTGATAGTATCTATGATTCTAATTTTGGGCGAGGAAAGGAGACATTGTGTAATTGTTTGTTACTAAAATGGGCCTTGGGGATCGCAGGGTCAGGGACCACCATGTGAATATGCTCAGCAGAGCAGAGCTTTCTGCAAAGTCTTTCACGGGACCCCATCCCAGTGAGCAACAGTTCAGAGACCCCCCCCCTCCTGGAATGCAGAGGCAATTTTTCTTTCATCTTTTCTCACTAAAATATCTTTCTGACCCTCCTACAGAGAGGCAACAGCTTCTTTTGTACAATGAAACCATTTTTGTCTACATAACATCAACCACCCACTTTCAGAGTTCCCCTGCCCCGTTGGGCTCAGGCAAAACCTTTTGCTTTGGAGCCTGGGGAGTGTGCGTGGGACGGTAGTACCCCCTGCCTCACTCACTGTCTGTTCTTCAATTGGAAGAACCAGCTTCGTGAAGGCTGGAACCATATCTGAACTATTCATCACAATCCTGTGAGCCTCGCTCAGTGCCTGGTATACAGCAGGCACTTAATAAAAACAGCAAATGAGAAAGAAACAAAGAGAATGGTGGTACATGTAAAAGTGCCTACCAGAATAATTGCACAGAGTAGGTACTTACTAAATATTTCTTGGAGAAGGTGTGTGCGTGGTACATAGTTGGCACTCAATTCATGTTTTGCTACATAAAATGGTATTGGATGTAAGGGTCTAGCACATAGCACGTGCTCAATAAATAATTTTTAAAATTTTAATAATAGAGATGGGGGGTCTATTTGTTTGCCTAGACCCCCCATCTAGGCTGGTTTGTTTGTTTGCCTAGGCTGGTCTAGAACCCCTGGGCTCAAGTGATCCTCCCATCTCAGCCTCCCGAAGTGCTGGGATTACAGGTGTGAGCCACTGCACCCTTCCAGTATTTGTTGAGTGAATAGTAAATGAATGAATGAATGAATGAATGAGAGTGTGAGAGGCAGGAGCCCTCGCAAGATTGTAAGGTACAGTCCATCTCTCCAGGGTCAGATGCCCCTCCCACCTCCGCACACAGACACTCTGCAGCCCAGGCAGGAAATGACACCAAACCTTTTCTGGAAAACCCGCGTGGCTTTGCTACTTACGAATCGTGAGGAGTTGTCGTTCTTGACTGTTTTGGCGTTGCCGAAAGCCTCCAGAATCGGGTTTGCTTGTAGAAGCTGCTTTTCCAGCTCTCCCTAAAATTCATTCACATCTAGTTATTGGAGAAAGCAACCTAGGTCCTGACAGTTCTACCTTGGATGGATGTTGTCACAAAACTCTGCCCTTAACCCACAGGTTCTCTCCTATCTCCTACCTCCTCTTAGACCCCGATGCTAATGTCCAGATTTACAGGAGGATTTCAGAAGAAAAGAAGCAACTGTCTGAGCTCTCTCATAGCTAGGACATCTACTCCTTAGGAAGGTCACTTTTTTCAAGACTAGGGCCTACTCATCTCTACAATATCACTGCCACTCAAAGCCACTGCCTTGTACAATGCCGATGATGTCATTTACATCATGATGAATGGTGCCCCACAGAGTTGTGCAGTGCACCACCTGCCCACTGTACATGGCAGTTGTTCTGCTGTTTATGTTTAACAAGCAATCTGCTTCAAGTTAAACCACTACAATCCTCCTTCTGATTATTTTAGTGCAATTTTTTTAAGCTGCAATTTTTCCTTTCTCAGGACTGGTTTTCTGAAGTCTCCTACAGAAGACAAGTAAGGAATGCACAAAACCCACCAGGAATCCTCTTAGCAGACTGCAGAATAAAGCTTCAAAGCAGGTTGCCTGAGCTCCATTCATCGGGTTAAAGGCAGCGGAGACTGTACATAGCCCACCGGCTATGTGCACAAACGCGGTCACGTGATTAATCATGGCAGGAAAGGGCCAATGTGGTAAGTTAAGCTGGGAAAGCAGAGGAGCTGCTCTTGGCCTAGCCCTAAAACATAGCGGCTGCAGATGGGCCCGAAGCCTCCAGGCCCTGGATTCTGGGAGTTTTTCTCCTTGATCTCCCTCCTGCCTTCCCTTCCTTATTTTTCCAGGCAGCAGGGCTGGGCTGGACAGGAGCCAGGAAAGTGTCTAGAGGGGACAAGGACGGGCATGGCTTCCTCCTTGTTCCTCTGCATGCCAGGAAGGCATCAGGGTACCTGGTCTACAGGACAAAGCAGGAAGCTGCTATTTGTTTCTGTTTTATTCGTCCACACATCCTCCTTTTTGTAGCTCCCAGAGAAAGATGAAGCAAAAGCCTCATTCGCATAAAAATCTCAGCCACAAGCGGAATCACCACAGCTGAGACTGGTGGAAATTTACGAGAAGCGCCGTGCGTGTTTCTTTGTTGGTGGGAAGATGACTAAAGGAATCACTTTTGTTCACATAAACTTGGGGTCTCCATGGTCTCTGAAAAAGACTCCCTTTCTAGAATGGGGATTCTAGCAGGTAAGGTTGAAAAGTCCTGGCAAGAGAGCTTTAAATGGGGGACCTGGTGCAAACCCTTCATTTCATAGATGATGAAACTCTGGCCCCGAGAAGTTAACTGACTCGGCCAAGGTCACGCAAGAGCAGATCCCAAATAAGAACTGTACTTCTCCTTCTGATCTGCAACACTGTCACCCGGGGTCTAACGAAGATGGATTGAATGATCTTTTTGGGAGCCGAGGAAGACACCCGTGGGTTTCTTCTAGGCTGGGACCCACATGTCAGCCCCCCAAGCTCTGCGTTAGAGATGAGTTCATAGGCACAGGTCCAAGCAGGACCAGGTTATGCGTTGCGTAGCTGGGGCCTTACCGCGCCACCAAAGCTAGTGCATCGCAACCTCCAAGACGGTTTCTGGAGGCTTGAGTCAAGCAACCAGCATGCAAGAGACAGACACGCACTGCACACGCATGCACAGGGACACACTGGTGCACCAGGGACAGGAACTGGGGGAAGAAACTTAGGGATGATGGCGGGGAGAAAAGAGGGAGGCATGCCACAGCTGTGCCATTGACTGTCCATTGAGCCAGGGAAGCTTTGGTGCCTGACAGTCCTAAGACACTCAGCCAGATGGGACAGACGTCTCTGTCTAGGTTGTTCCAGTCAGGGGTACCAGGAGTGGATGCTTTGAAGGGTGCAGGGGCTCATTCTGAACTAGAGAAATCCATTTCAGGCTGAAGCGCAAACCTGGGGATTCCAATAGGAGTCCAGTGGGTGGTAAATGCACCCCCACACCCTGCCCTGGCATCAGACACCCACAGGATGGTATCTTGGTGCATTTACTTGTTTGAGTTGTGAAACTCCAAGGCCTACCCCATTTCTACCACCAGCTACAGGACTTGGTGGGTGCAACAGGATCATGCAGATCTAAATTCACTCCGTGCCTCCCCTACACACCAGGAAAACACTCTCAGTTACTCACGTAGGCAAAAGATGGGCCTTGCTGTGGTTGAACAACACAGTATAAAACAAATGTCAGTGTTATTTCCATCACATGGACATCAGGGGCTGGAGACTATATGACTTTGATCCCCCCAAACAGCCTGGAGTCCCCAAGACAGACAGGTCAGCTCCTTTTCCTTGATACTGTTTTTTTTTCTCTCTGTTTAGCTGCAGGGATGCGATCACAGCTCACTGCAGTCTCAACCTCCTGGGCTCAGGCGATACTCCTGCCTCAACCTCCCAAGTAGCTAAGACTACAGGCATGCACACCATGCCTGGCTAATTCTATTTTATTTTATTTTTTATTTTGTACAGACAGGGTCTTACTGTGTCACCCAGACTGGTCCTGAACTCCTGGGCTCAGACCATCCTCCCGCCTTTGCCTCCCAGAGCACTGAGATTACAGTCATGAGCCCCCATGGCTCAGCCATTCCCTCCTTTTTCTAATTTCTTAGAGATCCAGGCATTTCAAAGATTTTCATAATTACTGGGGTCACATTAGTCTCCTTAAAACAGTATCCAATGAGACAATGTCTGAGATGTGTTTACACATGCAGCCAAAACAAGTAGCACATACTAGGCCCTTGAAAAAGATGAGTTGTTAGAAAGTATTATGTCCTATTTTTACTCTTTAGGGAAAGGGAAGGCAGTGGAAACTGTATTTTAACTGCCACGCAGCCTTTGGAGCCGTTGTTCCAACTCACTATGGCTAGAAACCAACTTGCCAGAGACAACTCTAGGATGCTGAATCTTGAGTTTCCTGCATTTGTTCGGAGAAGGAAAGTTCTCCAAAGCCACAACCAGCACCCATTCCAGATCTCCAAGGGCCTCTAGACAACCCGACCATGGTGGCTGCTCCCGAGTCCCCTCTGAGGGCCTAAAGCGACATCCGGAATGGCGAACACTGGAGACACCCCCACACCGTAGTCAGATCTCCATCCTACCATCTTTCTGCCTGCGAACCTGCAGACGGAGGTGCTGGCCAGTCCTGGCGGCCCCACCGCGTGCCCCCTCCTGTGGGACAGATGGGGTGGGGCTGACACACGAGGAGGAAGAAAAGGATGGGCCCTAGAGGGGGTGACCCTAGAAACCTCCTCTTCTTTTCCTCCCAAGCTCTTAGTCATACTGTGTCATCATTAGTCATACTGTGTCATCATTAGTCATACTGTGTCATCATCTGTTTATTTCTGGGATTATGTGACAACTACGTGCTCTTCCACAGGTCCAGAAGCTCGCAGAAGAGAATAACAGCATCTCTCAGACTTATCCCCAGGTCCCCACCCCAAGTGGTGCCTGGCACACAGTAGGTGCTCCATCCACAGTTACTGAATGGCATTGCACTGAAGCCCATGGGCCAAGTGATACCAGCATCTCCATCCCAGGGATGGGGGACACGTGGAGGAATCAGGGAACCCAAAAGGTACCTTAACCCCTGGGACTTTACAGAGATTCACTGAAAGGAGTGCTTCTCAATCTAGGGCAACTGTCCCACCCCAGGGGACATCTGACAAGTCTACAGATATTTTTGGTTGTCACAACTGGAGGGAAGGGGGCTATCAGCATCTAGTGGGTCGAGGCCAGGGATGTCATGAAATATTGTACGAGGCACGGGGAAGTCCCTCCAAGAAAGAGTTATCTGGTCCAAAATGCCATCAGTGCCACCACTGAGAAGCCCTGACATGAAGGAAGATCTCACTGCGGAAGGAAAGGACTTATTCTCATTTCACAAAACGGGCCCCCTTCTGGAGGGACGCTTCCAGCTGAACCAAGAAATCACCCATACTCAACAGGCCTGCTCGCCAAAAAGATGGTCTCTCTTTGAGTCTTCAGGGGAGGGGTAGTCAGACAGGGCCTGAGTTCTTGCAGCGATGTTCTGTTTGTATCTCGGTTGCGCTGCAAGCTGGAGACCGGTTGGCTAAATCATGGCCTCTGACTGGGAACTGCCACTCACCGTGATACTTGTGTCTTTCTTGCCCTTGTGGGAGGAGGCCACCACGGCCAGGTACTGAATGACCTTCTTGGTGTTTTCGGTTTTCCCGGCTCCGGACTCACCTCTGAAAGACACAGGAACAGTCACCCAGTGGACATCATCTATGCACACGTTCCATGGTGACCTTTCCGCAGCTCCATGAGCCAGGCAGGACGATAATGACGATCACCACCATTTCCCAGAGGGCGAAACGGAGGCTCCCAGAGGGGAAGTAACTTGCCCAAGGTCACATCTCTGGTAGTGAGCTGAACTGGGTCCCCAACCTAGGTCCAATGCCCGATCTATTCCTTCCAAGAGGACGTACAAAAGAATTCAGATACAAAGAGTGAAAAGGTGGGCTGGGCGTGGTGGCGGCTCATGCCTGTGATCCCAGTACTTCGGGAGGCTGAGGTGGGAGGATCATTTGAGCCCAGGAGTCTGAGACCAGCCTCAGCAACACAGAGAGACAATGCCTCTACAAAAAAATTTAAAAATTAGCCAGGCATGGTGGCACATGCCTGTAGTCCCAGCTATTGGGGAAGTTGAGGCAGGAGGATCACTCAAGTCCAGGAGTTCAAGACCAGCGTGAGCAATACAGTAAAACCCTGACTCTATAAAAAATAAGAAAAATTAACCAGGCATGGTGGTGCATGCCTGTAGTCCCAGCTACTCAGGAGGCTGAGGTGGGAGGATGGCTTGAGCCCAGGAGTTTGAGGCTGCAGTGAGCCATGATCACACCACTGGACTCCAGCCTGGGTGACAGAGCAAGACCTCATCTTTTAAAAAATAGGGTGAAAAAGAAAACCTTAGTTTTCCTACAAGGGTCCAAACAGGTTTATTTGGAATTGTCTACTTTTAAGACATCATTAGCATTGCTAGAAATGGAAAGACCAGGCACAAGGCAGCCTTCAAGAAAGGACTTAAGTGCCTCTGGAGTACCAGGACCTAAAGTTTAAGAAGCTCCCTTATGGAAAGAAAAATTTACCAAAAAACTGGTTATCCCATTGATCACTGAGCAGAGGCAAGTCCCTTTATCTTCTGAGGAATCCCACCCCATGTTTCAGGAGGCTAGCTGATGATCTCAGTTAAGTATCTAAGGATAAGCCCAGTTGAAGTAATTCACGATAAAGTGTAAATGACTGATATGTTTAGATCAGTATGACATGGTTTGTCTTCTCAAAAAAGTATGTACTCCTGGAATATGAAGGTAGTTTTTTTTTTGTTTTTGTTTTTTTTTTTTTTTTTTACCAAGATGGCCTTCATGAACTAGCTGCCTGTTTTGGCCATCAGAAATCATCACAATGGAATGGCTCCATCTAGATACCGTCTCTATGTCCCACCATTCCTAGTCAAAGATAAGGACAGTGCCTTCACCAAAACTTCACTTGTTTATCATCTTCTCCTATTTTTTCAGTTTCCTTTTGTTTTTTGTGTTTCCTTTCTTTGCCTCATCTCTCTGACTTTCTGAGTTCACTTAATACTCTAAAATATAAGAGAGATTTTTTTTTAAGTTGGGAAAAGAATTTGTTCACCCCAAGGTCGGCCCACGGTTCTCTGTGCTGAACCAGTGCCACCACAGCTAGTACAGTCTCTGCTCTTCTTCCTAATTAGGAAGTAAAGAAATTAATTTTCTCTGCCAAGGGCCCATTAATAACTTGGCTCATGGCTTAAAAAAGAAATAGAAGAAAAGAAAAAAGAAAGGGGGAAAGAAAAAAAAAGTGGCCCAAGTTGCTGGGCCTAATCCTACAGGTCCCACTGTCCAGAAATCAAGTGTCTAATGGCCAAGAATGATGGAACATCTTGCAGTGTCTTTGTGCGGTCCCTTCCCTTCCTAGAGGCCTTCCTTCCCAGGGGCCACATTGTTTCACATGGCCTCAGAGGCAGTTTATGAAATGGGAACCATGAAGGTATTACCCTATATCCCCAGAAGGGGAAACTAAGACCAGAATGTGTGTGTGTGTGTGTGTGTGTGTGTGTGTGTGTGTGTGTGTGTGTAAAAGAGGAGAAATGGCCGGGTGCAGCAGAGAATTGGCCACGTTTATAATCGCAGCTACTCAGGAGGCTGAGTTGGGAGGATCACTTGAGGCCAGGAGTTTGAAAGAAGCCTGGGCAACATAGAAAGATCCCATCTCTTAAGAGAGAGAAGAATTGGCATTTGTCATTGGGGGTATCCCAATGACAAAGAGGGAAGGGTCCCTTGCTAATTGCTCTACATGAATTATTTCCTTTATCATCTTCCTGCCTCCATGTTGTTATAGAAGGAGGAGTCTTGCACAGAGTCAGTAAGCAATTTTCCCTAGGTCACACAGCAAAGAAGGGATACAGTCAGAATGGAAAGTCAGGTCTCTGATTCTAATGCAATCAGAATTCCTTTTCCTACATTTCACCAAGGTGTTCCATGACACAGGCCCAACCCTCTAAGGACTTGCTTTCCAAGGCCAGAAGAAGGGCAGGGGAAGGGGAATTAATGTTTATTGAAGGCCTACACAGTACTAGGCTTTGGGCTCACAAATCTTTTCATTTATTCTACCCAGCAATCTAATGAGAGAGTTATTAATTATCCCCATCACCCACCTGGGGAAAATGAGGCAGAGAGAGGTTGAAGTAAATTGCTCCAGCCCACAATTGCTCTTGCTTTCACACAGATAGGAAATGGAGGAGAATCAGGATTTGAACTTAGGTCCACTTGACACCAGGGCCCATGTTCTGCCCCCTACCCTTTTATTTTAACAAATCAGCAAAGAGAAAAGACAGAGTGAAGTCCCAGCACCACTCCATTGGAGTTCTGCCATATATTCCAGCAGTCTTTACTTGCCCTAACCAACAAATCAAGCCACTCAGTCATTCACACCTAAGTATGAATTACTTCAATCAGACTGACGTCAGAACTTTGCTAGACTTCATTCTAAAGTGAAGGGGATGGATTCCGATTCAAGCAAGAGAAAGTAGAGAAACTTTTGGATGTAGGAAATCACTTGCGTAGGTGGTCATGAACCTATTCAGATCCAAGACAAGAATCAGGACAGCAGTGTGCACAAACAACACGTGTGAAACACACTCTTCATGCCGACAAACCAGTGTTCCTAGACTGCTGGTGCTCCCTTCTCTTTCCCACAACAATTCCTTCCTTTCCACCCTGGCCTTGAACCTCCCTCACCTCCTCCCTTTTACAACAAAGACATCACCGGGTGCGGTGGCTCACGCCTGTCATCCCAGCACTTTGGGAGGCCGAGGCAGGTGGATCACTTGAGGTCAGGAGTTCAAGACCAGCCTGGCCAACATGGTGAAACCCTGTCTCTACTAAAAATACAAAAATTAGCTGGGCGTACTGGTGTGCGCCTGTAATCCCAGCTACTTGGTGGAGGGAGGGGGCTGAGGCAGGAGAATCGCTTAAACCCAGGAGGCGGAGGTTACAGTGAGCTGAGATTGTGCCACTACACTCCAGCCTGGGCAAAAGAATGAGACTCCATCTCAAAAAACAAACAAACAAAAAACCAAAGACATCAACGTGCCCCGTCCATGGCTATGGTCTTCCACTTTGCCCGGGATGAGGAGTGGGACGTAAACTCTGGGACTCTACCCCTTCCCATGTAGCTGCTGGGCTCCACTGTTTCCAAGTTCTGTTGAGAAAAACCAATTGCCCTGGGAGGTTCTGCCAAATAAAACATCCCAAGCTCCAGGCTCATGGGCGTCTGAAGGTTGATATGCTCCGAGTTGGTCCAGAAACATTCATAACTTGGCTTTTCTGACCCCCACCTCTAGGGGTGAAGATGCCTTCCTGGTCTGAGTACCCTAAACTCCTTTCTTGTTTCTTCCTCTCCCTGTTCCCAGAGAAGGACCGGACTCATGACCAAATATGGCCTCCTGGCCTTGTAATTACCCCAATGCCAGTTCCTTTTAATCAGTCCAGCCCCAGCGGCTGGGAGGAACCACCCAATGGCCACTTAACCCCTCATCCAGGCTGGCTTCATCAGTGGGACCTGTACAGTCTTACAGGGACCACCCTGTGCTTGATTTAATACTCTAATGTTGCCATCTGGAAATTCTTCATAATTCTTTATAAAGGCTCTGCATTTTCTTTTCTTATCTTTTGAGACTGAGTCTTGCTCTATTGCCCGGCTGGAGTACAGTGTGTGATCTTGGCTCACTGCAACCTCTTCCTCCTAGGTTCAAGTGATTCTCCTGCCTCAGCCTCCCAAGTAGCTGGAACTACAGGTGCCTGCCACTATGCCTGGGTAATTTTTGTATTTTTAGTAGAGATGGGATTTCACCATGTTGGTGAGGCTGGCTTCGAACTCCTGACCTCACGTGATCTGCCCGCCTCAGCCTCCCAAAGTGCTGGGATTCCAGGAGTGAACCACTGCGCTCAGCCAGCATTTTCATTTTGCAAAATTTTACAAATTCTGTACCTAGTCCTGGCTCCCAAGGTTGAATATTGCCAAGTCCATTGCAGCCTGTGGTTTGCCATTGGTAGGAAAGCCAAATTGTCTCTGATGAACCGCACAGCTATTCAGTCCCTGGTCTTTATGTGACTGGCAAGGCATTCTGGCATTTTGTACTGTACAACTCCTACACATCCTGCAAAACCCCAGGCAGAAGCAACGCCTCTCTCCCCTACAGCATCAATTGGCAGAATAGCATAATGGGCTCCAGGGCCGGGTTGCTCAAGTTCAAATCCCTGCTCTGCCAGTTACCTGTGTGTGACCTTAGGCAAGTCATTTAGCCTCTCCATACCTCAGTTTCTTTACCCCATTATAAAATGGGTATAATAAAAACACTTACCTTGTATGATTTTTTTTTTTTTTTTTTTGAGACAAGGTCTCACTCTGTGGCCCAGGCTGGAGTGCAGTGATGCAATCATAGCTCACCGCAACTGAGAATTCCTAGGCTCGAGTGATATTCCTGCCCCAGCCTCCCAAGTAGCTGGGACTACAGGTACACACCACCACAGTTGGCTAATCTTTAAATTTTTTGTAGAGACAGGGGTCTCGCTGTTTTGCCCAAGCTGTTCTCGGACTCCTGGTCTCAAGTGATCTCTAGCCTCAGCCTCCCAAAGTGCTGGGACTGCAGGCATGAGCCACCATGCCTGACCTTTTATATGATTCTTATGAGGATTAAACGAGTGAATATTTATATAAAATGCTTAGAACAATGCCTGGTATATCAAAATGCTAGTTATTATTACTTTTGTTTTTTGAGACAGTTTTGCTTGTTGCTCAGGCTGGAGTGCAACGGCACAACTTTGACTCACTGCAATCTCGAACTCCTGGGTTCATGTGACCCTCCCACCTCAGCCTCCTGAGTAGCTGGAATGACAAGCATGTGCCACTACACCTAGCTAATTTTTTGATTTTGTGGAGTCTCGCTAAGTTGCCCAGGATAGTCTTGAACTCCAGGCCTCAGGCAATCCTCCTGCCTTGGCCTCCTAAAATGTTGGGATTACAGGTGTGAGCCACTATGCCCACCTATTATTACTTTTATAACCACTGCTTCCGTAGTGCTTATCTATTGTTTGTATAATGATTTTCAACATTCATCCTATCATTAAGATATAAATAATATTCACAATTTCCCACTATTTAAGCTAGGAGTTAGCAAACTCTTTCTGTAAAAGCTCAGCTCTCCACTGCAGCACAAAAGCAAATATGTAAACAAGTGAGTGCAGCTGTGTTTCAATAAAACTTTATCTAGAACAAATAGGCAAGGGCCTGATTTGACCCACTGGTCAAAGTTTGTCCTTCCCTGGCTTGAGTCCCTTAGCACATTCTCATCCATTTTACTTATTTATTTTATTATTGTATATAATTTTTGAGGTGGGATCTCACTGTGTCACCCAGGCTGAAGTGCAGTGGTACAATCTTGGCTTACTGCCAAATTTCTGCTTCCCAGGCATGGTGAGCTGAGATCCTCCTGCCTCACCCTCCTAAGTAGCTGGGACTACAGGCACATGCTATTAGGCTCAGCTAATTTTTGTGTTTTTTGTAGAAACGGAGTTTTGCCATGTTGGCCAGGCTGGTCTTGAACTCCTGAGCTCAAGCGATCAGCCTGCCTTGGCCTCCCAAAGTGCTAGGATTACAGGCATGAGCCACCGTGCCTGGCCTGTCATTCATTTTAGACGAAAGTTTAAACTCCTCCCCAGGGCCTGAAAGCACCCCCCTACCTCTCTCTAATTTTATGTGCCACCACTCTCCTCCTCTTAATTTAGCCCCTTGATTACACAGCTGTTTCTCCAACCAGGCCCATGGCCTCTAATTAAACTGAGTACACTGGATGGATTACATGCTAGACAAAATACAACTCAGGCCTAAAAATTACATTTATTCAGCTTTCAGTTTTCCTTCCTTTCTTTTCTTCCTTCCCTTCCTTTCCTTCCTTCCTTCCTCTCTCTCTCTCTCTCTGGGTCTTGCTCTGTTGCCCAGACTGAGGTGCAGTGGTACGATCACAGCTCACTTAGCCTCTAACTCCCAAGCTCAAGTGATCCTCCCTCCCCAACCTCCTGAATAGCTGGGACTACAGGTGTGCACCATCCCACCTAGCTAATTTTTGAATTTGTTGTACTGATGGGGTCTCACTGTGTTCCTCAGTTTGGTCTCAAACTTCTGGCCTTAAGCAACCCTTCTGCCTCAGCCTCTCAAGGCCCTGAGTTTCCAGGCATAAGCCACCACACCCAGCCAATTTCCAGTTTCTTAACTGCATAACCAAACAGTTGGTTCCAACCCGGCTTCTCTTGACCACCAATTATGCCTGAAAGCTCAGCCCTGCTGTCAACCTGTAGGTCCTTCTAGTCACTTTGGCTGAATTTCACAACAAGCAAAATAAAATCTAATACAGAGACTGAAGATGTTGGTGGTTCTGGGGTGACCGGATGCATTTGCAAATAATAGTTGCATCGTTTTGGGATTTCCTCTCTAACAATGGCTAACGCCTACTTCTCCAGCATTGGCTGTGTGTGGGCAGTGTGCTAAGTCCTTGCTAATGCTGCATTCCAGGAGATGGAGATACACAACAGCCAAGTCAACAAACAAATAATCAAGATAGTTTGTGGTGGAGATATCATTGCTATATCAGTGTGATATGACTGAGAAGATTGAGGGGAAGGGAGGAGAGGGGAGGCTGTGCATGGGGAAGCCAGGGAGTTGCTGAGCCTTGAAAGTTACAAGAGAGTCCTGTGGGAAGGATGGAGGGAAGGGTGGGCCAGGCAGGGCAAACGGTGTGGACAGAGGTCCAAGGGAGGGAAATGCTGGGCCCAGGTATGAGACGGAATGCTCTCCAGTGTGGCTGGAGGGCCACAAC
Source organism: Rhinopithecus bieti (assembly GCF_001698545.2). Taxonomy (NCBI): domain Eukaryota; kingdom Metazoa; phylum Chordata; class Mammalia; order Primates; family Cercopithecidae; genus Rhinopithecus; species Rhinopithecus bieti. The sequence continues at coordinate 1,422,766 of NW_016805229.1, read as the reverse complement.
AGAGGGGGACAGCAAGAAGTGATGAGGGAAGAGCGGATCCACACTCAATCTTCCAAGTCACGGTAAGGAATCTGAGTTTTATTCTCATGGGTGCAGGAAACCATTTCAGGAGGGGAATGGGGCTTTAGAACCAGTGTGGGGAGAATCAAAACTGCAGGATGGGCTGGGCACAGTGGCTCATGCCTGCAATCCCAGCACTTTGGGAGGCTGACCGAGTTGGGTGGATCATCTGAAATCAGGAGTTGGAGACAAGGCTGGCCAACATGGAGAAACCCCATCTCTATTAACAATATAAAAATCAGCCGGGCATGATGGCATACTACTCGGGAAGCTGAGGCAGGAGAATTGCTTGAACCCAGGAGGCAGGGGTTACAGTGAGCTGAGATTGCACCACTGCACTCCAGCCTAGACAAGAGTGAGACTCTGTCTCAACAAAAAAATAACAACAACAACAAACTGCAGGATGGGCCAGGCGCAGCAGCTCACACCTGTAATCCCAGCACTTGGGAGGCGGAGGCTCCCTGGGTCACCTGAGGTCAGGAGTTCAAGACCAGCCTGACCAACATGGCGAAACCCTGTCTCTACTAAAAATACAAAATTAGCGAGGCGTGGTGGTGCATGCCTGTAATCCCAGCTACCGGGAAGCTGAGGCAGGAGAATCGCTTGAACCTGGGAGGTGGAGGTTGCGGTGAGCCAAGATCACGCCATTGCACTCCAGCCTGGGCAACAAGAGCAAAACTCCATCTCAAAAAAATAAATAAATAAATAAACTGCAGGATGGATACCGGATTGCAGGAAAGATTTTTAAAAAATAGTGAGCACTTTCACTGCAATAGCAATTGATCATTACAAAGTGCTCGCCATGGGGTAGCGCCCTGTTTCTCCGTTCTTCACATGTAGTGACTCGTTTAATCCTTCCAACAACACAATGGGGTGCTTACTGTTCCCATTTTACAGATGGGGAAACTGAGGCTCAGAGAAGCAAACTGACCTGTTTCCTGGAGCATACAACTAGACAATGATGGGGCCAGAATTCAAACCCAAAGGGTTAGGTTCTGGAATCCACACTTTATGACAGCATGCTAATGAATATTTATTCAATGAATAATGGATGAATATTCCTATTGAAGGAAGGAAGGAAGGAAGCAAGCAAGCAATGGGAGCAGGGAGCTTAAGAGACTGCTGCAGAGGCCTTGGTGAGAGGTGATGGGACCGTGAACTACGAAGAGGTGGTGGAGTCAGAGGAATGGATATAGATGAGAAATATTTCAGCATCACACTGTCCAAGTTAGGAACCACTATCTAAATTAACTAAAATCTTAAAAATTCGTTCTGTAATACACTTGCCACTTTTTAAGAGCTCAATTAAGTGAACTTTTAAGTGAACATTTTAAGTGAACTCATCACAAAGTTATGTTAGACAGCACTGCTGATGGCATGGGTGCTGGAAATGAGAGCAGGGTGGCCTCTTCTTCATCTTCACAGCCTCTCCATAAGCTCAGCTCAGAGAGGTTAAGTGACCCATGCATAGCCACATAGCTAGGAAGCCATCTGAAAGTCCTACTCTTTCCTGCACCTCTCTGTTACCACACTTAATTCATTCACTCAACAGAGGGCAGTTGAGCAACACTATTTTGGTTCCTGGGGAGGTGACATGTGGCTTATGCATGGGTTTGGCTCCTAGGGGATCAAATGCCTCCGTGGTCAGCTGAAAACAGCCCCACAAAATGTCCATAGCCTGTCCTCAGAATCTCTGAATATGTTTGCCTGAGATGAGGAGACTGTCTTGGATAATCTAGGTGGGACTAATATAGCCACAAGGGTCCTGGGCCTTATAAGAGGGAGGTAGGGGGACCAGAGAAAGAGATTTGAAGATACTGTGCTGCAGAATTTAAAGACGGAGGAAGAGACCATGAGCCAAGGAATGTAGGTGACCCCTAGAAGCCAGAAAACTAGGAAACCAGGTCAGCAGGTTGTTTTAGCATTTATATCCACATAGCTAGGTAGCATTATATCTCTAGATCTAAACTATTCATTGTTAAACATCAAATGTTTACTTCTGACCATGGAAGATGAGAATTCAGTTCCCATCTAATCCTCTTCCCTTTCCCCACAGAGCCAATTCCATCACAGGTAGTTTTTCTGGTTAGATAAATACTCCAAACTTGCACAGCTGGGCTCCTTAGTCCAATGTGATTACTTCTCCTTCCATCCCAACTTTTGGTTTTTCCTGGAGTTTATAATTGCCTTTGTTTTACTGTTTCCAGGTTTTCTAGCTATATCAATCCCAAACCTTCTCTTGATACAGTTAATTGCCATCATACCATCCATCACCATCTGCAATTCTTATTACTAGTTTTTAACTGACCTTCCAGATAATTTTATGCAAATAGGAAACATATGCATGTCCACGCATTCCTGCTCTTTTTAAAGACGCACACGGTTACATTATGCATATGCTGGTTTGCCCTTGTGTTTTCCCGTCATCGGTATATCTACAAAGAGCATTCTCTCTAAGCATAAATAGATCAGCCTCACTCTTTGTAGTGGCTACCTGGAAATGCTGTATTTCATTTAAATAACCCCTGTTAATTATAGCTTTAGTTGCTTCCAAATCTTAAAAAATATATATGAATATAAATATATTAAAGATAATATATATTATATATTAAATATATATATATACACACAGTCTATCCTCATTATTTACATATTCCATATTTGCAAATTCACCCACCTGCTGAAAGTTATTTGTAACCCCAAAATCAATATTCATGGCACTTTTGTGGTCATTTGTGAACATGTGCAGAGCATGGAAAATTCGACTCCACCAATGCACACGTTCCCAGCTCAGGTTGAACAGGGGAATGCTCTACCTTCTAGTTTCAACTCTCATACTGTAAA
>NW_016805229.1:1410332-1419854 GCF_001698545.2 Rhinopithecus bieti | reverse complement strand
ATATCTACAAAGAGCATTCTCTCTAAGCATAAATAGATCAGCCTCACTCTTTGTAGTGGCTACCTGGAAATGCTGTATTTCATTTAAATAACCCCTGTTAATTATAGCTTTAGTTGCTTCCAAATCTTAAAAAATATATATGAATATAAATATATTAAAGATAATATATATTATATATTAAATATATATATATACACACAGTCTATCCTCATTATTTACATATTCCATATTTGCAAATTCACCCACCTGCTGAAAGTTATTTGTAACCCCAAAATCAATATTCATGGCACTTTTGTGGTCATTTGTGAACATGTGCAGAGCATGGAAAATTCGACTCCACCAATGCACACGTTCCCAGCTCAGGTTGAACAGGGGAATGCTCTACCTTCTAGTTTCAACTCTCATACTGTAAACAACTCTCCTTTTGTAGCGTATTTAGTGCCACCTCTTTTGTATTTTGTGGCTTTTTTTTAGTTACTTTGCAGTTTAAAATGTCCCTTCAGATATGCTCCCTTTGGCAGCACACATACTAAAACGTCCCCAGCATAGTGCTCAAGTGTTGGCTCATGTTTCCAAGCACAATAAGGTTGTGATATGCATTATGTAAGAAATACACATCAGATAAACTTCATCCAGGCATCAGCCACAGAGCTGCTGGCTGTGAGTTCAATGTCCATGAATCAACAATATATATTAATATGTTACTTGCATATAAATACAATAGTGAAAATTATCTGAATGATTCTAACATTGAGTTACTATCTTCTGCTTATGTACCTAGGTCTTCAAAGAAACGGTGACACCAACCACCAAATATGGTTCTGATGTGTTTGTGGCTTGATAATTGTGAAATATTAAAGTGATAGTTTAACATCTTCCCTATTCATACAGATGGCTGTTATGCAACTAGATTAGATTCTGCATATAAAATGTTTAGTTCAAGTCCTGGCACGCAGTATATGTTCAATAAATGCTAGTTTTTTGGAAGGAAGAGAGGTATGGAACCAAATGATACCAGGTGTCATTAAGAGTTTAAGTTTGCCTGCCTCTGCAGAAGAACATATATCACAAATGTTTAATGAGTATCTACACTGTGCCAGGTATAAAGAGAGGCACTTGGAACCATGAACAAATCAATCCATACTCATGGATCTTTTCTTTCATAGGTTGGATCTCGACTCCGGAAAACAAAACAAAACAAAACAAAACAAACAGAATATAAAGCAGTTCCACTTACGTGCATAGAATGGACTGGTCCTCCCGATCTGCAAACAGAAAGAAAAAAGAGCCATGAATTAAAATGAGCTCTGAGCTAAGGGTCTGGACTTGGCTCCTCCCAGGGACATTCTAAAGTTCCTCCATGCCGGCCCCACTGGAAGTGACAACAGGTCAGCTGGGCTTATTGCCCAGGCCACAGGGGCCAAGACTAAAGCCAAAAGGGCAGCCCCAAAGTCCAACAGGCAGCCCCAGAAAGATGCTGGAGCCTGACTGATCCAGGAGTCATTAGCATCCAGCCACATCAGTTCTGGAGGTGTCACTGCAGGCCCACCCCACCCAGATTAGGTTAGGAACCAAACACGGATGTTAGATCTATACAGATTGGAGTCCCACTTAGCCACTTCTCTGCTCTGTGGCCTTGGGCAAGTATTCTTAAACTCCATGCCTCAGTTCCTTCATCTGTAATATAGTATTGTGCATATTTGTGTTTTTTTTTTTTTTTTTTTTTTTTTGTAAATCCAGCATCCATTTCCTCTTCTTCCAGAAGCATCCTGTGGTCCTTGAGGTTTCCCCCATCACCCCTGCCATCATGTACAGTCTTACTGGGACTGCCTCGTAAGTACCTTCAACAAAGAGGTAAGAATGTATTCCAGGCTGCATTGGTCGGACTCTCTGGCCTAAAACTCCAAGCTCAGTCAAGGACAGGGAAGCACAGCAGGTGGACAGAGCCCAGAGGCAGGCTTTCTTTCTGTCCCTGGGCCCAAGCAGCCCCAGTTTCTGTCATATACCTAGCCTGATTCCCAGTATTCCCGCCGCATCTGTGAGCTCCTCCATACTCCCCTACAAATCCCTTTCCTCTACTAGATGACAGAGTCAGTCTCCATTATTTACCACCAGAGAAACCCAAAAGATACAGAGGTCATCAAAGAACTAAACATGATTAAGCAGACATTACCTATCACCTTCTACTCTTAAAGAAGCCTCTGACGTGGAGCCAGGCTCTGAAGACCCATTTCCTTCCCAAAGAGAGATCTGAAAACAGTTACCAACACTTTCAATGGTCACCTAATGATGTAGAAATCCCAGCATCATATCTGCTGATAGACAATGCCACAGTGGCAAGCATTTCTTACATCCACTCCCTGACTTCAGTCCTACTAGTTCAGTGCACAGCTCTCACAAGCTTCATTTCATCAAAAGTCTCCTAGGCTTGGTTTAACATTGTATCTCTAGTACTGGCAGATAGATAGTAGGTGCTGAATTATACTTGTTAGATAGATGGATGGATGGATGGATGGATAGATGGATGGATGAGTAGATGGAAGGGAAGACGAGTAGATGGAAGGAAGGAAGAAAGGAAGGAAGCGTAGATGGGTAAACTGAAGGGTGGGTAGATGGGTAGGTAGATGGATGGATGGGTGGATGGATGAATAGACAGATGGATGAGAGGGTGGATGGGTATGTGGATAGGCAGATGAGTAGGTGAGTAGATGGGTGGGTGGATGGGCAGATGGGTGGGAAGATGGATGGATGGATGGATGGATGGATGGATGGATGGATGGATGAATGGACAGATGGGAGGATGGATGATGGATGGATGGATGGATAGATGAGTAGATGGGTGGGAGGATGGAAGGACAGGTGGATGGGTAAGTGAATGGAAGGAAGGATGGATAGATGGATAGGTAGAGAGACAGGAAGACAAATGGATGATTGGGTGGGTGGGCAGATGGATGAATAGATGGATGGAAAGAAGGAAGGAAGGATGGATGGATAGAAGCATAGATAGGCAGGAAGAAAGAAAGAAAGAAGAAAGGAGGGAAGGGTGGGTAGATAGGTAGGTGGGTGGGTGTATGGCTGGGTGGATGGAGGAGGGAAGGATGAGTGGGTGGATGACAGAGTGGATGGCTGGGTGAATGGGAGGGAGGACAGAGTGGATAGGTGGGCTAATGAGTGGGGTGGATAGATGGATGGATGGATGGGAATATGAATGGGAGGATGGATGGGACTGAAGAAGGCAAGGTGAAAGAGATAACTCTGTCTTCCATCTATAATCTGAAGAGAGAACTGATTGGAGGTGGGCACGTTCCTCAGATCCTATGCCCAACTCCAATCAGTTCTCTCTCTCTTCCCTCGGATTATAGATGGATGTTTGGGTGGCCTGGTTGAACAAAATCCTCAAGACAAAAGGCCTAAAGACTAGTCAACTCTGGAAGTTTCAATTCTGGTGTGTTTATATAATGGCTCATTTAAAATTAGGCCAGCCGGGCACAGAGTGGTAATGCCTGTAATCCCAGCACTTTGGGAAGTCAAGGAGGGTGGATCACCTGAGTTCAGGAGTTCCAGACCAGCCTGGCTAACATGGTGAAACCCCATCCCCACTAAAAATAACAAAAATTAGCTGGGTGTGGTGGCACACGCTTGTAATCCCAGCTACTCAGGAGGCTGAGCCAGGAAAATTGCTTGAACTTGGGAGGCAGAGGTTGCAGTGAGCCGAGATCGTGCCACTGCACAGTAGGCTGGGCAACAGAGCAAGACTCTGTCTCAAAAAAATACATAAATAAAATAGGCCGCCATTGAAAAGAACCAGGCAGAGCTTTATGGATGGACACAGAAAAATCTCCAAAATATATTAAGCTAAAAAAAGATGAGGTAGCATAGTGTTATACCTTTTGTGTTTTAAAAAGAGAGAGAGATAGGCAGGATACAGTGGTTCATGCCTGTAATCTCAACACTTTGGGAGGCTGAGATGGGAGGATCACTTGAGGCCAGGAGTTCCAAACCAGCCTGGACAACATAGCAAGACCCAGTCTCTACAAAAAAAAAAAAAATTTTTTTTAAATTAGCTAAGTGTGATGGACACACCCCTTGTCCCAGCTCCTTGGGAGGCTGAGACAGTAGGATCCCTTGGGCCAAGGAGTTCAAGGTTGCAGTGAGCTGTGATTATACCACGGCACTCCAGCCTGGGCAGTGGAGTGAGGCCCTATCTCTAAAAATGGGCCTGGGATGGGCGCAGTGGCTCACGCCTGTAATCCCAGCACTTTGGGAGGCTGAAGCAGACAGATCACTTGAGGTCAGGAGTTCAAGACCAGCCTGGCCAACATGGTGAAACTCTGTCTCTACTAAAAATACAAAAATTAGCCAGGCATAGTGGCAGGCACCTGTAATCCAAGCTACTCTGGAGGCTGAGACAGGAGAGTTGCTTAAACCCAAGAGGGGGAGGTTGCAGTGAGCCAAGATCACTCCACTATGCTCCAGCCTGAGTGACAGAGCAAGACTCCAAAAACAAACAAACAAACAAACAGAACCAACAAACAGGCCTGAGCCTGAAAGGACTGAGAAAAGGGACAGGAGGAAGACCTACTTTCACTCATTCTACTTCTATCCTGGTTATGTTTGTGCTGTGAACACATATAATCTTTTCCTCATCCCACCAAAAATGGTCAATAGAAAAAGAGTCAGTATTGTTCTTCATGAAACCATCATGACCACAAAGCTTAAAAAAAGACAGAAAAGAAAGAGCCACTCCATTACGATCCCACTAGCAGTTCCGATCTCCCGAGCGCTCACTGCACTGCGGGCGTATGCGGAACTCCTGTGTTGAAGCCACCTGCTGAATTCTCTCAGCAGCCCCTGGGGTGGGCACCGGCATTGCCTCCATCTTACAAATAAGGAAAGTGAGGTTCAGAAGTGAGGCAACTTACACAAGGTCACAGGGGCGGGTTGAATTGTGACTCCCAAAAGAGATGTTCACTCGGAACCTCAGACTGCGATATTATTGACTGATCAGTTGATTGAGATGGGGTCTTACTTTGTTGCCCAGGCTGGAGTGCAGTGGCATGATCTCAGCTCACTGCAACCTCAACCTCCCAGGCTCAAGTGATCCTCCCTCTAAGGCCTCCCCTGTAGCTGGGACTACAGGCACATGCCAGCATGCCCGGCTAATTTTTGTATTATTATTATTATTATTATTTTTGAGACGGAGTCTCGCTCTGTCGCCCAGGCTGGAGTGCAGTGGCCGGAGCTCACTGCAAGCTCCGCCTCCCGGGTTTACGCCATTCTCCTGCCTCAGCCTCCCGAGTAGCTGGGACTACAGGCGCCCGCCACCTCGCCCGGACAGTTTTTTGTATTTTTTAGTAGAGACGGGTTTCACAGTGTTAGCCAGGATGGTCTCAATCTCCTGACCTCGTGATCCGCCCATCTCGGCCTCCCAAAGTGCTGGGATTACAGGCTTGAGCCACCGCGCCCGGCCTTTTGTATTATTTTATAGAGATTGGGTCTTGCTATGTTTCCCAGGCTGGTTTCACACTCCTGGGCTCAAGGGACCCGCCTGCCTCCGCCTCCCAAAGTGTTGGGATTACAGGCGTGAGCCACTGCATCCCATCTGCGATGTTATTTAGAATAAGGGTCTTGCAGATGTAATTAAGGGAAGGATGTTGAGATGAGGTCATCCTGGCTTGGAGTGAGACCTAAATCAATGGTGTCCCTATTTATAAGAGAAAGGAGGCCAGGCATGGTGGCTCATGCCTGTAATCCCAGCACTTTGGGAGGCTGAGGTGGGTCGATCACCTGAGGTCAGGAGTTCGAGACCAGCCTAGGCAACATGGTGAAACCCATCTCTACTAAAAATACAAAAAATTAGTCACTCATGGTGGCAGGCACCTGTAATGCCAGCTACTCGGGAGGCTGAGGCAGGAGAATCGCTTGAATCCGGGAGGCGGAGGTTGCAGTGGGCTGAGATTGTGCCACTGCACTCCAGCCTGGGCAACAGGGCAAGACTCCAACTCAAAGAAAAAAAAAAAAAACAGGAAAAAAACAATCAAACTTTAATCTCTCCATTATACTCCGGAGACAGACAGATATCCGTGCCTTTAGCTTCCACCCAGGGGGAAAAATTCACTTGAGGACAGAGCAAAACAGGAAACCAGTTTAATTTTTTTTTTTTTTTCCTGAGATGGAGCCTCGCTCTGTCACCCAGGCTGGAGTGCAGTGGCTCAATCTTGGCTCACTGCAACCTCTGCCTCCTGGGTTCAAGCAATTCTCCCACCTCAGTTCCCCCAAGTAGCTGGGACTACAGGCGCGTGCCACCACACCCGGCTAATTTTTATATTTTTTGCAGAGACGGGGTTTTACCATGTTGGCCAGGCTGGTCTTGAACTCCTGACCTCAGGTGATCCGCCCACCTCAGCCTCCCAAAGTACTAAAAAATGAGTTTTTAAAAGAGGGTGAAGGATAGAACCAGGTTCCCTGTGATTAGAACCCAGGCAGAGAGAAGCTCCTGGGACTGGCGCAGACAACCTCCACTATCTTAAGGAAAGATTTTGAGATGGACAGACAGATGGGCTATGTTGATCCACTACTTCAGGGAGAGAGGCAGGCTTTCCTAGCAGTCTTGTGAATCCTAGGCCCACAGCAGGAGAGATTTATAGGCTCAGATGCTCACAGGCCCCCCAGGAGAGGGAGCAGGCTCCAGGGGAAGGCCTGGGAGCTGCCAGCGCGGCTCTGAGCTGGGGACTGCTGGGAGACCTCTGGCCCGATGTTCCCATCGGAAACACACCTCTTCCAGGCGTGGGAAGCTTGCAGGGTGCTGGTTATGAGCTGAAGGACTCCATGTGGGTGCTGTCTGCCAACCCACGTGGAGCACAGGGAACTCTAAGATCCTGGAACTTTTTATCTGATTCCTTCCCCAAGCCTGAGCTTGTGTTGGACTCAAAAGCAGTGTTCTCCGTACAAAGCAGTTTCACCCCTTCCTTGCTTTGCACAGGCGATTTCTTCTGCCCAGTGCACCCACCACCACTTCTCCTCTGGCCTAATCCATTCTCTCTCTTTTTTTTTTCATTGAGGTAAAATTTACACTACATAAAATGAACCATTTTAAAGTGAAGAATTCGAACCAAGCGCAGTGGCTTATGTCTGTAAACCCAGCATTTTGGGAGGCCGAGGCAGCTGGATCTCCTAAAGTCAGGAGTTCGAGACCAACATGGCAAAACCTCGTCTCTACCCAGAAATACAAAAATTAGCTGGGTGCCGTGGTGCACACCTGTAATCCCAGCTACTTAGGAGGCTGAGGCAGGAGAGTTGTGTGCACCGGGGAGGTGGAGGTTGCAATGGGCTGAGATTGCGCCACTGCACTCCAGCCTGGGTGACAGAGGGAGACCCTGTCTCAAAAAATAGTAATAAAAATTAAAAAATAAATACAGTGCATAATTCAGGGGCATTTAGTACATTCACAGTGTTACATAACTACCACCTCTATCTAGTTCTAAAATATTCTGTCACCCCAAAATGAAACCCTGTACTCAATAAGCAGTCACTCCCCCATAAACCCTGGGACCACAAGTTTGCTTTCTGTCTCTGTGGACTTACCTATTCTAGATATTTCTGCATAAATGGAATTGTACCATGTGTGGCCTTTTGTGTCTGGCTTCCTTCACTTAGCATGTGGCTGAAGTTCGTCCATGTTGTAGCAGGTCCCAGACTTTATGCCTATTTGTGGCTGAGTCATATCACGTATGGATAGATCATATTTTGTTTACCAACAGTTGATGGACGTTTGGGTTATTTCCACCTTTTGGCTATTCTGCACAGTGCTGCTATGAACATTCCTGTACAAGTTTTAGTTTGAGTACCTTTTCAATTCTTTGGGTATATATACCCTAATCTGTATTTGAAACATCATCTTGGGAGTCAACTCTTTCACAATACCTTCTCTAACTCTGCACTTTTCTAGAGCTGAGTTGGGGACCTTTCCACTTGACCTCCTACCTGCAGGATGGCCATGGACAGTGGTGCATGTTGTACACTGCATAACTCTATGGAGAAACTTGCATTGGTCATTGTAGATGCGTGTGTTTATTGTAATAATCTTTCAGCAGATGGAGGAAAAGTGCTTTAAGAAAATAGTACCTTTCTCTAATTCTATAAACTTGAGTGTCATATGGCCTAGTGGCTCCTATGGTCCACAGGTTCTCTCCATTTTGGTAATTATCATCATTGTGATCCTTACTTAACAAATGTCTCAAAATATTTTGGCAGAAAAAAGTACAGACGACATGGAATGATAATAGGCCATCTATCCATGATACGGTATTCAGAGTTCTTCTTGTTTTTCTTGTCCATATTGGTAAAATTATGGACTTTACATTTTCATAATATCCAAAAGTAGAAACAATCAAATATCCATCAATGGGTAAATGGATAAACAAAACGTGGTCTGCCCAGACAATGGGATAGTATTCAGCCATGAAAAGAAAGGATGTTATGGCTGGGCGCCATGGCTCATGCCTGAAATTCCAGCACTTTGGGAAGCTGAGGCAGGTGGATTGCTTGAGCCCAGGAGTCCAAAACCAGCCTGGGCAACACGGCAAAACCCTGTCTCTACAAAAACAATGCAAACATTAGCCAGGCATAGTGGCACATCCCTGTGGTCCCAGCTACTCAAGAGGCTGAGGTGGGACAATGGCTTGAGCCCAGGAGGTGGAGGTTGTAGTAAGCTAAGATTGCGCCACTGTACTCCAGCGAGGGTGATAGAGACAGACCCTATCTTAAAAAATATATAAATAGTACAAAACCATGATACAACATAGATGAACCTTGACAACATTATACTAAGTGAAAGAAGCTAGCCAGCTGGGCGCAGTGGCTCACACTTGTAATCCTAGCACTTTGGGAGGCTGAGGTGGGCAGATCATGAGGTCAGGAGTTCAAGACCAGCCTGGCCAAGATAGTGAAACCCCGTCTCTACTAAAAATACAAAAATTAGCCAGGTGTGGTGGCATGTGCCTATAGTCCCAGCTACTCAGGAGGCTGAGGCAGGAGACTCACTTGAACCTGGGAGGCAGAGGTTGTGGTGAGCCGAGATTGTACCACTGCACTCCAACCTGGGCGACAGAGCAAGACCCTGTCTCAAAAAAACAAAAAAGAAGCCAGTCACAAAAGGTCACATATGATTCCATTTATATGAAATGTCCAGAATAGGCAAATCCATAGAGACAGGAAGTAGATTTGTGAATTCGTGGCTGCCAGGAGCTGCGGGTAGGAATATGGAGTGACAAAAATATGTGTATAAGATTTCTTTGGGGGATGATAGAAATAGAAAATTATATTGCAGCGATGCCTGCATACCCATGTAAATTACTAGTGAATTTAGACAGTTATGCAGACATCACTGCAATATAATTTAGGTGTGAATTGTATCCTTAAAATGAATTTATTTAAATTATACCACATAAAGCTTTTTATTTTATTTTATTTTATTTTATTTTATTTTATTTTTTTTTTTTGAGACAGAGTCTTGCTTTGTTC
>NW_016805229.1:1406329-1410018 GCF_001698545.2 Rhinopithecus bieti | reverse complement strand
TTAGCCAGGATGGTCTCGATCTCCTGACCTCGTGATCCGCCCGTCTCGGCCTCCCAAAGTGCTGGGATTACAGGCTTGAGCCACCGCGCCCGGCCAAAGCTTTTTAAAAAATGATGTTCATTTTATATCAACTCTGAATGGTTATAAATCTGACTTCTTCCACTTCACACAGGTCTATTAGGTTTCCAACAATTACAAAATTGTTCATTTTTAATGCTTTTCCCATGAACCAATGAGCTCCTTCCTGAAGGTCAAGGGCTGTGCCTGATCCCGGGTACAAGGAACAATGCCTAACACATAGTAGGTGCTCAGGAAATGCTTATTAATTTGAATTGCTCTCTGGCTCAGAGAGGCAACTGAGGTAGAAGCAATGGAAAATGCATATTCACGTGTTCACATATTTACTCAACAAACGAGTCCTGAGCCAGGTACAGAAAGCATAAAAGTCAATAAGATCTACCTTTTTTTTTTCTTTTCTTTTTTAAGAGATGGGGACTTACTCTGATGCCCAGGCTGCAGTGCAGTAGCACGATCATAGCTCACTGCAGCCTCGAACTCCTGGGCTCACATGATCCTCCCATCTCAGCCTCCTGAGCAGCTGGGACTACAGGTACATGCCACCATGCCTGGCTAATTAAAAAAAATTTTTTTTGTAGAGACAGGGCCTTACTGTATTACCCAGGCTGGTCTCAAACTCCTGGCCTCAAGTAATCCTCCCGTCTCGGCCTCCCAAGTAACCGAAATATAGGCTGAAGTCAACGCACCTGGCTTCATGACTTAGATGCCAAGTTGTTTTTTTTTTTTTTTTACACCACCTGAGCAAGAAAGGAAGCCTTCCCGGCAGAGGTGACCACTGAGCAGCATTAAGAAAAATGTGAAAGAAACTCCTGGGGAGAGGTTGAGGCAGAGCATCCCAAGAAGAGGGCCTGGGACAAGAGCTCCGAAGTGGGCAGGGACACAGTACCAAGTCTTCATGGAAGCTGGGAAGGCTGGAGCTGGGGGTGGCTGGCCATCATCAGGACCTGCCTGGGGCTGAGCTTCCCACCAGCCGAGATCCCTGGGGCTCATGTCACCTCACACCCCATCCTTAAACATGCCTCTCTCCCCTCCTCCTCCCCAGACTCCCTGCCCAGCCTTGGATGTGCAAGGTTCCAGGCACGTTTCCTGAGAAGATAAAGGGCTTCAGCGGTTCCTCCCCCGCTGCGGGCCTGAGGACTCCCAGGAGGTACCCAGCTCCCCATAGACCAGCTATTTCGGCTCAAGCCCAAACACAAGCTGGTGGATTCTGGCTGGGGAGCCAGAGCACTGCAGGCTGACCATAAAAGGAGAAAACCCAGCGGGAACTGAGCACAGACCCAGGCTCCCTGCATCTGCCCTTCTTGCTGGTGCCAGGCTGCTGGGGGATCCAGAGAGAGGTAATCAAAACCCCTGTCTCTGCAGGGCCATCAATACCCCTGGGCTAGTAAAGAAGAAAGGTCTCAGCCTCCATTGTCTGCAGTAAAGTGGCTCTCTACCTAATGCCCCGCACAGAAGCAGATGTTCCGGATCTTCTGTGATGTGACTGTGAACGTGGCCACTGCATGGCCCTTGACAGTGGGTCCCCGGCAGATGGCTGCTAATGCCTGTTGAATTTGTCCTGTCCATGCACTGTGTCCCCAACACACTCCCCAAATTACCCTTATAACAACTGGAATAGGCAGTCATCATCCTCTCAGGACAAGTGAGGAAACTGAGGCACAAAGTAATAGTCCGGGCAGAGCTGGGAGTGGAACCCAACTCCAGAGCCATGCCCTAAGCCACTCTGTAAGCGAGGGTCCCTCTGTTTCTCCAGCCTTCATCTCCCTACTCTGCTCTCCGGGCAGAGGTGGTTAGGATGAGATGCTGAGTAAGAAGAGTTAGTTTGGGAGCCTGCGCTGCAACCCGACAGGTATTTTCCAAACCTACAGGAAGCCCTGGTATTTTAAAAACAGAACTGGGCTGGGTATAGGAGCTCATGCCTGTAATCCCAGTGCTTTGGGAGGCTGAGGCAGGAGGATTGCTTGAGGCCAGGAGTTTGAGACTCAAAGTGAGACCCCTATCGCTATGGAAAAAAATGTTTTAATTAGCTGGGCACAGAGGTGTGTACCTGTAGTCCCAGCTATTTGGAAGGGTGAGGCAGGAAAATTGCTTGAGCCAAGGAGTTCGAGGTTACAGGGAGCTATTATTGTGCCACTGGACTCTAGCTTGGGTGACAGAGTGAAACTCTGTCTCTAAAAAAAATAATAAAAACATGAAAGCAGAACTGGCCAGTGAAGGGGTGTAGGAGACAGGAAAACCAATGTTCTCCTTCTTGGGCCTCCACTCCTACCTCCTACATTCTCCCCTTTCTCTCTGTTCCAGGCCCAGCAGCCTCATAGAACCTATATCAAGTTCCCTAGTCAAACCTACACGTCACCTTCCAAGGAGGTCTCCCCTGTCCTCCCAAGGCTCCCAGGGCTACACTTCCCCACTCCCTGGACCTCCTCTTCTTAGCAGCTACTTGTGGGACGATTCAATTCATATTTACACATACACACAGGAGGTTACGTCTAGGGCAACATCTAACAATCAATACTGTTAGAATGACCGGGCATAGTGGGTTACATCTGTAATTCCAGCACTTTGGGAGGCCAAGGTGGGTGGATTGCTTGAGGCCAGGAGTTCGAGACCAACCTGGGTAACATAATGAGACCCTATCTCCACAAAAAATTAAAAAATTAGCCAGGCGTGATGATCTGCACCTGTGGTCCCAGCTATTTGGGAGGCTGAGAGGGGAGGATCACTTGAGCCTAGGAGTTGGAGGCTGGAGTGAGCTATGAGTGTACCACTGCACTCCAACCTGGGCAACAGGGCAAGGCCTTGTCTCACAAAAAAAGACTGTTGGATAAACAAGGGAATAGGGAGTCAGACTCCCCAGAGGCTGGGAGGACACTGAGGGGGGAGGTGCCTGACAAATGCAATTTAACAAGGAAGGTGCTGGCCAGGCACTGTGGGTCATGCCTGTAATCCCAGCACTTTGGGAGGCCAAGGTGGGTGGATTGCTTGAGCTCAGGAGTTCAAGTCCAGCCTGAACAACATGGCAAAACCTCGTCTCTACAAAAAATACAAAATTTAGCCAGTTGTGGTGGTGCATGCCTGTACGCAGCTACTCTGGAGGCTGAGGTGGGAGTATCACCTGAGCCTGGAGAGGCTGAGGCTGAGGTGAGCCGAGATCACACCACTACACTCCAGCCTGGGCAACAGAGTGAGACCTTGTCTTAAAAAACAAAAAACAAAACAAAACAAAAAAAAACAAGGAAGGTATTGGCAACTGTCAGCTGGAGCTTTTCAAGTTCACTCCCTTAAGTATGTCCCTTATTCAATTTAATATTTACTTTTTTTTTTTGAGACAGAGTTTTGCTCTTGTTGCCCAGGCTGGAGTGCAATGGGGCAATCTTGGCTCCCTGCAACCTCTACCTCCCGGGTCAAGCGATTCTCCTGCCTCAGCCTCCCGAGTAGCTGGGATTATAGTCGCCCACGACCACGCCTGGCTAAGTTTTTGTATTTTTAGTAGAGATGGGGTTTCACCACATTGGCCAGGCTGGTCTTGAACACCTGACCTCAGGTGATCTGCCTGACTCAGCCTCCCAAAGTGCTGAGATTACAGATGTGAACCACCTGCCAATATTTAC
>NW_016805229.1:1396014-1402942 GCF_001698545.2 Rhinopithecus bieti | reverse complement strand
ACTTTTTTTTTTTTTTTTGAGACGGAGTCTCGCTCTGTCACCCAGGCTGGAGTGCTGTGGCCGGATCTCAGCTCACTGCAAGCTCCACCTCCCAGGTTCATGCCATTCTCCTGCCTCAGCCTCCCGAGTAGCTGGGACTACAGGCGCTGCCACCTCGCCCGACTAGTTTTTTGTAGTTTTTAGTAGAGACAGGGTTTCACCGTGTTAGCCAGGATGGTCTCCATCTCCTGACCTCGTGATCCGCCCGTCTCGGCCTCCCAAAGTGCTGGGATTACAGGCTTGAGCCACCGCGCCCGGCCTTATTTACTATTTTTTTAAAAAAATAATTCTCCTTTGCTCTCTCCCTTCCCTGTAATGCACCATGGGTACCAAAAAACAAAACAAAACAAAACAAAACAAAACAAAACAAAAAAACCCGTGAACTTTTCATAAGTCAGAGCACCAAACAGCTACTCCTAGCATCTCTGTAAAGACTGAGCCAGACAGACAGAGCCACTGTCCCACCTCATTCCTCATTCCCAACCAGGTCAGACACAGAGCTGACAGCCACTGCAAAATCCACAAGAGACAGAGAAGCATTTGGCTGTACCCCTTCCTGGAGATGTGTCTGTAGCAGCACTGCCTCTGCAGCAAAACAGCTGGGAACTACTTCTTGGCTCCACCCTATCTGCCCCCAGGGCCCATTTCCTCACCAGGGAAATCAATAAAAATCCAGACCTTTCAAGGGCATGAAGATGATTAAAAGAGACTGGATTCAGAAAGAGCTTAAAATTACCCACGGCACATTTAAGAGCTTAGTAATTGCCATTAATCTCATCTTTATCATCATCATATAAAATAGTGATCTAAGGAAGAGATTATAGACAGCAGTAATTCTGAATCAGCAGGACAGGATATTCAACCAAGGATATTCAACCCTTTTCTGATTACGAGGTGATATAGTCTGAATGTCCATGTCTCCCCCAAATTCATGTGCTGGAATCCTCACCCCCAAAGTTATATTATGAGGTGGGGACTTTGGGAGGTGATGAGATCATGGGGGTTTGATCCTCATGAATGGGATTAATATCCTCCTAAAAGACCCAGAGAGCTAGCAGGTCCCCTCCACCATGTGAGACACAGCAAGAGGGCACCACTAGGCCCTCACCACACACCAAGCTTGATCTTGGACTTCCCAGCCTCCAGAACTGCGACAAACAAATATCTGTTTAAAAGCCACCCAGTCTATGGTATTTTGATATAGCAGCCTTAACAGACTAAGACACAAGGCCCATACTAGTCCCTTACCCTTCAGGGGGCCTCAGGTACCTCTTCCATTATATGGGACAACAGTACTACACTATCTATACCATGCTACCTTGGAGGGAAGAGTAACATTCTGAGGGCAGCGAAGCAGGGTCCCTAAGTTTGACTCTCGGTTCTGGGGCCAAGTCACTCGGTGTGCTGAGCTTTCCACATCGATCAAATGGGGAGGCTGACACCCGCCCTGTGTGGTGCTGGTGAGGGCCGAGCAATGTGGGATTGATGGAGCAGTGAGCCCAGGACCTGACCTACCGCAGGGACCCTGAGGACATCAGCGCCCTTCCTCTCTCTGCCTGTACTGGGGAGCAGCCTCGGGGGAGGTGGGTGAGCAGGAACCAGCCCCCAGGGGGCTGCCAATCTTGGGCAGAAGGATATAGCTGAGTGTGAGAACTTGCAAAGTGGAGAAAGTGGTTTGGATCACTTCACCCTCGGAGTTGTCTTAAGCTTGGAGAGGACTCAGTCAAGAGCCCCAAGCTGATAAAGGCTGGCTGTTATTTCTTTTTTTAATCCCCTGAGAGTGGCCATTTGTTGCTAATGAGGTGAGGACAAAACATTACTTGTGGCTATCTTGCACAGGGCAAGTGCAGACTGCTCAGAATGGAATCTTATCTGCCTTTCCTGCCCCTTCCACACCCCAGGGGCTCTAAAGTGGTTCTTGTCTGGATGGCTTTAATGGTGCTTTTCTCCTATTCATCACGTTCATTTATTGAACTCAGCTCCAGCCTCCTAAGCTTTGAGCCGTCAACACTCTGAGATGTAAGACAGTAGACAGCCTTCCGTGGGATTGAGGGGGATCCCTGTGGTTGCCCAGTGTCACCGAACTGACCAGCAGGGCTCCGGCTTTGGAGTCAGGATAATCCAAGTGTATATTTGGCTCTGACACTTAACAAATCTTCAGCAAGTTCTCCACTCCTCTGAGTCTGTTTTCCCAGCTGTAAAAGGGGGCTAATAATAGCTCTTGCTGCTAGCGTTGGATCACCCAATAAACCTTGTAAGCATATGCTGAGGGCACACCCACACAGGCATGCACATGAAAGAAGAATTCCATAGTTGCCATTTCATAAGCACCACCAAGATAAACATCATGGGAAAAATAACAACTTTAGGCTGGGCACTGTGGCTCACGCCCATAATCCCAGCACTTTGGGAGGTCAAGGCGGGAGGATCACTTGAGGCCGAGAATAAGAGACCAGCCTGGGCAACACAGTGAGACCCTATCTCAAAAAAAAAAAAACAAAAACTTGTTTGTTCACTAGGCATGGTGGCTCACACCTGTAATCCCAGCACTTTGGGAAGCCGAGGCAGGAGGTTCACTTGAGCTCAGGAGTTCAGGACCAGCCTGGGCAACATAGTGAAATCCCGTCTCCACAAAAAATACAAAAATTAGTTGGGTGTGATGGTGTGTGGCTGTAGTCCCAGCTACTTGGGGAGCTGAGGTGAGAAACTGGAGCCTAGGAGGTCAAGCCTGCAGTAAGCCGTGTTCGTGCCATTGCACTCTAGCCTGGGTGACAAAGTGAGAACCTGTCTCAAAAATGAAAAAGGCTGGGCACAGTGGCTCATGCCTGTAATCCCAGCACTTTGGAAGGCCAAGGTGGGTGGATCATCTGAGGTCAGGAGTTCAAGACCAGCCTGGTCAACAAGGCTGTCTCTACTAAAATGCAAAAATTAGTTGAGAATGGTGGTGCACACCTGTAATCCCAGCTACTCAGGAGGCTGAGGCAGGAGAATCACTTGAACCTGGGAGGTGGAGGCTGCAGTGAGCTGAGATTACGCCATTGCGCTCCAGACTGGGCGGCGGGGCAAAACTCCATTTCAAAACAAACAAACAAAAAAAACCCATCTTTTTTTTTTTTTTTTTTTTTTTTTTAATTAGCTGAGCATGGTGGTGCATCTCTGTAGTCTCAGCTACTTGGGAGGCTGAGGCAGGATTGCTGACCTCAGGAGTTTGAGGCTGCAGTGAGTTATAATCACACCACTGCACTCTAGCCCGGGCAACAGAGCAAGACCCTGTCTCTAAAAAAAAGCAAAAACAAAAAACAATTTTGTCAGCCTTCCTTACTTTATATATATACATATAAATTAAAAAATATATATTTTTTATTTATATGTATATATAAAGCAAAACCAAAAATCAATTTTGTCAGCCCTCCTTACTTCATATATATTTGGATGACATATGCCTGCACCATAATAGTTTCAGGATTTGGTTTTAAAATTCCTAATCTGGGCCTGTCCACCTTGTAGGTTTGTGGTAAAGATTAACTGAGAATATTTCTGTAAAGCCCTTAGCTTTATAGGAAGCATATAATAAAAATCCATGATTATTATCATCATCACTTCTTTGTAAAAGAAGGCATGAGAGAGTTCCCATGAGAAGATGGTGTGCTGAGTGCACGCATTTAGCTCTCTTCCTTCCTAAACCTTACTAAAGTAACAGTAAAAGACTTTCCAAAAGTACATGAACCAGTTTAGCCAGGCGTGGTGGCTCATGCCTGGAATCCCAGCTCTTAGGAAGGCACAGGTGTGAGGAAAGCTTGAGCCCAGGAGTTCAAGACCTGCTTGGGAAATATAACAAGACCCCATTCTCCACACAAAAGGGGGGAAAAGAGGTGAAAAAAAAAAGTGTAAAAAGGCCAGTGCGGTGGCTCATGCCTGTAGTCCCAGCAGTTTGGGAGGCTGAGGTGGGTGGATCACCTGAGGTCAGGAGTTCGAGACCAGCCTGGCCAACTCGTCTCTACTAAAAATACAAAAATTAGCTGGGCACAGTGGCATACACCTGTAATCCCAGCTACTCAGGAGGCTGAGGCTGGAGAATCGCTTGAACCCAGAAGGCGGAGGCTGCAGTGAGCTGAGGTCGCGCCACTGCACTCCGGCCTGCATGACAAGAGGGAATACGCCATCTCAAAAAAAAAAAAAAAAAAAAGTGTAAAATACATGAGGCAGTTTAAAAAGAACTAGGAGGGGAGAACAGCAAAGCCACCTTGGAAGCCAGTAAATGGGATAAGCGTTGAAAAGTACCAAGAAAAAGGCCAGACATAGTGGCTCACGCCTGTAATCCTTGCACTTTGGGAGGCTGAATTGGGTGGATCACCTAAGGTCAGGAGTTCGAGACCAGCCTGACCAACATGGTTAAACCATGTCTCTATTTAAAATACAAAAATTAGCTGGGCCTGGTGGCAAATGCCTGTAATCCCAGCTACTTGGGAGACTGAGGCAGGAGAATCACTTGAACCTGGGAGGCGGAGGTTGCAGTGAGCTGAGATCATGCCATTGCACTCCAGCCTGGGTAACATGAGTGAAACTCCATCTCAAAAAAAAAAAAAAAAAAAGTACCAAGAAAAAACTCTAAGTCAGTGAGGAAAGGTGAGAAACAACCTAATTTCAACACAGAATTCCCCATTTCTACCCCAAACCTCAGAAACTGGCAACACCAGGGGCCTCTGGAAGAGAAGATCAAGGAGGAGACAAAAACATAAGGACTGGGTCAAATATAAGGCACTGTTAGACCCTTCAGATACCTTCTATACTCCCTGAAGCTAAGTGACTGCCCTTCTCACACCCCACAGAAGGTGGTGGATTTAGTCTCTGGTGAGGGTTAAACAGAGGGTCTCTGTCCTGGGGGGACACCAGGAACCATATTGAAAGAAGGAGGGTAATGTACAAATTTCACCCCACAATTTCAAACCCTCGGCTTCTTTTCAACTAGACCCTCAAAATGATGTGACACAGATCTTTAACCTCTAGGCAGAAGATTTTTCTACAGATCTTCTCTGAAGAATCAGATTAGCCCACGAAAAAAAGACTGAAAGACTAATCAGAAGTGTCCTAATGGGGTGACCCAGCTCTTGCATATTATAGTCAAGCACATCAGCAAGCCCATCCTACAAGCACTGAGCTTCCATCAACTCTTTGGTATCCCATGCACTAAAGCATCCAGGAGGAATGGATAGCCAAGAATCCCAAGACATCTGAAGAAATCCACTAATATGACAGATAGAAGTTAAAACAAATAAATAGGAAAATATGTATCTTGGAGGAAATAGACTATACATTAAATATCCGTTGAGAAACAGGGTATCACATCCACAGAAAAAGAATGTCATATGAAAGAAACTTTTATAAATAAAATAGAATTTTTGGAATTTAATAAAATATATACCAGAAATTTAAAACACAATGGAAGCATTATGGAAAAAAGTTGAGGTAACTGCCCAGAAAATAGAATTAAAAACAGTAAGTGATGAAAACGACAAGAGAAAGAGATTAAAATTATATGATCAGTCTAGGAGTTCCATTATGGAAATAAAAGACTTCTAGGAAAAGAAACAGAGAACACAGGGAGAAAGAAAGCATCAAAGAAATAATTTTCAAAATTTCCCAGAATTTGTGGACACACATTTATAGATTAATTGGGCCACTAAGTGTCCAGCATAATGGATAAAAATGGACTCATAGAAAGTCCCATTATCATGGTGGTGGGGGGAATGAAGACAGTCTAAAAGCTTCTAGAGAAGGAGGAAAAACAAAACACAGTCACATACAAAGGATCCAGAATATTCTCAGCCAGGAAGGTGAATATAATCACACACACTGTCACACACAAATCAGATTGGGTTTCATTTTCTCAAAACTGAAACTAGAAGGTAACAATGCAAACGCCTTAAAAAGCTCAGGCAAGAAAGTTATTTATAACCTTCTGAAAACAACTTTCTTGCCTGAAATTTTAAACCCAGCCAAACTATCCTTTAAGTGTTAGAGAGGCATCAAGCCTCTCAGATATGCAAGTTCTCAATGCCTCACGATCACATACATCCTCTCCTGAGAAGCTACTGGACGAAGTGCTTGATTTAAGCCAGAGAGTAAAGCAAGAAAGAGGAAGACATGAAAACTGGGAAACAAGGAATCCACTATGAAAGCATTACAGGGAATTTCAAGGATGGTGAAAAAGATCCTACATGACAGCTACTAGCTATAGAGAAAGCCAGGGCAGATCAGAAGGCTATAGTAGAAATCACCTTCAAGGAAATGATATCAATATGATCCCCAATACATTTCTGGACATATTAAAAGGAGATTAACACATTTAGAAGGAGGATTGGGGGCAGAATCGGTGGTTCAGTACATGAAAAACAAGGTTGGGAGAAAAAAAAGGCAATTGCTAACTCCAGGAAAAGAAAAGTCACACAGAAAAAAGAAAAATAGTCACAAAACAGTGCAAAGCTCAGCTTTGAAAAACATCTACATAATCATAATAATGTAAACTCTAGATAGCATTACATAGTCATAATAATGGAAACTCTGAACACTGAGTTTGTCAAAACTAAGATAAAATTATATTGGCCGGGCATGGTGGCTCAAGCCTGTAATCCCAGCACTTTGGGAGGCCGAGACGGGCGGATCATGACATCAGGAGATCGAGACCATCCTGGCTAACACGATGAAACCCCGTCTCTACTAAAAAATACAAAAAACTGTCCGGGCGAGGTGGCGGGCGCCTGTAGTCCCAGCTACTCGGGAGGCTGAGGCAGGAGAATGGCGTAAATCCGCGAGGTGGAGCTTGCAGTGAGCTGAGATCCGGCCACTGCACTCCAGCCCGGGCGACAGAGCGAGACTCCGTCTCAAAAAA
>NW_016805229.1:1390547-1395578 GCF_001698545.2 Rhinopithecus bieti | reverse complement strand
AAAAAAAAAAAAAAAAAAAATTATATTGGGACTCTGAGATAAGGCATATGTGCTGGAATGAGGAAGTAGGGGCAAATCCAGGGGGTGAATGAGCTAAATTTCATCTTTCATGGAGGAAAGTCAACAGATGATACTTAAAACTGAAAAGAAAATTAAGATAGCACTATGATCAAGTGTTTTTTTTGGTGATATGGTAGTAAATACAAAAAAAATCAATTAAAGGAGTTTGAGAAGTAGCAGAGGATGGCTATTTTCTTAACAAGCCTTCAAAATTACTTGACTGTAAGCCATTTGCATGAATACTTTTAACAGAAATAAAAACCAATTTTTTAAAAAAAAGAACAAAGAATTCCTGTATGCACTGATATGTAACACCCTCTGGCAAAATATAGAACTGTATATATATGGAATGCTAGTATTTGTAGGGAAATCTTATGGAAGAAAATAGATACCTATTTGCTTATACTTGCAAAAATATCTCTAGAAGAAAACCGCATACAATAGAAACCATAATTGTCTCTTGGGAGGGAAGCTAAGGGTCTAATGCACAAGGGTTGAAGGGAGAAGTTCACCTTTTGAATTTTTATCTATCATCTTCCCAAAAACAAACCACGGCCAGGTGCAGTGGCTCATGCCTGTAATCTCAGCACTTTGGGAGGCTGAGGTGGGCAGATCACTAGAGGTCAGGAATTTGAAACCAGCCTGGCCAACATGGCGAAACCCCATCTCTACTAAAAATACAAAAATTAGCCAGGCATGGTGATGTGTGCCTGTAATCCCAGCTACTCAGGAGGCTGAGGCACGAGAATCACTTGAACCCAGGAGACAGAGGTTGCAGTGAGCTGAGATTGTACTGGGTAGCAGAGCGAGACTCTGCCTCAAAAAAAAAAGGGGGCAGATTTAAAAAATAAACATGACATAATTTATGCATATGCAGATATAAGATACATATTTTAAATATTGGTTTCTCTTCCCCCTACCCCCAAGGGGCTTGGCTTCCATTTGGGAGGATGACGTGTTGTAAAGCATCTCTTAGAAAGTCCCTCCCATATTCCCAACTCCTGAGAGGCAGCAAAGGGCTGAGCTCTGGCTCTGAGCTCCCTGCCACAGTATACTAGTCAACCCCTCTAAACTGGCTCCTCTCACACTCATCATACCCATTCTCACCCCTACATTTATGCTTGTATTATTCTTGGCTAGAAAGCCATCCCTGTCCCCTTTCTCTCATCTTAGCAAACCATTTTTTGAAGCTTATAAAGCCCACCTCTGCCAAATAACCCACCCCATCCATCCTGACCCTGGTAGCTTCTTTTCTATAAATAATTCTAATAATTCATTCATTCAACAAATATTAGCTGAGCAGCTACTATGTGCCAGGCACAGAAAATGTGCTGGAGATACAATGATGAACATGCAGAGAAGGATGCAGTTTATGGGTCCTCAGGAATTTACTGTCCATACGACACAACTGCAATGCTTCATCTTATATTCAGTGCATGTGTGTTACCCATCCCTCCTCAATCCCGCCTTTTCACACCCCATCTTTTCCATGGAGAACTCAAGGAAGAAGCCACGTGTGCTAGCTTTCCCTTTCCACCTTCACGGTAAGCTTGGTGTGGATCCCAGCCCAGTGACTTAACAGAATGAGACAGTGCCATTTATCAATGGAGTCAACACACTGGGCCTACATGTTTCTTCACAAAAAACAATTTCTTACTTGGGAATGGGGGAAAAAATTAAGCAGATGAACAGAACTCTTCCCAAGTTTAAATTTTTCTCCATGGTTTTGAGATTCTTTTATTTTGGAGTCCACCATCAATGATTTTCCAGAAAGCACCAGGTCATGCCAAAATAGACGAGTGCACAGCAGCTGTTGGTTAACATTTAAATTAAGAGTTTATCTTTTACGGATGTGTGTACTCATGGTTGTTATTTTCTTTCTTTCTTTCTTTTGAGGCAGGGTCTTACTGTGTTGCCAAGGCTGGAGTACCATAGCATGATCATAGTTCACCACATTCTTGAAGTCCTGGGCTCAAGTCTCCAGAGTAGCTAGGACTCAGCCTCCTGCCTCAGCCTCCTGCCTCAGCCTCCAGAGTAGCTAGGACTACAGACTCATGCCACTGTGGCCAGCTAATTATTTCTTTTGTAGAGACAAGAGCTCACTGTGTTGCCCAGTCTGGTCTCTAACTCCTGGCCTCAACCTGGCCTCAAGTGGTCCTCCTGCCTGGGACTCCCAAAGTGCTAGGACTGCAGACATGCTGCTGTGCTCAATCATGATTGTCATTTCCTACTGGAGCTTACTATGTGTCAAGTGAACATTTCTAAGTAGTTTCAGAGAGCTGACTATGCAATTTTGTGTTAAAACCTAGAGCCCACGAGGAATCAAATATATGAAAACAGGGTGTCCTTGTCAATTACAACATTGCCCCACAGTTAAGAGGTGGTCTAGGGTAGGCGTCTCAAATCACTGCACCACCAACTGGTACTGCACAGCAGGAGGTGAGTAGTGGCCTTCATCTGTATTTACAGCCACTCCCTATCACTCCAATTACCACCTGAGCTCTGCCTCCTGTCAGATCAGAGGCAGCATTAGATTCTTATAGAACCATGAACCCTATTGTGAACTGTACATGTGAGGGATCCAGGCTGTGTGCTCCTTATGAGAACCTAATGCCTGATGATCTGCCACTGTCTCCACCTCTAGATGGGACCATCTAGTTGCAGGAAAGCAAGCTCAGGGCTCCCACTGATTCTACATTATGGTGAGTTATATAATTATTTCACTACATATTACAACATAATCATAGAAATAAAGTGCACAATAAATGTAGTATGCTGGAATCATCCCGAACTATCTCTCTCCTGTGGTCCATGGAAAAACTGACTTCCACGAAACTCATCCCTGGTGTCAAAAAGGTTGGGGACTGCTGGTCTGGGAAAGCAAAAGTCCCCATAACACAAAAGTATTCTTCAATGATGACATGAGCTGTCAAACTCCACCAAAACCTCCTTCTCCGCCACCTACGATTCAATGGCTTCACCTTGCCAATTATTGGGTGTCAATATCCATCATCATGATACAAACACAAAACAAAGTGGCAGCTCTGCGAAATAAGGTGCAGTGATTGGCAAAGTCAGTGGCCTTGGAAAGTCCAAAAAAAGATTCAGGGGCCGAGTGCAGTGGTGCACGCCTGTCATCCCACCACTTTGGGAGGCCAAGGTGGGCAGATTACCTGAGGCCAGGAGTTCAAGACCAGCCTGACCAACATGGTGAAGTCCCATCTCTACTAAAAATACAAAATTAGCAGGGCGTGATGGTGCATGCCTGTAATCCCAGCACTTTGGGATGCCGAGGTGGGGGGATCACAAGATCAGGAGATTGAGACCAACCTGGCTAACATGGTGAAACACCATCTCTACTAAAAATACAAAATTAGCCAGGTGTGGTGGCGCATGCCTGTAATCCCAGCTACTTGGGAGGCGGAGGCAGTAGAATTGCTTGAACCCAGGAGGTGGAGGTTGCAGTGAGCTGAGATCATGCCACTGCACTCCAGCCTGGGCAGCAAGAAGGAAACTTCGTTAAAAAAAAAAAAAAAAAAAAAAAAAAAAGAAAGAAAGATAAAAGAAAGAAAAAGATTCAGGGCAATTCACAGCGGAATGTATGCTAAGACCACAGGGGCTTTGAGAGACTTAAACACCAAAGAAGTAAAAGAAGCCCTTAGGAAAACTGGTAACCCATCAAATAAATCTGTAAGAATGATGCTCTTTAGCTCAGGCTGCGGAAGTCAAACATGACATGAAGAATGTCGTTTTACGCTCTCACATGATTTCATCCCTCACCCCAAAAAAAGTTATGGAAAAAATTTATTTATTTTACCCTTAATTTTACACTGAATCTACAAATTAACACCTACTTGTAATTAAAATAAAATTCTTATTACATGGAAAATGAAATTAACCTATTTTTATAATTTGCAATGTCGTTTTTCTTTTCTTTTCTTTTGAAACAAGGTCTGGCTCTCTCACCCAGGCTGGAGTGCAGTGGCATGATCTCAGCTCACTGCAACCTCTACTTCCTGGTCTCAAGCGATCCTCCCACCTCAGCGTACGGAGAAGCTGGACTACAGGTATGTGCTACCACACCAAAGTAGTTTTTGTATTTTTTGTAGAGACAGGGTTTCACCATATTGCCCAGGCTGGTCTCGAACTCATGCCCTCAAGCAATCCACCCATCTGGGCTTCCCAAAGTGCCGGGATTACAGGCATGAACCACTGTGCCCAGCCTGCAATGTCATTTTTCAAGCTCAGTCATATATTGTGACCACTCTCTTTCCCTCCTCCACACACATACTATCTACACTGAAACTTTGGTCTCTGTGATCTTTTTCTGAAACAAATTATCTTCAGACAGTAAAAATTTCCTTCATTTCCATTCATGCCATTTAGCTTAGTGTAATGAAAGGTCATATAACAAAATGTTAATGGTGATGAGTTTTGGATGATAGACTCATAGGTGCCAGCAAGTTCTCTTTTACTTAAATATATGTTTAAGTTTTTCTAGAATGAATATACAATCTTAAAGACTTTTTAAAATTACAAATAATTTTTTTCAGAGCACTGTAGAAATGCTTACCCATCTGTCACTCCCCTCCTTCTCCTTTGCTAACAGAATTTTCTTTCTTTTTTGTATTTAGTTGAAAATGTGCTTAGCGGGACCTCCCTCGGCTCCAGAAAAGAACCAGGAATTGCCGGGCATGGTGGCTCATGCCTGTAATCCCAACACTTTGGGAGGCCAAGGCAGGCAGATAACTTAAGGTCAGGAGTTCGAGACCTGGCCAACATGGCGAAACCCGGTCTCAACTAAAAGTACAAAAAATCAGCCAGGCATGGTGGCACACACCTGTAATCCCAGCTACTCTGGAGGCCGAGGTGGGAGAATCACTTGAACATGGGAGGCAGAGGTTGCTGTGAGCTGAGATCATGCCACTGCATTCCCACCTGGGCAACAGAGTGAGACCTTGTCAAAAAAAA
>NW_016805229.1:1347724-1390131 GCF_001698545.2 Rhinopithecus bieti | reverse complement strand
TAAAAAAAAAAGAACCAGAAATGTTTCAAACAAATCATAAACACTCCAGTCCTCTTTGCCAGTGATTGCTTTAGGGGTTCGCTTATGACCAAGTTTCCCCCTGATTTAAAAAAAAAAAAAAAAAAAAAAAAGAAACAGGAAAAGAACCTTACCCTCCACTTCCTTCATGCTTTTGGATATTATCACATGAAAATATGATATCTGGAACTATGGCTACCACTTTGTGACCATGAGGAAGAAGCTGAGAAAAATCCTAAGAAAGTCAACCCTGAAATCAGCCACTAGGCTTCCTGTTATATGAGGCAATTAACTCCTACTGGTTAAGCCACTTTAGTTAGGTGTTATCTTACTTGCAACCATATACCCCAAATGATAGGAACACTGAGGTCTGTGATGCTCAACTTCCCAAAGATGTATACGAACCATTTTGTAAATACTCTTCCATCAAGGGAGACCACAAAGAATGCGTGTGTTTGTGTGTTTAATACAAAGACAGATACCTAACTCCAGGAGCCGTCACTTTACAACCAGAGATTACATCTCCAAGATTGTCCTTACAAGGCTCCACCTGCTGGTCGTTGGAGGTAATGGCAGGCCCTGCCTAGAGGCGCCAAGGTTCTGGTCCTACCTGTGGAGTCCGGCTGTCAGAAAGTTGGGGCACTTATACCCGAGCCTCTACCTTGGGGGCGGGGTCGTGGCATCTCTCATGCACACCTGGATTCCTGCCTCAAGAACTTCCAGAACTGGGCTCCTCTCAACTCCCAGCTCAAACCCCTGGGTTCCCACCTGTTGGTGCCCTTTTAGAGGGGGTGTGAGTTTTGGGGTTTCTTGTACCCTTTGCCTGACCTGGTACGTTTGTTTCTATTAACTGCCTGCTCCCTCTGTTTGACATGGGGGTGGCTATTTCAGGGGCTCCAAAGTGTTCCAAATAGAAGCTGAGAAGACCTGGGTGCAGTGGCTCACGCCTATAATCCCAGAACTTTGGGAGGCTGAAGAGGGAGGATCGCCTGAGGCCAGGAGTTCGAAACCAATCAGGATAGCCAGATCGTGTCATTTCAAAACAAAAAAAAAAATCTTTTTAAAATTAGCTTGACATGGCAGTCCACGCTTATAGTCCCAGCTACTTGGGAGGCTGAGGCAGGAGAATCGCTTGAGCCCAGGAGGCGGAGGTTGCAGGGAGCCAACATCTCACCACTGCACTTCAGCTTGGTGAGAAAGTGAGACTCTGTCTCAAAATAATAAAATAATAGTAAAATAGTAACATATACACATAAAGGTAGCAGGCACAAGTCTTAAGTTTGGAAAAACCAGCATTAACAATCTTCACAAGAAGCTACAAGATAGAGACTATCACCCCTTTTGACAGATGAGGAAACTGAGGCTGAAGAGGAAAAGATATTTACCCACAGTCCCACAGGGGTTGAGGAATGGGTAGGTGGCAACACAGACCATGCTGGCTCAGACCCAGAGCTGTTCCCCACCCTCTTCCCATCCTTTGCAGACGGCTGGTCCGGCAGGGCCCTTGGGCAGTGGGCCCCAGAGCTGGAGCTGGAGCAGGCCCATGCCCGTATTTGCCCAAGCTCTCCGCTCTCCCTCACCCTCCCAGGCTGCAAACACAGATGTTCCTTTTGCTTTTTCCCTTTTTCAGCCACAGGACTCCTGGTCCCTCGCACCGACTGCCAAACTCCACATTCTTGGCAAGAACTGCAGACAAGCAGGACAGGAGGGGCTCCCTGGAGCTGGCCCCGTGCAGCCCTCGCTGGGTTCACTCACCTTGAAGCATGCTCCTGTAGGCCGTGTCTGCGATGGCGTAGATGTGAGGCGGCATCTCGTGCCTCTTCTTGCCCTTGTACATGTCGACGATCTTCTCCGAGTAGATGGGCAGGTGTTTATAGGGGTTGACCACCACGCAGAAGAGGCCAGAGTATGTCTGCAGACAGAGAACCCAGGTTACTTCCAGACCTCCTCCAGGAAGACAGATCTCACAGAAGCACTCAATACTCTCATTTGAGAGATGGGGAAACTGGAGCTTGGGGTCTTAGTAGGAAACCCTGGGCCTCTCTGGTATTCCAGGTATGGGGGAAGAGGAGAAAGGGCAAGAGTGGGTTTCCAGGCTGCCTATGTTATATTTTGCAACTGTAGGGGGGTTTGTGTTTGTTTTGAGATGAGGTCTCACTCTGTCACCTAGGCTGGAGTACAGTGGTGTGAACATGACTCACTGCAGCCTTGATTTTTCTGGACTCAGGTGATCCTCCTACCTCAGCCTCCCGAGTAGCCAGGACTACAGGCAGGTGCCACCAGGCCTGGCTGATGTTTGTATTTTTTGTAGAGACGTGGGTTTCACTGTGTTGCCCAGGCTGGTCTCAAATTCCTGGGCTCAAGCAATTCTCCCATTTCAGCCTCCCAAAGTGCTGGGATTATAGGTGTGAGCCATTGCACCTGCCCAAACTGTGGAGTTTTGAAGACCTCCGGGTTCAAATCTCAGTTCCACTCCCCCGAACTGTCACTTTACCTCCCTGGACCTCACTGGCTTAAATGACAGCCACCATTCATTGAACACTTACTATGTGTCGGGCACCAAACTAAGCACTACATAGGATCTGTTTTTGGTCGATTAAATGCTCAATCATATGAAATGTTCATCATTTAACAGGTGGCACAGAAAGTGAACAGCACACTTAAGATATTAACTCAGGAACATTTAATAAAGAGACTGTTTACAGATATGTGTGCAGAATTAAAGAAACCCAACCAGTGATGGGAGCAGTTAAGTCTGAAGAGCAAGAACAGAAGAGAATGTTGTTTACTTTTTTTTTTTTTTTTTTTTTTTTTGAGACAGCGTCTTGCTCTGTCGCCCAGGCTGCAGTGTACTGGGGTGATCTTGGCTCACTACAACCTTGAGTTTCTGGGCTTAAGTGATCCTCTCGCCTCAGCCTCCCAAGTAAGTGGTATCACAGGTGTGCACAACCATGCCCAGGTAATTTTATTTTATTTTTTGTAGAAACAGGGTTTCACCATATTGCCCAGACTGGTCTCGAACTCCTAAGCTCAGGCGATGCGCCCATCTCAGCCTCCCAAAGTGCTGGGATTACAGGCGGGAGCCACTGCACCCAGCCAGAGAGGGAATGCCGTTAACTGAACATTGGAGACATAG
Organism: Rhinopithecus bieti; assembly: GCF_001698545.2. Taxonomy (NCBI): domain Eukaryota; kingdom Metazoa; phylum Chordata; class Mammalia; order Primates; family Cercopithecidae; genus Rhinopithecus; species Rhinopithecus bieti. Next base: position 1,386,977 of record NW_016805229.1, on the reverse strand, counting down.
AAAGTCACACAGCCCTAAAAAGGGGTTGTCTGGAGGGAGCTGCAGCCATTCAGAAACACACCTGCCAAAACCATGTTCCAGGAGGGAGGGAGGAAAAGGTAATAATCCTCCAACCTCTCTCTTCTCCCACCACCCTCTGATCTCTTTCTGGGACCTCCCAATGTCCATATCTAAGAAGAAACTGCAGTGACCCAGTCTCTAGAAGATGGAAGAGGCATCTCTTTATGGAGTCTTTTTTTTTTTTTTTTTTTGAGACAGAGTCTCACTCTGTCACCCAGGCTGGAGTACAGTGGCACAATCTCCGCTCACTGCAACCTCTGCCTCCCGGGTTCACGTGATTCTCCTGCTTCAGCCTCCCGAGTAGCTGGGAGTACAGGTGCCCACCACCACGCCTGGCTAATTTTTTTGTATTTTTAGTAGAGACGGGGTTTCACTGCGTGAGCCGGGATGGTCTCGATCTCCTGACCTCATGATCCACCCGCCTCAGCTTCCCAAAGTGCTGGGATTACAGGTGTGAGCCACCGTGCCCAGCCACTTTATGGAATCTTCACAACTACTCAGTAACAGTGATTTCCCCACTGCCCGTTTGACAGAAGGGCAAAGTGAGGTGTGGTGAGGTTGCCACCAGATTACACAGCTGGAGGGAAGTTGGGAACTAGAACTCCTGTTTACCCCAGAGTGCCTGCTCCTGACCATTAATACCTTCCCCATCTGTAAAACAGAGATAAACACAGCCGTGCCTAAAAAGGATCAAACCACTGACACTAGCTCTCCGATGTGGATGAAGCTTGAAAATACGCCTAGTGAAAGAAGCCAGGCACGGAAGGTCATGTACTATATTATCTCATTTATGTGAAGCGTCTAGAGTAGGCAAAGCCATGGAGACAGAAATCAGACTCGTGGTTCCCAGGGGCTGGAGAGAGGGGGGAAGTGAGGAGTAACTGCTCATGGGCACGGGGTTTCCTTTGGGGGCTACAAAAATGCTCTGGAGCCAAGTGTAGTGGCTCATGCCTGTAATCCCAGCACTTTGCGAGGCCAAGGTGGGAGGACTGCTTCAGGCTAAGAGTTTGAGACCAGCCCAGGCAACAACAGCCAGACTTCATCTCTACAAAATATATATATATGGCCGGCCATGGTGGTGAGCACCTGTAGTTCCAGCTACTTGGGAGGCTGAGTCAGGAGGATTGCTTGATCCCAGGAGCTCAAGGTTATAGTGAGCTATGATTGTACCATTGCACTCTAGCCCCTGGTGACACAGCAAGACCCTGTCTTGAAATTGATAGCTGTACAACACTGTGAATGCGCTTAATGGCACTGTTTTCTTTAAAACGTTTAAAATGGTAAATTTTATGTTATATGCACTTTACCGTTTTAAAAAATAGCAGTCCTGTCCTGCCGGGTGAATAGGAGCATCTGAAAATAATCAGATCAGGGAAGGGGGAGTCATGCCATGCTGTATGTGGTGAGACAGTATCGTCATGATTTTTCCTTACTGGATACTAGATTTTCCCATGGTTGAGGTCACAGTTCAGGAGACAGGCTTCAACCCGTCTCACAGGAACTGCTTTCCCCAAACGATAAACATCAGTACTGCCCCAGACTCTGACAGCCATAAAGCATATCCTCTTCCCTGTAAGCGACTTAGGGAGAACCAGAGATCCATCTCTCAGTTACAACTAGGGTGAATCAAGCAACAGAGAGTTAAGTGACTTGACTTAAGTCACCAAAGAAGATCCTGGCAGCACCAAGCCCAGCCTGGCCCACCCCCCAGGTATGAGCATGGTCCATTATGCTATCCAGCCTAGGCCCATCCGACAGAAACAGAAACTATTGATCGTTCATTCGTTTGTTCGTTCGTTCATTCATGCATTCATTCATTCATTCATTCATTCATTCATTCTGTCCCAGATGCCACGCAAAAGGTGCTGGGACTATATTAGAACATAAAAAAAACACAGGGTCCCTGCCCTCAAGGGGCTTTTAGTCAAGGGCTGGAGCCAATTAGAGAGTGGGAAAGTCTGGCCGGGTGCGGTGGCTCACACCTGTAATCCCAGCACTTTGGGAGGTCAAGGCAGGAAGATTACTTGAACCAGAAAGACCAGCCTGGGCAACACAGTGAGACCCCATCTCTATAAGAAATTTAAAAATTAGCTGGGCATGGTAGCACTTGCCTGTAGTCCCAGCCACTTGGGAGGCTGAGGTGGGAGGTTTGCTGAAGGCTGGGAGGTTGAGGTTGCAGTAAGCCATGATTGTGCCACGCGCTTCAGCCTGGGTGACATGGTTAGACCATTGCTTTCTTCTCAAAAGAAAGGAAGAAAGAAATGAAGGAAGGAAGGAAAGAAGGAAGGAAGGAAAGGAAGGAAGGAAGGAAGGGAGGGAGGGAGGGAGGGAGGAAGGAGAGGAAGGAAAGGAAGGAAAGGAAGGAAGGAAGGGAAGGAAAGAAGGGAGGGAGGGACGGAGGAAGGGAGGGGAGAAAGAAAGAACAAGAGAGAGAGAGAGAGACAGAGACAGAGAGAGAGAGAGAGGAAGAAAGAAAAAGAGAGAGTGGGAAGGTCCTTCCAGGGCTCAGTCTGCTAAGGGACAATGGTATGTAGTGTCTGGGGGTGCCGCAGGGGAATGATATTCTTCAAAGGTACAGGATAGCTGGGTGCAGTGGTTCACACCTATAATCCCAACATTTTGGGAGGCCAAGGAAGGCAGATTGCTCACACTCAGGAATTCAAGACCAACGTAGGCAACACAGCGAGACCCCATCTCTACCAAAAATACAACAAATTAGCAGGGCATGGTGGCGCACGCTTGTAGTCCTAGCTACTCGGCAGGCTGAGGCAGGAGAATCACTTGAACCTGGGAGGTGGAGGTTGTAGTGAGCCGAGATGGTGCCATTGCACTCCAGCCTGGGTGACGGAGGGAGACTCCGTCTCAAAAAAAAAAAAAAAAAAAAAAAGAAACAGGATTGATGGAGACAGAGGTTCTCACCATCCCCTTAAAGGAACATAAATGAGTCAACATATGCCTGTCTAAATAGTCATCAACCATTTACTGAGCACCTACTATATACCACGCCTGTGTCAGAGGCTGGATACAAAGAAATCAATGATACCTCCTGTCCTTAAAGAACTTAGATCAGAGTGGGAGACAAGTACATTAAAACACGTCATAAGAACAGAGAATGATAGGAACAAGGAAGGGAAGGCCTTAACCCACACTGGGGGTGGTGAGGGACACCTCCAGGTGGGGAGGTGTTCCCTGCGCTGAGTCTTAAAGGACAAGGTGTTAACCAGCTTAGGACAAGACAAAGCAGGGACATGGGCAGAAAAACCGGACATGGGGGCCGTGGGGCTGAACTATAAGCAGCTTGGTAGCAGCAGCTCCACTGGACCCAAATGGAAAAGCAGAGCAAGGAGGAAAGGTAAGCGGGGCCCAGGCGCCACATCCAGCCTGGTGGGGCTAGGAGTGGGGGACTGCCTGCCTGGACACCCCTCTTCCCCATTCCGTCACCCAGGACCCTCCCGCCCATCCTGCAAACACCAGTTGCAAATACCTTGAGGCCGGAGAACCCCTTCTTTCTCCAGTCCCAGCACAGGCCTCGGTATAGAATAGGTGCTAACTAAATGCTCGTTAAATGCATACCAGGGGAATAAATTAATGATACAGCTTCTTGAGAGCAGGGACAGCCTGACTTCACCTCTGTGACCTGGGGACCTTGCACTGTAGCAGTAGGTACTCAGGGGACCGCACTGAGCCAGGCCAGGGGCTATGTCCTGTTCATTGGTGTCCCCAGTCCCCAGGACAAGCCTCCCAAAGAGCAAGTGCCCAGTCCGTGGTCATCTGGACAAAGGTCAACACAGCCCCACCCTCCTTCAGGTCTTGACTCCATCTCCAGCTCCTCTGGGGCCATGCCCACTGCCACGCCCCTTTTGAATGTAGGTATCATTTACAGCCCAACCCGTCCTCAAGTCCTTGACTTGGAGGCAGTAAAGGGCAGTGGTTGAGGGCTCAGAACTGGGTATGGGGTACTTGAATTTGAACCTTCACTCTGCTATTTCTTAGTTGTGTGACCCTGGGCAAGTCCCTTAACCTCTCTGAGTCTTACTTATCCTATCTACAAACCAGGGAGGCATACTAACAAGCCCTTCATAGGTGTGCTGCGAGATAATGCTTGAAAAGCGTTTAGCATGGCGGCTGGTATGTAGTAGGTGCTCAATCAATGTTATTTAGTGACTCTTACTGTGCTCCCTTCATTTCATGACAGAGAAAGTCTTACCACCTTAGAGCCTTCAATATGCTGTTCCGTCCATCTGGTACGCTTTTCCCTCATCTTCCCACAGCTGTTTCCCTCTCCTCTTTTAGAGCTCTGCCTAAATGTCACCTCCTGGACTGTGACACGCACATTACTGTATCTCCTGCACCCTGCACAGTGCCAGGCACGGGGTAGAAACTCAGTCAGCTGTAATCCGAGTACTTCGGGAGGCCAAGGAGGTCAGATCACTTGAGGTCAGGAGTTCGAGACCAGCCTGGCCAACATGGCAAAATACTGTCTCTACTAAAAATACAAAAATTAGCCAGGCGTGATAGCGGGGCCCTGTGATCCCAGCTATTGGGGAGGCTGAGGTAGGAGAATCACTTGAACCCAGGAGGTGGAGGTTACAGTGAGCCGAGATCATGGTGCTGCACTCCAGCCTGGGCAGCAGAGGGAGGGAGGGAAGGAGGAAAGGAGGGAGGGAAATAAATTTTTAAGAAGAAGGAAGAGGCCGGGCATGGTGGCTCACACCTTTAATACCAGCACTTTGAGAAGTGGAGGATGTCAGATCACTTGAGGTCAGGAGTTTGAGACCAGCCTGGCTAACATGGCAAAACCCCGTCTTTACTAAAAATACAAAAATTAGCTGGGTGTGGTGGTGCATGCCTGTCATTCCAGCTACTCAGGAGGCTGAGGCAGGAGAGTCACCTGAACCAAGGAGGCAGAGGTTATGTGAGGTGAGATCATGCCACCACACTCCAGCCTGGGTGACAGAGTGAGACTGTCTCAAAGAAAAAAAAAAAAAAAAAGAATAAAAGAATTTTAAAAGAAGAAAGGACCACACTGTCTTTTCAACTCCATCACCAACTTCTGAAAGAGGAATATATAACTTTCATCCTCTTTGTTTGGGACATCTCTCCCAGTGCCATGCGCAGAGCAAGCACTTAATCCATACTTCCAGGTAGATCTGAACCTCTGCTGAGTTCTGCAAAAGCTTTCCAAGCCAGCCAGGGTATGACAATGGAGTGGAAGGGAAGACTGGGGCAGGCAGCTGGCATATCTCATGCAGGGCTAGTGAAGACCATGTGGCAGGCAGCTGCATATCTCATCGCAGGGCTATGAAGACTGGGGCAGGCAGCTGCAAATCTCGTGCAGGGCTGTAGGGCTTCGCATCTGGCTGCTTCGCTCCCACATTGTTCAGCACCCCTCCCTCACCCTCGACCCAGCGACATCCCGAGTTGCCGATGCTGCTTCCTGGGCCTCTCTGGCCCGTAAGCTCCAGCTGGTAAGTTCAGAGGGTTCAACCTGCCCGTCTCCTGCTCGTCCCAGCCGGCATCTCATGGGCCCTGTGCCACGCAGCAGGTCCCAGCTGCAGGCCAGGATTGTCCTCTTGTGCGTATTAGGACAGCGGCTCAGTTTCTTCCCTGACACTCTTATAGTGGGTCAGCCTCCACAGAGCCTGAGCAGGGTGGCTCCAGGGCCATGCGGCAGAAATGAGGAGGCAGGGAGGGAAGGGAGGCAAAGGAACCAACTGACTTTCAAACACACAGGGGCTGGCGGGCGCAGCGGCTTCCACGCTGTAATCCTGGCACTTTGGGAGGCAAGGTGGGTGGATCACCTGAGGTCAGGAGTGTCGAGACCAGCCTGGGCCAAACAGCAGTGAAGCTCATCTCTACTAAAAATACCAAAATTAGGGCAAGGCGTGGTGGCACGCACCTATAGTCCCAGCTACTGGGGAGACTGAGGCAAGAGAATTGCTTGAACTCAGGTGGCAGAGGTTGCAGTGAGCTGAGATTGTGCCACTGCACTCCAGCCTGGGCAATAGAGCGAGACTCGGTCTCAAAAAAAAGACACACAGGCCTGGGCAGAGTGTTGGCTTTGCCTTATCACTTACCTGACTTGTGCATACAGACCTACCTCTGAGCTTCCTCAATAAAGTGATGGATAATCACACCTTCTTTATGACGCTCCAGTGCAATATCACGGCTTTCTAAATACCCAACCTAGAGACAGACACAGTCCACCAAGCATGTTCTTGTGCTGCAGCCTTGCTTTTAAGAGCAAAAAGACTAGAAACAACCTAAATATCTGCCAATAGCAGATAGGCTTAATCATTATGGTTCATCCCTATAGCAGAAGACTGTGCAGTGGCCCTCTCTCTACTACCATGAATGAATGGCCAAAGATTGAGATACACAACAGCCATGGCCTATGCTGCCATTTTGGAGGGGTGCAGGAGGGGCTCTCTGTGTGGCTGCATGTGTATAAAACATCACTGGAGGCTGGATGGAGCAGCTCACACCTGTAATTGCAGCACTTTGAGAGGCTGAGGCGAGTGGATCACTTGAGGTCAGGAATTCAAGACCAGCCTGGCTAACATGGGCAAAAACCCATCTTTACAAAAAATACAAAAATCAGCCAGGTGTGGTGGCACACACCTGTAATCCCAGCTACTCGGGAGGCTGGGGCAGGAGGATTGCTTGAATCCAGAAGGCATAGGTTGCAAGAGCCGAGATCGTGCCATTGCACTCCAGCCCGGGTGACAGAGTGAGACTTCATCAGAAAAAAAGTAATAGGCTGGGCACAGTGGTTTAAGCCTTTAATCCCAGCACTTCGGGAGGCCGAGGAGGGTGGATCACCTGAGATTAGGAGGTCGAGAACAGCCTGGCCAACATGGCAAAACCCCGTCTCTTCTAAAAATACAAAAACTAGCTGGGCGAGGTAGCACACACCTGTAGTCCCAGTTACTTGGGAGGCTGAGGGAGGAGAATTGCTTGAATCTGGGAGGGGGCTGTTGCAGTGAGCCAAGATCATGCCACTGCACTCCAGTCTGGGTGACAGAGTGAGACTCCAGCTTGAAAAATAATATAAATAAATAAATAACATCACTGGAGGGCTACATATGTAACCAGCAACCACACCGCCTCTAAGAAGGGGAACTGGAAGGGCGAGGAATAGGAACGAAGGGGGAAGTTCTGTATTCCCTTGTACACTATTTTATTTCATATTTGCATGTCTTACCTAGTCAAAAAGTCTGACTAGATAGTTATGAACAAACAGAAAAAACTATAAGGTAGGGTTAAAGTGGAAAAAATCAAACTGCAAAACACAGAAGGAGTGACTTTTTCTTATGTTTGTTGTATGTGTGTGTACATACATGAACCTGTGAATCATGTTTGCCTCCAGGGAAGAGGGCTGCTTTTTGCAATCCATACTTATTTTTAAATATTCTCCTGTGGTCTTTGCATAGATTATCCTTGTATTACTGGAGGAGGTTCTTTGAAGCAATAATGACTTGAAAGATCAGAAGGCCGGGTGCAGTGGCTCATGCCTAAAATCCCAGCGCGATGGGAGGCGGAGGCGGGAGGATCATCTGAGGTCAGGAGTTCAAGACCAACTTGACCAACATGGTGAAACCCCTTCTCTACTAAAAATGCAAAAATTAGCATGGTGGCGGGTGCCTGTAATCCCAGCTACTGGGAGGCTGAGGCAGGAGGATCGCTTGAACCCAGGAGATGAAAGGTGCAGTGAGGCAAGATCGCACCACTGCACTCCAGCCTGGGTGACAGAACGAGACTCCATCTAAAAAAAAAAAAAACCACAAGGGCTAATTCCTGGGGCTTAACAAAGGTCACCTTGCAGTTATAGTGTCTTTCTATCCTCCAGGGACCAGAGCAATGGCTGGCACCCAGGAGGCCTCTGCTCAGTCTGCTTGCTCCTTGTGTCCCTGGGTAGACACTGCTTCCAGAGTAGGCTAAGGTTGCTGGGCCAGGTCTCTAAGGTGGAAAAATGGTCACCTGCTCAAGTTTGGAAGGAGGGCTTCTCCTGACCCCCTGGGCATTCCAGAAGCAGGATCAGAACTGGAAAAATGTCCTTTGGGGTTCATGGGTCGGGGATGTGGGCTTGGAGTTCCAATAAGCAGGGAGACCCATCCACCTTGGCTCTGAATCATGATTTTCCCAACCCCAGAGGTCTGGTATAGGGTGGAGGGTCCCACTGTCTACAGAGACAAAGCAGGTAAGGCATGAGTGAAGCAGGGTGTGTGGGAGTGAACAAAAGAGGTGCCATGGTCAACGGCTACCAGGGCCTGGGAGATGACAGGGAGTGGTGGGGTCTGCGGAAAAGCAGAGAGCACAAAGCCCATCTCACAGAGACTGCTACCTTGCACCCTGCATTCTGGAGTGTCAGGTCCTCTGCTTTTTCAAGCAGTACCAGAAACAAATTTCTTTCGTTTTTTGATGTATTAACTCAATTTAAAAAAAAAATCACGCCTCTGTGTTAGCAGGTTGTAATCATTAGCCTAGCACCTAGTAGGTGCTTAAGGAATCATAATAAAAGGTTCAATTCCTTCTTGCTGTGCACTTAAAACTTGTCTACCTCAAAGCTAACGAGGCCTCTGGCACTGTCCCTACCGGCTCCAGTCCACGACCATCACCTCCTGCTCTAAGCCTATCACCCCAAAAGCCCTTTGCATGGGTAGTCACCCTGTCCCTAGACTCACACAGACCTTGTCTGAATCCCAGCTCTGCCCACTTTCCAGTTATGGGACTGAGCACATCTAAGCCTCAACATCCTCATCTTTTTTTTTGTTTGTTTGAGTCTCACTCTGTCATCCAGGCTGGAGTGCAGTGGAGCAATCTCATGCCTGTAATCCTAACATTTTGGGAGGCCGAAGTAGGTGGATCGCTTGAGCTCAGGAGTTCGAGATCAGTTTGGGCAATACAGTGGGACCCCATCTCTACCAGAAACACAAAAAAATTAGCAGGGCATGGTGCTATGTGCCTGTAGACCCAGCTACTCAGAAGACTGAAGTAGGATGATCTCTTGAGTCCCAGTAGGCAGAGGTTGCAGTGAGCCGAGTTCATGCCACTGTATTCCAGCCTGGGCAACAGAGTAAGACCACATCTCAAAAGAAAGAAAAAGAAAAAAGAAAGAAAAAAACCCAAGAAAGAAAGAAAGAGAGAGAGAGAGAGAGAGAGAGAGAGAGAGGAGAAACCAAGAAAAGAAAGAAGAAAGAAAGAAAGAAAGAAAGAAAGAAGAAAGAAAGAAAGAAAGAAAGAAGAAAGAAAGAAGAAAGAAGAAAGAGGGAGGGAGGGAGGGAGGGAGGAGGGAAAAAAAGAAAGAAAGAAAGAAAGAAAGAAAGAAGAAAGAAGAAAGGAAGAAAAAGAAAGAAAGAAAGAAAGAAAGAAAAGGAAAGAAGAAGGAAGGAAGGAAGGAAGGAAGGAAGGAAGGAAGGAAGAGAAGGAAGGAAGGAAAAAAGAATCAGGCCGGGTGCAGGTGGCTCAAAGCCCTGTAACCAGCACTTGGAGGGCGAGACGGGTGATCACAAGGTCAGAGAGAGTCGAGACCATCCTGGCTAACACAGTGAAACCCCCGTCTCTACTAAAAATACAAAAACTAGGCCGGGCGAGGTGGCGGCGCCTGTAGTCCCCAGCTAACTCAGGAGGCTGAGGCAGGGAGAAATGGTAACAACGCCGGGAGGCGGAGCTTGCAGTGGAGCTGAGACTGCACTGCACTGCCAGCCCGGGCGAGCAGAGCGAGACTCCAACCTCCAAAAAAAAAAAAAAAAAAAAAAAAAAAAAATAGAATTCAAGCAGATGGAACTCAGCCAAAAGACAGCATTCAGAAGACCAAGGGGCCCTTAGTTCCAGGCATCAAAGCTGTGCTCCCCTCCAGGTATGCCACAAATGGTCTTCAGCAGTTTAGGTAGATTGGACATTGCTGAGCCCAGAACCTGCATCTCTAAGATAAGGAGGCAAGCTCCTCTGGCTTCTATAGACTCTTCTAGATCCAAGAGGACAAGAGGTCTGCCAGAACCTTCTCAAAGGCCCATCGTTTGAGGCGAGCCTTGCGGAATGGAGGAGAAAAGTTCATCTTCATCACAGAGGGCAAAGTCATGCATGCCAGACCACAGACCTGGCATCACTTCACCACCCGCCTATTAACAAGAGTCATGCATGCTGCTATTATGGGCTGCAAGAGTAACTCACTGTGCTCCCCCACCCCAACCCCTTTCCTTCTTTATCTTCTCCGTCATGGACAACGGTTTCTATTAAGCAATTAAATTGACCAGAAAGGAACAAGAGAAGAACGGGGCCATCATCACAAGGCTGAAAGGATTTTAATCTAATCTGTCTAGAGAAGCACAGCAGGAATTTGAAGCTTTGATTCATTTATTTTTAATCTGCTGTCAGAAGATATTTTGAGTCTCAGGACCTTCATACGCCCCTTAGTATGTTTTTTTCTGATTTCTATTTGAGGACAGCAGGTGAGATGAATACATAGGCCTGTCCTGAAACCCCCTAGAGGGAGATGATATGTCTTAGATGGAAGACCTGGGCCCCAAAGAGTCCAATTTTCCCTCTAGTTCCCTACAGACGGGCCTCTTTAGAAACATCCAATATACTGACTGGGCACGGTGGCTCAGGCCTGCGATCCCAGCACTTTGGGAGGCTGAGACAAGTGGATCAACTGAGGTCAGGAGTTGGAGACCAGCCTGGCCAACATGGTGAAACCCGTCTCTACTAAAAATACAGAAATCAGCCTGGCGTGGTGGCACATCCCCGCAATCCCAGCTACTCGGGAGGCTGAGGCAGGAGAATCACTTGAACCCGGGAGGCGGAGGTTGCAGTGAACCAAGATCGCTCCACTGCACTCCAGCTGGAGGAGCAAGAGTGAAGTTCCATCAAGAAAGAAAGCAAGAAAAACAAAGAAAAAGAAAGAGAAGGAAGGAAAAGAAGGGAAGAAAGAGAAAATGTCTAACATACCAACATCCCCAGATCAATAATATTTCCATACAAACAGTGCCACAGACAAGAGACGTCCCCTACTTAAGAAGGTAAAGATACACTTACAGCACTGCACCTCAGCTTCCTCCTCTAAAAGGGGCAAACATTTTCAACTCGGTGGATGCCGTGTTAAATAAAATAAAACATGTCAAGGTACAGCACTTGGGTTGGAGAACATATTCAATAGTTATGGCTGGGCACAGTGGCTCCCACCCGTAATCCCGGCACCGTGAAAAGTCAAGGCAGGAGATGGCTTGAAGCTAGGAGTTCGAGACCCGCCTGGGCGATCTCGTGAGATCCCAGTCTCTAGAATTTTTTTTTTTTTTTAATTAGCCAGGTGTGGTGGTGCACGCCTGTGGTCCACAGCAACTCAGGAGGCTGAGATGAGAGGATCGCTTGAACCCAGGACTTGGAAGCTGTAGTGAGTTATGATGGAACCACTGCACTCCAGCCTGGATGATGGAGTAAGCCCCCATCTCAAAAAAAAAAAAAAAAAAAAAAAAAAAAGTCATGAGTTGCTCAGTTGCTCACTCTTACCATTTGACTCTTTAAAAAGCCACTGTAACCCCTTCTGAAATGCCTATAAGAACAGTGGAAATATGGCCTATCCCCATGACATATTCTATACTACTCCTTAAAAGGGGTACCTTTGGGGCTGCCTGAGATACATCACACAAGTCAACACTGAGCATTTCCAAACGGAAAAAAGAGCAAGTCACTGAACTGTGTGCCCAATAGGCTTTAAATATGTAAACATATACCAGGCTCACAAAGAGACAACGCACAGCATCTCTGGTTAAGGACCAATTTTTCCGCTTTGTGTTCACTATGCTTTCTGAATTCTCCAAGTGTTCCATAGTGAACGTGTCTTAGTCTCCTAATTAGGAAAAAAATGTGCAGGACATTTTTAGAGATGACAAGGGGCTTTTTGTAATTTTCACTTGGCAAAATGTACAGACCAGGACCAAAGGGACAGAAGGATGCCAAGGGATGGAAGAACATCATCTTACTAGTAAAATCAAAAGTGATCATGACCACAGCCAAAAGCAATCTAATAACACTTAACATTTTCAGTGCCTACACTTAACATGCAGCAGGAAGTGTGTTAAGTGTTTTCTCTTTAGAGTAACCCGCTCCATGAGGCTGGTACTATTTTTTTTTTTAAAAAACAGACAAGGTCTGGCTCTGTCACCCAGGCCAGAATGCAGTGGCACAATCACAGCTCACTGCAGCCTTGAACTTCTGGGCTCAAGTGATCCTCCTGCCTCAGCCTCCCTGAGTAGCTGGGATTATGGGTACGCACCACTGCGCCTGGCTAGTTTCTTTTTGCAGAGATGGGGTCTTGTTGTGTTGCCCAGGCTGGTCTCAAACTCCTGGGCTCAAGTGATCCACTTGTCTCAGCTTCCCAAAGTGCTGGGATTACAGGCATGAGCCACTATGCCCGGCTCCCAAGAGGCTGGTACTATTCTTGCATCCATTTTACAGAAAAGGAAACAAAGCTTCAGAGGCATGAAGTAACCTGCTCAAGGGTGAGCAAAGCCCTTTCAGAGAGAAGAGATTGACATAGGCTGGGTTGGGTAACCTCTGTGCACCGGTCTGGCGTCATGGGGATATCAATATCCTTCTTGTTCTAGAAAGCTGATCCAATCCCACAATGGACCCATGCCCCACAGCGTCACACTCCAAGCCCCAATCATCTAGTCCAGGCAGTCCAACAGAACCTTCTATGATAATGGGAACATTCTGCACTGATGCTACGCAGTACACCCACCACTAGCCACAGGTGGCTATTGACTACTTGACCCAGGGCCAATACAACAAAAGAAATAAATTTGTTATTTTTTATTTTCTTTTATTTATGTATTTATTGAGAGATGAAATTTCATTATTGTCGCCCAGGCTGGAGTACAATAACGCGATCTTGGCTCACTGCAACCTCCGTCTCCCAGGTTCAAGCGATTCTCCTGCCTCAGCCTCCCAAGAAGCCAGGATAACAGGCGCATACCACCATGCCTGGCTAATTTTTGTATTTTTAGTAGAGACGGGGTTTTACTATGTTGGCCAGGCTGGTCTAGGACTCCTGACCTCAGGTGATCCACCCACCTTGGCCTCCCAAAGTGCTGAGATTACAGGTGCGAACCCATTTACCCAGCCAATAAATTTTTTAATTTTTTTTTTTTTTTGAGATGGAGTTTCGCTCTTATTGCCCAGGCTGGAGTGCAATGGCACAATCTTGGCTCACTGCAACCTCTGCCTCCTGGATTTAAGTAATTCTCCTGCCACAGCCTCCCAAGTAGCTGGGATTACAGGTGTGCACAACCATACCCGGCTAATTTTGGTATTTTTAGTAGAGACGGGGTTTCATCAAGTTGGCCAGGCTGGTCTCGAACTCCTGACCTCAAGTGATCTACCCGCCTTGGCCTCCCAGAGTGCTGGGATTACAGGCATAAGCCACCATACCTGGTCTAATGTTTCTTTTAATTAATTTAAATCTAAATTTGGTTAGCCACGAGTGGCCAGTGGCTACCATATTGTGCCATCTCTAGTCCACTCTGATCTGCAAGTCTACCTGAAAGAGTCCTAGGATCAATCTGAACATTCCCCTCTGTGACAAGGAAGGCCTCCCTAAAACCTAGCCACATCCTCATGTCTCCTACCCACCTGGCTGCCAAGACAAACCGGCCTTTCCAAAGCAGTTATGAGCTCTTTACTTTCAAGAGGAAAGAAGGACAGAACGATGCCAAGGAAATCTGTTGAGAGTTTGTCGTATGTCTTGGCACTTGGCATATGTAATAACATGGGATTGTCACACCCCCTGTCTGTAATGAGGGTGATTATTCCCATTTTACTGATAGGAAAACCGAGGCTTCAACAGGCGAAATAACCTGTTCAAGGGCTGAGCTATGAAGCTACTTTGGAATGATGCCGCCTCATCTTGTAATCTCCCTTGATCAAACTGTCAGCCTCCCAACACATTTCTTTTTTTTTTTTTATCCTTGAGACAGAGTCTTATTCTGTCACCCAGGCTGCAGTGCAATAAAACAATCTCACTGCAACCTCCACCTCCTGGGTTCAAGCAATTCTTCTGCCCCAGCCTCCCCAGTAGCTGAGATTACAGGTGCACACCACCATGCTCGGCTACTTTTTGTATTTTTAGTAGAGACAGGGTTTCACCATGTTGGCCAGTGTGGTTTCGAACTTCTGACCTCTGGTGATCTGCCCACCTCGGCCTCCCAAAGTGCTGGGATTACAGGCATGAGCCATTGCACTCGGCCCTCCCAACACATTTCTAATGCCTGCTTTCCTTATGAGGCCAGCAGTAGGTACCTGACTGCCAGCAATACTCACATATATTAGCCCTGAGAAGTACCGCTCCCTCAGGTTGTGTAGCACGGAAGCTTCATTGAGGCACGTCAGCTCCGCCATGTCCTCCACCTTGGAGAACTTGGGTGGGTTCATCTTCTGGATGTCATCTTTCCCAACCGTGACCTTCTTGCCGTTCTCCACCAGCTCCACAACCACCTCATCCCCCTTCTCCTCCTTGATGCTGGCTGCCTCGAAGCCCTGCTTCTCCGAGGGGACCCAGACGAGTCTCTTGGCGGCCCAGTCAGCCTGGGCCACTGGGCTGTTGATGAAATTTTTGTCCACAAAGAGGAACTTCTCATCGTCACTGAGTTGGCCCTTCTGTGCCATGGTGCCTTGTTGGTCCCCTGTGGAATAAGGTAACAGGGTCAGAATCAGACCACAACTAAGCCCTGAAGACAGATCAGCCACTCACCTTGCCCTGCCTAGGAACTCGGTTTGCAGAGACATCCCACCAAGTACAAAGACCTGAAGTATTGTGTACGTGGTCAGAGAACAGAGACCACCCAAAGGCCCTTCAAAAAGGGATGTGTGTCATCGCCTAGAATACCAAAAGTCAAACAACCCAAACGTCCATCAACATAGAGCTGGATACATAAGCCATACTATTTCCATACCGTAAAATACTACCCAGTGGTTAAGAGGCAGGAAGTAGGGCTGGGCAAGGTGGCTCACACTTGTAATCCCAATACTGTGGGAGGCCAAGGCAGGCGAATCACTTGAGGCCAGGAGTTCAGGACCAACATGGCCAACATGGTGAAACCCTGTCTCTAATGAAAATACAAAAATTAGCCAGGTGTGGTGGCATGCACCTGTAATCCCAGCCACTTGGAAGCTGAGGCAGAATTGCTCGAACCCGGGAGGCAGAGGTTGCAGCGAGCCAAGAGAGTGCCACTACACTCCAGCGTGGGGGACAGAGCGAGATTCCATCTCAAAAAAAAAAAAGAAGCAGGAAGTATGTCTACATGTGCTGATATGGGAAGATGGTCAAGTCTAACTGCTCACTGCAAAATAAGAGTCCTCAAATGATAAAACATAGAATTACCCACATCGCTTGAGCCCAGGAGTTGGAGAACAGCCTGGGCAACATGACAAAACCCTGTCTCTACAAAAAATACAAAAAATTAGCCAGGCATGGTAGCGCACACCTGTAGTCCCAGCTACTTGGGAGGCTGAGGTGGGAGAATCACCTGAGCCTGGGAAGTCAAGATTGCAGTGAACCAAGATCAAGCCACTGCACTCCAGCCTGGGTGACAGAGTGAGACTATGTCTTAAAAACAAACAAACAAACAAACAAACAATCAAATGTATATAATTGGAATACGACTCAGTAAAAGGAAAGAAATGATGCAATAAAATAAATGAATCTCAAAAGCATCATGCTTAGTGAAAGAAATCAGAAAGGCCACATGCTGTAGGTATTCCTTCAATATGAAAAGCTATTTGGCTGGTGCAAAAGTAAGTGTGGTTATTGTGATTGAAAGTAATGGCAGCTGGGTACCGTGGCTCACACCTGTAATCTCAGCACCTTGGGAGGCCGAGTTGGGTGGATCACCTGAGGTCAGGAGTTCAAGGCCAGCCTGGGCAACATGGTGAGACCCACCCCCACCCCCGTCTTTACTAAAAATACAAATATTAATGGGGATGTGGTGGCACACACCTGTAGTCCCAGCTACTTAGGAGGCTGAGGCGAAAGGATTGCTTGAACCCAGGAGGTGGAGGCTGCAGTGAGCTGAGATCACCCCACTGTACTCCAGCCTGGGCGACAGAATGAGACTCCGTCTAAAAAAAAAAAAAAGTTATGGCAAAATAGAAAAATGCCTACCTATGGTAACAGGCAATCAAGAGTTGCCAGTGGAGGCCATGCACGGTGGCTCACACCTGTAATTGCAGCACTTCGGGAGGCCAAGGCGGGGGAATCACTTGAGGTCAGGAGTTTGAAACCGGTCTGGCCAATGTGATAAAACCCCATCTCTACTAAAAATACAGAACTTAACTGGGCATGGTGGTGCACACCTGTAATTCTACTTACTCGAAAAGCTGAGGCAGGAGAATCGCTTGAACCCGGGAGGCAGAGGCTGCAGCAAGCCGAGACTGCACCACTGCACTCCAGCCTGGGTGACAGAGTGACACTCTGTCTCAAACAAATAATAAAAAAAAAGAGTTGCTAGTGGTGAGGAAAGGAACTGATTGGTAAGAGGCACAAAAGAAGTATAAAAGAGATGAGAGGCCCCACCTTTCGGGGTGGTAAAAGCATTCGCCGTGGTTATGGTGGTGCTTACAAGACTGTATACATTTGTGAAAACTCATTAAGAATGTTCTGTATCCTAGGATGACTAAAGTGAACAATAAAATATGACATAGTTTCCAAGAGCTAGAAGGACATTGAATGTTCCCAATACAAAGAGATAGATGTCATCACATAGGAAGTAGTAAAGTAAATAAAAGAAATGGTAACTGCTTGAGATGACGGATGTGCTAGTTATCCTGATCTTATGTCCCCATACATTATATGTATTAATATCAAAACACTACTAAGAGCTGGACTCAGTGGCTCATACCTGTAATCCCAGCACTTTGGGAAGCTGAGACAGGAGGATCCCTTGAGGCCAGGAGTTCAAGACCAACCTGGGCAATATAAGAAGACCCCGTGTCTGTACAAAAAATTAAAAATTAGCCGGACATGGTGGCACATGCCTATAGTTCCAGCTACTCAGGAGGCTAGGATAGGAAGATGGCCCGAGTCCAGGAGGTCAAGGCTGCAGTGAACCGTAATCATGCCACTGCTACTCGGGAGGCTGAGGCAGGAGAATGGCGTAAACCCGGGAGGTGGAGCTTGCAGTGAGCTGAGATCTGGCCACTGCACTCCAGCCCAGGCGACAGAGCGAGACTCTGCCACAAAAAAAAAAAAAAAAAATCATTACGGACCCCGTGAACATGTATGATCATTTGTCAATTAAGAAATAAATTTTTTAAGCTGAAAAAACTCATTCAAGCTATACACTTAAAAAAAATTTAAGTGAATTTAAGTTGGTGAATTTTACTTTATATAGATTATGCCTCAATAAAGCTGATTAAAATATTTGTCATAAAATATTTGTCTTCATTTTATATGCTTGTGTGTACATTTCTAAAAGTCTAGAAAATTGCATATCAAAATATTATACTAGGGTTCTAGCTGGTCAAATATGAGACAGTTTGAATATCAATAAGAAAAATAATTGTATGTCCATCACCCCAATACCCCAAAAGGGGTTGAAAGACAAATATGTTTAAATCCATGTGTTCAAAATGATTTTTGTTGTTGTTGTTGTTGTTTGAGATGGAGTCTTGCTCTCTTGTCTACACAGGAATGCAGTGGTGCAATCTTGGCTCACTGCAACCTCTGCCTCTTGGGTTCAAGTGATTCTCCTGCCTCAGCCTCCTGAGTAGCTGGGATTACAGGCACGCACCACCACACCCAGCTAATTTTTGCATTTTTAGTAGAGACAGGGCCTCACCAAGGTGGCCAGGCTGGTCTCAAACTCCTGACCTCAAGTGATCCACCAGCCTCAGCCTCTCAAAGTGCTGGGATTGCAGGCATGAGCCACTGCACCCAGCCCCAAATGCATTATTTTTTAAATGGGTACAGAAAGTGGGGTGGAAATGTGAAAATCTTGATTCTGCCTTTTCTATACGAATTGTTCCTTAGGGTAACTAAATTGAGAAGGAGAAATCTCTCTTGATGGAAAATTAGGTTATTAGATGTCCTCTCTACATGGAAAGCCCATTGATGGTAGATTCACGTTATCTATCCTGTTACCCAGATGTGTTTATGAGAAGAGGGACAGAGACAACTCGCTCAATAGGCCTGTCCAGCCCCCTGTTCCTGACTCTCTGACCACAGCTGCAGGCGCTGTCCTGGAAACACTGACTCACAGCCCCTTTCACCTCTTGCTGCTGGGCTCCAAAGAACTGAGTTGCTGGCTAAGTGAGGACATATGGCCACCAGGATCTATGTGCGGTTGACATCCCTCCTTCAGGAGGGAATTCACAGCTCCTTTCAATTCACTGATAATCCCCACGCTTGGGCCCCAAATCCCACAGAGACAGAATAAAGACCCATGTCCCACTACTGGATCCCTAGAGTTGAGGAGCCAACTCCTGAAACCCAACCTTTTGGGTGATGCAGATTTTGCAAGACACAATGGGAGTGGCAGATATTCCAACACCTATTTTTTTTTTATTTCAGGGCTGACAGTAATAATTAAAAAACTAATTGAAAAAACCTGCAGCTGGTGCAGTGGCTCCTGTAATCCCAGCACTTTGGGAGGCTGAGGCAGGTGGATCACCTGAGGTCAGGAGTTCGAGACCAGCCTGGCCAACATGGTGAAACCCCCATCTCTACTAAAAACACAGAAAGTAGCCGGGCATGGTGGCACATGCCTGTAATCCCAGCTACTCGGGAAGCTGAGGCAGGAGAATCACTTGAACCCAGGAGGCAGAGGTTGCAGTGAG
Source organism: Rhinopithecus bieti (assembly GCF_001698545.2). Lineage (NCBI taxonomy): Eukaryota > Metazoa > Chordata > Mammalia > Primates > Cercopithecidae > Rhinopithecus > Rhinopithecus bieti. The sequence continues at coordinate 1,368,086 of NW_016805229.1, read as the reverse complement.
TCAAGATTGTGCCATTGTGCTCCAGCCTGGGCAGTAAGAGTGAAACTCGGTCTCAAAAACACAAACCTGGAAGCTGATTTGCTCAGAGGAGATTTTCTGCTGGGAGACCTGATATAGTAGCCGATGAAAAAAAGTGGTGGCCAGGAATGGTAGCTCACACCTGTAATCCTAGCACTTTGTGGGGGCTGAGGTAGGAGGACTGCTTGGGGTCCAGAGTTTGAGACCAGCCTGTCCAACATGGTGAAACCTGCTTTACTAAAAACACAAAAATATTAGCTAGGCATCGTGGCAGGGACCTACAATCCCAGCTACTGGGGAGGCTGAGGCATGAGAATCGCTTGAATCCGAGAGGCAGAGGTTGCAGTGAGCTGAGATCGCGCCACTGCACTTTGGCCCAGGCAACAAAGAAGACTTAAAAAAAAAAATTGTAAGAAAAGAAAAAAAAAAAAAGCAGAGAAACGAGGAAATCCCATCTAAATCTGAATAATCACTTCAGATATCCAGAAAGAGAAATACAGATCTGGTAGACAACATGCATTGTCCTAGGTTTAACAAAAAAGCCTTCCTGCATTTTAACATCATTGTCGCATTTGACTTAGCTCATAGTAAGACCAACAGTGTCCTGCCCCTGACTCCACTTACCCTATCTTAAAAAAGACTCCCTTCTACATGGAAGAATTCCAGCAAATACATGGAGAACAATAAAACTAGGATGTAACTGTTTGTAAACTCTAATAAAATAGTAGGTCTCAAGCCGGGCACGGTGGCTCACACCTATAATCCCAGCACTGTGAGAGGCCCAGGCGGGCAGACCACCTGAGGTCAAGAGTTTGAGGCCAGCCTGGGCAACATGGCAAAACTCTGTCTCTACTAAAAAATACAAAAATTAGCCAGGCATAGTGGCGTGCACCTGTAATTCCAGCTACTCAGGAAGCTGAGGCAGGAGAATTACTTGAACCCCAAAAGTGGAGGTTGCAATGAGCTGAGATAATTCCTCTTGTACTCCAGCCTGGACAACAGAGCAAGACTTTGCAAAGAAAGAAAGAAAGAGAGAGAGAGAGAGGGGTGGGGAGGGAAGAAGGAAGGAAGGAAGGGAGGGAGGGAGGGAGGGAGGGAAGAAGGGAGAAAGGGAGAAAGGAAGGAAGACCGGAAAGAAGACAGAAAGGAAGATAGGAAGGCAGACAGGCAGGCAGGCAGGCTGGCTCTTGGCAAGGGCTACCTGTAATTGCTAAAACCGTTAGGCCAAAGGGGCTCACATTTCCTGGTGCATTAGCTTCTGAGTCAGTAGGACTGGGATGAGGCCCAAGAATATGCATTTCTAACCAGCTTCTGGGTGATAATGATGATGCTGGTCTAGGGTCCCCACCATAAGACTGACTATATCAGATGAAGAGCTGCTGTGGAATTTTATAAGGGATGGGTCCGCCTGACATCACCTAAATCTACTAATTAACCCTAACATCACAAAAAGAGAGAACTGACTAGACATTATAAACATTACATGCCTGCAGGTGGGACACCACAGGAAGTGCCATTACCACTAAAGACATATTCTTGCTAAAAAGAAACGGGGATGGAGATGCGGGATGCAGGTGATGAAGCCTCCAGATCTAACGCCTGTCTATGGAAAATGCAAGGCACAGGAGAGCATGTTAAAGAATGCAATAAAATCCCAAAGGTGAGAGACTGCGCTCTGTCACCCAGCTAGAGTGCAATGGCAGGATCTTGGCTCACTGCAATCTCTACCTCCTAGGTTCAAGCGACTCTCCTGCCTCAGTCTCCTGAGTAGCTGGGATTACAGGCGCACACCACCATGCCTGGCTAATTTTTGTATTTTTAGTAGAGACAGGGTTTCACCATATAGTCCAGGCTGGTCTCAAACTCGTGACCTCAGGTGATCTGCCCACCTCAGCCTCTCAAAGTGCTGAGATTACAGGTGTGAGCCACCACTCTTGGCCAGGACTCTGTTTCTTTAACAAATAAATACAAACAAAAATGAGAGGAACCTATAGATTAAAAAATAATTGAAAGAAAAGAGGCTGGCAGTAGTTCACATGTATAATCCCGTATTTTGGGAAGCCAAAGCAGGAGGATTGCTTGAGCCCAGGAGTTTAAGACCAGACTGGGCATTATAGCAAGATCCCATCCCTTAAAAAAGAAAAATCAGCCAGGCGTGATGATGCATGCTTGTAGTCCCAGCTACTAGGAGGTTGAGGCATGAAGGTTGCTTGAGCCCAGCAGTTTGAGGCTGTAGTGAGCTATGATGACATCACTGCACTCCAGCCTGGGTGACAGGGTGAGACCCTGTCTCAAAAAAAAAAAAAAAAAGAAAAGAAAAAAAAGAAAAGCCACAGAGAATGAGAACATTTCGTAAATATAGGGCATTCTCATTAGCCTAAAAGATCTTTCTGAGCCTTTAAATAAATTGCAATTTCATTGGTGCTGGCAAAATTGGATTGGTTGCCTCATCTTGAGAGGTAAGATAACTTGCAGTCGTGAAAAGACACCCAGACTTTGCAGTCAGATGCGAATTCAAAGGTGACTCTGTCACTGCAGAATGCATGCTTCTGGGCGACTCACGTAGATTTCTGAGACTCAAACTTACCATGTGTTAATACTGGGGGCCTAATGGGTGCCCTACAGAGCTGCCATGGGGTTTAGATGAAACTCTCTACACCAAGCTTGTCTAACCTGCAGCCCACAGGCTGCACGTGGCCCAGGATGGTGTTGAATGCGGCCCGATACAAATTCACAAACTTTCTTAAAACAGTATGAGATTTTTTTTGCGATTTTTTTTTTTTTTTTTTTTTTTAGCTCATCAGCTATCATTAGTGTTAGCGTATTTTATGTGCGGTCCAAAACAATTCTTCTTTTTCCAGTGCGGCCCAGGGAAGCCAAAAGATAGGACACCCCTGGTCTACACCAAGTACCTTCTGTTTCTACACCCTTTCCCACTTCCTATGACTCTAAGCCACTTCTCTCATTCCTAACCAAGAGCATTTACTACTGTTGGATGTTTTAATTATGTTTATTTCTGGACAGCCATAGTCACAGAAGTGGCTCCATACGATACTTTAATAGTGTTCCTTTAATAGTATAACCAAGGTTAGTGTAAACAGGCAGCAAAATAGAAAATGCAACAAAGTATTCAATAATTCCTTGCTAATCTCTTGGTTCTTAAGATGTTGCAGCAGATTGTGTGTGTGTGTGTGTGTGTGTGTGAGAGAGAGAGAGAGAGAGAGAGAGAGAGAGAGACTGGAGGACGCATAAGAGAAATGGGAGGATGTAAAGATGAAATAAGATTGACCACAAGTAGGCCAGCTGTGATCACTCACACCTGTAATCCCAGAACTTTGGGAGGCCAAGGTGAGTGGATCACTTGAGTTCAGGAGTCTGAGACCAGCTTGGCTAACATGGTGAAACCTTGTCTCTACTAGAAATACAAAAATTAAAAATTATCCAGGAGTGTGGGCCTGTAGCCCCAGTTACTCGGGAGGCTGAGTCAGGAGAATCACTTGAACCTGGGAGGTGGAGGTTGCAGTGAGCCGAGATCATACCACTGCACTCCAGCCTTGGTGACAGAGTCAGACTCCATTTAAAAAAAAAAAAAAAAAAACAGAAATGTCAGAGCCGGGACCTGAACCTGCGTCTCATTCTGGAGTCTGTGTGGTTCTGCCTTTCACATAAGGTGGGTGGCCTTGTCAGATGCCCATAAAGGAATCCATCCTTTAAGACACCTGGCGCAGTGCCTGACACATTACAAACACCCAAACTAGGACTCGAATCAGGTGAAGTAAACTACAGCTTCACACCACAAAAAAGGACGTCTCACAACACACGCTTGAGCAAAAGAAGGTGATCACAAAAAGCACAGGCTGACTGTTGAACTGAGGTCCAAAACCAGGCAGGACACATCCACAGTGACAGAGCTCAGATAAGGAATGAGTGAGCTTTGGGGGTGCAGTAATTGCAAGGACAGAATGTGACGGGGGCTGGGGAGGGTCGACGCTCTAAATCTTCATCTGAATGCCGGCCCTATGAGTGTTCACTTTCCGAAAATTCACTGAACTGCTGGGCCAGGTGACATGGCTCACACCTGCAATCCCAGCACTTTGAGAAGCCAAGGTGGGAGAATCACTTGAGCCCAGGAGTTCAAGACCAGCCTGGCCACACACAGCAAGACCCATCTCTAAGTAATTACTTGAGTGGAAGACCGAGGTAGGAGGATAACTTGAGCCCAGGAGGCTGAGACCAGCCTGGTCAACATGGTGAAACCTTGTCTCTAGCAAAAATACAAAAATTAGCTGGGTGTGATAGTGTGCACACGCAGTCCCAGCTACTCAGGAGGCTGAGGTGGGAGGAACGCTTAAGCACAGGAGGTCGAGGATGCAGTGAGCCGTGATCATGCCACTGCACTATAGCCTGGGTGACAGAGACCCCCATCTAAAAATATATATATAATCCTCTCAAAAACTCATCAAGCTGCAAACCCACGGTGTGTGGATTTTTTTGGTTGTAAAGTACACTTCATTTTCCTTCCCTCTTATCTTTGTGGTAAAATACAGCTAACATTCACCACCTGAGCCACTTAAATGCAGTTCAGTAGCATTAAGTATATTGATATTATTGTGCAGTAATTGAGAGTTTGTGCAGATGGTAGCCAATTACATCCCAAGAGGGATAGGAGAATGTTTCATTTGTTCTAAGCACCATAACAAGTAAAGTGGACTTTTTTTTTTTTGAGACATGGTCTTGCTCGGTCGCCCAGGCTGGAGTGCAGTGGCATGACCTCAGCTCACTGCAACCTCCACCTCCCAGGCTCAAGTAATCCTCCCACCTCAGGCTCCCAAATAGTTGGGACTACAGGCACCTGCCACCATGCTCAGCTATTTTTCTGTATTCTTTGTAGAGATGGGGTTTCACCATGTTGCCCAGGCTGGTCTTAAACTCCTGACCTCAAGTGATCTTCCCTCCTCGGTCTCCCAAAGTGCTGGAATTACAGGCATGAGCTTCTGTGCCCGGCCCTAAATGGGCTCTAATTGCCATGTTGATGAGTTGCCTTAAAAGTCAGAAAAAATAGCAAAAAATACAACAGAAAAATAAAAGGACACGTACATCTCCATCGCCCGGGACCCTGTCTAACCTCAGACTTAAAAACACAAACAAGATCAAGTGCAAAGATTCAGTCTCTGTCCAAAAAAGGAGGGCTTGGAGGAGGCTGGCTTCCCTCTGGCTTTGATGTCTCTGACAGTTACGACGTGCAAAATCTGCTTTGGTCAAAAGACAGCAAGATGGGGGATGAGAAGCTTGGACTCACGCTAGAAGGCTGTTTTCCATAGCATGCTCCTTGGAACCCTAATTCCCTGAAATATCTGGGCTGGGGTGGAGCCAGGGAGGTTGAGAAGCTCTTCCAACAGTGGGGCAGTCAAGGTCAAATCCATTTGGAAGGTGCTACATATTCCCTTTCCCTCATTGAGACACAAAACACACATCAGGACATTTAAGTCTCTGGCAGATCCAGAAGCCTGAAAGCTGTTTTGCTGCTATGAGCCTTGGGTCCCCAAAACAACATTTGGCCACAGATTTGCCTTGAGAAAATTCAGTGAGCCTGACAAATTAATGCTACTAATACTAGTAATAATAGTTGCTCTTTTTTTTTTTTTTGACAGAGTCTTGCTCTGTTACCCAGGCTGGAGTGCAGCGATGCAATCTCAGCTCACTGCAACCTCCACCTCCTGGGTTCAAGTGATTCTCGTGCCTCAGCCTCCCAAGTAACTGGGACTACAGGCATGTGCCACCACACCTGGCTAATTTTTGTATTTTTAGTAGAGATGGGGTTTCACCATGTTGGCCAGGCTGGTCTTGAACTCCTGGCTTCAAGCAATCGATCCTCCCACCTCGGCCTCCCAAAGTGCTGGGATTATAGGCGTGAGCCACCGTACCTGGCCACAACCTCTGCACTGTTGACTCTCGGGCTGGGTCATTCTGTGTCGTGAGGGGGGCTCTTCTGTGCATTGCAGGATGTTCTGCAGCACCCCTGGCCTCTGCCCACCAGATACCAGTGGCACCCCTTCCTCCACTCATGACAATCGAAAGTGTCTCCAGACACTGCTGGATGTCCCCTGGGGTGGCAAAACTGCTCCCAATTGAGAACCACAGCTTTAGAATAAAAACAAGGGCTGTCTTGGGAAAGGCCATTAAAGCTGAGAACAGCTCTCACTTAGTCAAACTCAACTCGGAGTACCGACTGCAGAAGGTCAGACGGGGGCAAGGTGAACACATTGCACCAGAGACGGACCACCAGTTGGCCCAACCCCAAGGACACTCGCCATCTACCTTGGTGCACCTCCCCAACCCTCCCTCCTCCACCATCGCTCATGTTTAAGGTCCTGCATCAGCTCCAAGGGCTGAAAGGACATCTCTGAAATTATTACCCAGAACTGCTGATCACAAAGTACAGTTCACTCATCAAGAGCTGCTCTCAATGTTTTTGGCTGGGGGAAGGGTCTCATTATATGCCCAGGGTAGAGAGCAGTGGTGCAATCATAGCTCACTGCAGGCTCAAACTCATGGGCTCAAGGGATCCTCCCACCTCAGGTGTGGGCCACTATGCCCGGCTAATTTTATTTTTCGTAAAGATGGGGGTCTTGCTATGTTGCCCAGGCTGGTCGCAAACTCCTGATCTCAAATGATCCTCCTGTCTTGGCCTCCCAAAGCTCTAGGATGACAGGCCTGAGTCACCTCATCTGACTTTCTCGAATGTTTTGATGAAAACAAATGTCTGTGCCACCTTTGATATTAGTGGTGTTTGACACATCTGAGTGTGTCAGCCCTGTTTTCAGTCCTGCCCTGACCAACGACTGCTTCTATTTTTTTTTTTTTTTTTTTTTTGAGACAGGATCTGGCTCTGTTGCCCAGGCTAGAGTGAAGTGGCGATCTCGGTTCACTGCAAACTCTGCCTCCCAGGCTCAAGCCATTCTCCCACCCCAGCCTCCCAAGTAGCTGGGATCACAGGCACGCACCAGCACACTCAGCTAATTTTCTAATTCTCACATTTTTTTGTAGAGACGGGGGTCTCACTTTGTGGCCCAGGCTGGTCTCGAACTCCTGAGCTCAAGCGATCTGCCTGCCTCAGCCTCCTAAAGTGCTAGGATTATAAGCATGAGCCACTGTGCCCAGCCTGCTTCATTTTTTGAGCACAGACAAGCTATTCATTAGCCTCTGGAAGACCTTAGGATGTCAAGTAACAAGTCTCAGCTCTGCCCCAAACCCGCTGGGTGACGCTGGACAAGTCACTTGCCCTCTCTGGGCCTTGTGTTTTTCATTTAGGGAAAAGAAATCAATGGTAGGCTGGCCTAGCTCTAGCATTCTGTGGGACCCGTCTGTGACTTCTGGCCAAAGGGCCGAAACTGGACCAAATGAGAATGTCAGGCTGCTTTAGGTTTTTTGTTGTTTTTTTTTTTTTTTTTTTTGAGACGGAGTCTCCCTCTGTCGCCCGGGCTGGAGTGCAGTGGCACCATCTCAGCTTACTGCAAGTCTGCCTCCCGGGTTCATGCCATTCTCCTGCCTCAGCCTCCTGAGTAGCTGGGACTACAGGCGCCCGCCACCTCGCCCGGCTAGTTTTTTGTATTTTTTAGTAGAGACGGGGTTTCACCGTGTTAGCCAGGATGGTCTCGATCTCCTGACCTCGTGATCCGCCCGTCTCGGCCTCCCAAAGTGCTGGGATTACAGGCTTGCGCCACCGCGCCCGGCCGTGCTTTAGGTTTTTTTGTCGTCAGTTTCATTTTTCCGAGAGGAACTCAGGGGCAAAAGATCTTGCCCTCTCTGCTTCAGCATTAATAAAAAGTAAATTAGGCCGGGCGTGGTGGCTGATGCCTATAATCCCAGTACTTTGGGAGGCCGAGGCAGGAGGATCATCCGAGGTCAGGAGTTCAAGACCAGCCTGGCCAACACGGTGAAACCCTGTCTCTACTAAAAATACAAAAATTAGCCAGGTGTGGTGGTGGGCGCCTGTAATCCCAGCTACTCCGGAGGCTGAGGCAGGAGAATCCCTTTAACCCAGGAGGTGGAGGTTGCAGAGAGCTGAGATCACATCACTGCACTCCAACCTAGGCAACAAGAGCAAAACTCTGTCTCCAAAATAAATAAATAAATAAATAAATAAATAAATAAATAAGTAAGTAAGTAAGTAAGTAAGTAAGTAAATTAAATATCCCAGAGCCCAGAGAGTATAGGATTTGCATATCACCTCGCCTGGTCAACAGCTTTCCTCAGGATTTGGCTGTCAAGCCATTGGCTGAAGATTTTGGACCAGAGACACAAACCCAAATGTTTTCGGAGATCAAGTAAGTAATACAGAGTGACCCAGACCAGATGTTAGAGTATTGCACATATTCTAAATACCATGCAGGGTTCAGCACTGTGGCTCACGCCTGTAATCCCAACACTTTCGGAGGCCAAGGCAGGCAGATCGCTTGAGCTTAGGAGTTCGAGACCAGCCCGCCCAACATGGTGAAACCCCATCTCTACAGAAAATACAAAAATTAGCCAGGCATGGCGGCACATGCCTGTAGTCCCATCTACTTGGGAGGCTGAGGTGGGAAGATCGCTTGAGCCTGGGAGGTGGAGGAGGTTGCAGTGAGCTGAGATCATGCCACTACACTCTAGCCTGGGTGACAGAGTGAGACTCCATTTCAAAAAAAAAAGAAAGAAAGAAAAATTGCTTGTATTCTAAATGTCATAAAGGGCTGGACACAGTGGCTCACACCTGTAATCCAAGCTATTTGGGAGGCCAAGCCAAGAGGATTGCTTGAATTAGGAGTTCTAGACTAGCCTGGGCAACACAGTGAGATCCCATCTCTCAAATAAACGAATGAATGAATGCCACGCGGGCAAAACGGAAGTTCTCTGAACCTGATCTGCAACACAATTCGCCAGCTGGAAGGACCTCTGCAGTGGAAATCCTCGTTCAAGGCCTGGTCCAGGTGTAGGGAGGCGTCAAATGCGTCGCAGGGAGAGGGACTGGGTACTCTAAATGCATCTGCTCAGCAGGTCCCCAGTAGTACCAAAAAGGCAGTTTAGATCTATTATTAGTAACAGCCACTGTATTTATTGGGTCCCTTGTATTCATCGGGTATCGGGCCAGACAGTTGCCTAGATAGACCATCTCACTATGTCTCATAAGCGCTCTCTAAGGAGGCATCACCTGCTGTTGCTATTTTCCTGCTAAGATGACTGAGGTCCTGGAAGGTAAATGCAAGGCCCCCACTTGTAAAATGTGGAGTCAGGAGTAGAATCCAGAATCTAATCCTAATTTTCTGCTAAGAGGAAATGGACACCCAATTAATTCTTAGCAGAAAGTCCCTTTTTCTTGCCCCCGACCCTCCTCTGCTATTTCCACCCTCCCCTCACCTCCCAAGGGCTTGTTCCCAAGAAAGCTCTACCTCACTTTCACAGAAAAAAAAAAAGTGAATGGTGAACCTGTCACTTTCTTATTGCCTTGTGACATCTGCCTAATCATCTGAATACCAATGGTTTCAAATAACTCCAGAAAGAAGTTATCTTACTGTGTAACATTATTTTTTCCTCCCGACCAAGAAAACTTGGTTGGTAAGAGTCACTGTAGCCCCTGTGAAGGATGCCTCTGGAAGTGAGCAAGAACTGGTTATTTCCGGCCCTAAAAGCCCCAGTGTGTTTTTATTTTACAATTCTGGCATACCACAGATTAAAATAAATGTATAGCCTCCTATGTCAGGGGTCCCCAACCCTTGTGCTGCAGTACCAGTCCATGGCCTGTCAGGAACCAGGCCACATAGCAGGACTGGGCAGTGGGTGAGTGAGCATCACTGCCTAAGCTCCGCCTCCTGTCAGATAAGCAGCATTAGATTCTCACAGGAACGTGAACCCTATTGTGAACTGCACATACAAGGGATCTAGGTTGTGCGTTCCTTATGAGAATCTAACCAATGCCCGATGATCTGAGGTGGGACAGTTTTATCCCGAAACCATCCTCCCCACCCCCACTCCATCCCAGGTCCCTGGAAAAAATTGTCTTCCACAAAACTGGTCTCTGGTGCCAAGAGGTTGGGGACTGCTGTCATATGTGACTGCAACAAGTTGCAATTTTGCAATACTTTTTTTTTTGTCTTTTGAGACTGACTCTCACTCTGTTGCCCAGGCTGGAGGGCAGTGGTGTGATCTCGGCTCACTGCAACTTCTGCCTCCAAGGCTCAAGCGATTCTCATGCCTCAGCCTCCCGAGTAGCTGGGATTACAGGTGCACACCACCACACCCAGCTAATTTTTGTATTTTTAGTAGAGATGGGGTTTAGCAGAGACCATGTTGGCCAGGCTGGTCTCAAACTCCTGACCTCAGGTGACCCACCTGCCTTGGCCTCCCAAAGTGCTGGGATTACAGCGTGAGCCACTGTGCCCGGCCTGCAATGTCTTTAGCTGGTCATTTGCAGTATCTATTCATTTTAGATACGCATGCCCTTTAACTGAGCAATGGCATTTCTGGGAATTTATCCTACAGATAAATTCACATAATTAGACAAAAAGTCCAAGGCTGAAAGAGTGGCATTATCTATTATTCCCATTTTCCTGCTAAGACTATCAAGGTTCTGAAAGGTAAATGCAAGGCCCTCCCCTTGTAAAAGTTGGAGTCAGGATTAGAATCCAGATCTATTTGAAGCCTAATTTACTCAGAGATGGCATTAGCAATGTTTAACACATCTGAATGTGTCAGCCCTGTTCACAGTCCTGTCCTAACAACTCACTGCTTCATCCTTTGAGCACAAACAAGCTATTCATTAGCCTGTGGAAGACCTTAGGACATCGAGTTACAAGTCTCAGCTCTGCCTGAAACTCGCTGGGTGACACTAGGCAAGTCACTTGCCCTCTCTGGGCCTTGTATTTTTCAGCCTGGTACAGTAAAGTGCTATGCCCCTCATCTTTTTTTTTGAGACAGAGTCTTACTCTGTTTCCCAGGCTGGAGAGCAGTGACGCAATCATGGCTCACTGCAGCCTCGAACTCCTGGGCTCAAGCAATCCTCCTGCCTCAGCCTCCTGAATAACTAGGACTACAGATGCATGCCACTATGCCCAGCTCATTTTAAAAATTTGTTTGTAGAGATGGTGCCTTGCTGTGTTGCCCAGTCTGATCTCAAACTCCTGACTTCAAGCCATCCCCCCACCTCAGCCTCCCAAATCGCTGGGATTACAGGTGTGACCTGCCATACCTGGCCTCTATGGCCCTTTCCTCACAACTTTGATGAGGTTGTTCCTCCCTAGCCCCTGAAACCCTGATACAAGTCACAGATGTCCGACCTCCCCTTTCAGCCACTGTGAACAGCTTCTTCCTCTGTCCTTGGATCACATACAAAGTTTCTTTCAAATTCTTGCCCGGCTTTCTCTAAACTCAACCTTTCCTCCATTGTGTGGCCAGGGTTAAATCTTGCAAGGTCAGGGTAGAGGGAGAAGACCTAGAGACCAAAAAGGCCATCCCTTAAAGTATGCCATCAAGACCCTAAATACGCCAGGCACGGTGACTCACGCCTGTAATCCGAGCACTTTGGGGGATCAAGCCAGCCGAATCACTTGAGGTCAGCAGTTCGAGACCAGCCTGGCCAGCGTGGTGAAATCCCATCTCTACTAAAAATACAAAAATTAGCCAGGCATGGTGGTGGGCGCCTATAATCCCAGCTACTCTCTACTCAGGAGGCTGAGGCCGGAGAAGTGCTTGAACCCAGTAGGTGAAGGTTGCAATGAGCCAAGATCGCACCAGTGCACTCTAGCCTGGGTGACAGATCAAGACTCTGTCTCAAAAACCAAACAAAACCCTAAACAAATGTTATTGGAGTTTGTGACATTCTCAATCCAGTAAAGGAATGGTAGCTTAACATATTAAAGATTCTAATCACCACTTTCAGCCCAATAGAAATGGGGTTGATGAGATCAAAGGGAATAAACATTAAGAAAAGCTTCTCCTTTAAAGGCCACATAATTTAGGCTTCCCGGTTCTGCCAAAGATGAGCCATGCCATACTGAGCAAACATCTTGAACTCTCTGGTTGTGTTTGCTATAAATAACCATCTACCAAAGCTTCCCAGGGCACAGGCACTGTGCTAAACCCTTCATACACATTAGCTCATCAAATCCTCCCACGAGGGTAATCTGTTAAACTCTGGAGTTAGAAAGACCTAGATTTGTAGAATCTTGTTTTCCTTACTGACTAGCTGAGCTGTCTTGAGCAAGTTATTCAGATGCCATATTTGTAACATCAAGCCAGTTATAATAACAGTATCTACTCTAAAGGGTTGTTATGAAGACTTAAGATAATGTCCACAAAGGGCTTAGCATCTCACCAGGCAAAAGTGCCCAACAAACATGAGTTATTCTCATTAGCCCCATTGCCCGGATGAGAAAGTGAGGTTTTGGGAGGTGCTGGGGATGATTTCTAAATTTGTTTATGACCTTCTATGATTCTACTGGATTGAAAATTGAACTTGGTTTTCAAGAAAAATCTAATTTATATCTACTCTTGGAATTACATCCTTGTGCCTAAAGCGTAAAACCCACCTGTTTCGATTCAAGCCCTGTGGAAAGGAGACAATTCCCTCCCATCCCCCAGCCAAAAAAAATCAAACTCCTAAATAAGAGGGGTAGGGAAAAGAATCCCACTTTTCTCCCAAATCTCTTCTCCTTAGGGCTTCTCCACTAGTTCTTCAATGGGTGAGGGACACAGTAGAGAAGTCCCCAGGGCCGGGACCAACCAGGCTGTAGTGCAAGGCTGGGTAACTGACGAGGGGGCTGGGGATGGCCTCATGGAAAACGCTTCCATAAATGGGCATGTTTGCCTCAATCTCAGCCCTCCCATGGAAAAGTAATGATAACAAATCCATAACAAATACCTTGTACGGAATAACACATCTATTTTGGACATGATAATAAAAATACATGGTGTTTACAGGGCAAGCCCGGCGGCTTCTCGAAAAAGGCCCAACTAGTTCACGTTCTGGACTCTACGGGTGGCAGCCCACCTAGGGTCACTGGTTTCAACTAGATCACTTCCCACCCCTACAACCAGGGGACAAACAGTGCCTTTTATTTTAAATGTGCAAAAAGTCAGTTTATGTTTTCTTCAAAAGACATGGTGATAAACATTTACTTTGTTGGAAGCATTTAGTCCCACCAGAAACCTGACCCCAACAAGTTTGAGTCCATGGTAAAGAAGATAGTGGGGTCAAGGGTATGAACTTGGACTCAAACAGACCCGGGAATGGGTTCTACCACCTGCTGGCTGTGTGACACTTTACCTCTCTGAGCCTCAGCTGCCTTGTATACTAAACAGATATCATGATGCCTTTCTTATGAAGTTGTTGCAAAGATTAAATGAGATAAGTTAAATGTTGCAACAGCATGTGGCACTTAAGTGTTCCATTAACGGCATCAACGGTAGCTATCTCCATGGGAAAACATCAATTTCCTTCCAACAAAATTCCCTATCTTATTTCACACCCTGCCATCTAATGACTTTCAGTTCAGCGTCAAGTTCCCTCTCTAAACAATTCTAAAATAGTATCGTTAAGTAAATCAAACAAAAAACTACGCAAAGCAGTTTACTAACAGCCTGCCTTCTTTTCATCAAATCCCAGACAGTTCACAATTTAATCTCTCAGTTCTTCATACTGCAACTGAACACTCCCGGCCTTGGCTTTCTAAATGTTTTCTTTTACTTCTGGACAAGCATGGTTTGAATGGTACTTTTTCTCAAGTGGCAAAATCCCTACCAGACCCCGTGCTGGAAGAAAACTTACGACAGTAGCCACACTTTCTCTCGTTTTACCCATTTGGTTGGACACGAGAGAGGCATTGACACAGGTGGCTCTGTGGGAAATTCCAGTGTAATCTTACCTAATGCACCTGCAGATTGTAGAAGCAAATGGAGACTTTGGAGCCCACCTGGGTATCTGGGGGGACCCTTGGGGGTCAACCTGGGTGAGATTTTTTTTTTTTTTTTTAATTTGGAGAAGATGAAAAAGTGGGCTGTAATAAACTAGATCACAACCAGCCTTATCTCCCAGGGGTTCTCAACATAGTACCTGATAGAACTGATAAAAAACACTTTCCTTTCTGCTAAGCCTATGCCCATGTGTTTTTAACTGATTTAATGCATTATCAACACAACTGTGCAATACCATCAAATCCACTAGGAGCCTCACCTTGCCTGTCTGTGTGATAGCAAGTGACTTTTCAGTGAAGTCCAGTTGTGCTTTTTTTGGTGCCTAGAATAAAAGTGAGATGTCTGATTGTCTGCACTGAACCTCTGAGATTTCCAAGGGAGCTTATCTCCTGGATTAGCCTCTTAACAAGAATCACCCAGGACTGATTTTCTTTTTTAAGGCCATTTTTTCTGGGGATTCTAGAGTTGGGAAATGGAGTTGGGTCCAGGCATTGATATCGTTAATAAGCACCCCCAAAATAGTATTTCTCACTGGCAACCTTGAGAAATGCTGTTTGGGGAAAGTCTAGGATAATCTAGGATGATAGGGCAGAGAGACATCCAAATCACAACTCTGCCCACACCATGGTCCTTACGAGGTTGACAACAGGGACCCCTAAGTGCAGCACAGCCCCTATAGAATACCCTATAGGACTTTTAACACCCTCACCCCCCTGCAATCTGCCCCCAGAAGGACAACTACTACTTACAGATCTCCAACTGGGGGCTAGTGGAGAGGAAACTGGATGGCGAGCTCGGATCTGACGCACCTCCCACACCGGAGCGTCCAAATCTCCCTGCGCGTCTCGGACGCCTCTCTTTATAGACCCAGAGCTGCCCGCTGGTGGGAAAGGGGAGGAGGCCGAAGGGGTGGAGTTGGGGAGGGTCCCTGGCGGCCCCCTCGCCGCGCCCCCTGCAGGGCGCACCAAGGGCGGGAGCGCAAGGGGCTGGGTCGTTCCGGGGACAAGGGCGCACAGAACAGGTGCGCACAGGGACCAGAGTCTCACTCCCGACCGGAGGCGATCGCAGACGCTCCGGATCCCTAGGGAAAGGGGTCGAGCAGGCAGCGTGTGTGCGGGATGCTTGAGAATGTCTTCCCTCAGCCGGCTCCAGCCGCACAGGCTTTAACCTCTTCCTCCCTGTGTTGGGACTGTGGTGGATCTGACTTGACATCTCCCACGCCACTTCCCATTTTATTGGCATCGCACTATCTGAAAAGAGGGCCGGCTGTGCAGCGTGAAGGGTAGGGAAAGGGGATTTCTTGAACTTTTGAACTTTGCAAAGTGCAAGACAGGAGGCCCCCATCCTTGCTGGGAACCGTGCAGGAAGGGGAAGTTTTTACTTTTCCCAACTTGCCATCTCCACCTCCACCCACACCTCCACGACCAAAATACAAATAAAATTAAAATAAGCCCACTGTGGTTATTTCAGCAGTCCCCCTCCCCTGTGTGCCACTCGCCAGCTGCGTGACCATGGGCAAGTCACTTCACTTCTCTGAGCCTTGGTGTCCGCAGCTGCAAAATGTGGGGAGGCGGTGGCGGTGATAATTACGTAATTTACAAGGTGCAAGTGTCAAGATTCAAGGATAAAGTGGGTGCGCCCCTAGAGTCTGCGAGTTCCCTTCAACAACTGCCCCTCCCCAAGGATTCCTCCCCTAAAATTGCACTCCCCGTCTCTCTCCATCTCGGCTCCACTCTCCTCTGCCCGGTTTGGTCCCAGTCTGTGTCTCTCCTGTGTGACTGACGCTGTCTCTCCATCACAGTCTCTCTCGCTGTGTCTCTGCATGTCTGTCCCTCTGATCATTGCTGTCTCTCGCTCTAACTTTTGTCTCTGTCCCTCTCACTGTCTCTAGGTCTGTCGATGTCTCTGTCTCTCCCTCGTGTCTCACTCTGTCTCTGGTCTCTATGTCTCTTGCTCTCCATCCCTCCCGCGTGTCTCACTCCTATCGCTGTGCGATCTCTCTCTTTCTCTGTTCCCCAGGCTCTCCGTTTTCTCCCCGTCCCTCTCCCCTCCTGTCCACGCACGCACACACAGGCCATAAAAGGAAGTCGAGGCGGTGGGCTGGCCCCACGCCAGGCCGGGGACCAGCGGGCAGCCCGGGCTCTCCGCTCCCCGCGCGGCACCGGCTTCTCCGAGGTTCCCGGGCCGGGCCGAGCCCGTCCCCCTCCCCGGGCGCGGCGGGAGCGGCGGGCGGGAGACAACCCAAAAAGGGCAGGCGCGGACTCCTTCCTGCAGGAATTCCCAGCTCCGCATACCAGCTCGGGGCTGCCCGCTCCCCCTGACTAAATATGGTGCCGAGCGGCCTCCCTGCTCCCCGGCGTCGGGGGAGGGGGCCCTTCACGCAGCCACCGGCGGCAGTCGCCCCGCGGGGGGCGAAGGGGACCCCTTTGCTTGGGGCAGGCCCGGAAGGGGGCAGCCCCCAGTCCCACGTGGATTTCTGCTGCTTCAGGCCAGAAGGTTCGGAGAAAGGGTTAAAGTTGGGCAGACCCCTCCTGGGTTTTGTTCTTGGCGCAGACCCTTATTCTACAACACCTCCTCCTGCAACCAGGTGGAGGGGCTGAGGGCGCGGCGCGTGCGGGTGGGGGATGGCTTTATTAATATCCCCATTTTGCAGGTGAGAAAATTGAGTCCCCGCAGAGGTAAAGGGATTTGCCTTAGCTCTCACTGGGACACTCATGGATTGGTGTTGGCACTGGAACCTTTCTGATGACAACATTCACTTCCAGAGAGGAGACACTGAAGGGAAGTGCCCAGGCAAACTGGACTTGAGGCCCAGGGCATGTCTTTGAGAGTAGATGTCTGGCTTTGAATCGGCCAGTGCTGCTTTCTACCTATTTGACCATGGGCAAGTAACTTTGCCTTTCCATGCCTCAGTTTCCCTACCTGTAAGATGGGAAGAACATCAGCTACTTCCTGGCCTTTTTGTAAGCAGTCCTTGAGATGATCCATGTAAAATGAACACTGTGCACTGTTTCATGTTAGTTGCTGTTATTGGTAACAAATGTGAAACCAACTAGAGTTGCACCAGGCCTCTGGGATACAAAGAGAGCACTCTTTCCCTGCAGGCTCCCAGGCCCCTCTGGAGAGCTCTGTATCTCAGACCCTCTTGGGTCCTTCTTCATCCTTCCAGCATCAAGCTCACCTGGTTTTCACCCTGGAAACTCCTGAGCCTGGCCCTTGCCCTGCAATGGGCCTGGATCAGAGAGTCAAGAACAGCCTGCATTTAGCTGGCTGGGAAAGTGAGGGGTAAAGCTCTGGGGAAAATGATGAATGAGCTGCTCCCCACATGCTTTTAACATCTACGCTGTAAAAGGAGTGGAAATTGTCCCTGCATCAGCCCAGAAATGATGTAGAGCAGAGAAGTAATGGAAGGGGGAAAACTGAAGTCAACCATCCCCTTCCCATCCTGGAAAGAGAACGCAGGGCAGGCCATTGGAATCTAACTTGCTGGCCCGAAGTAAAAAGTGGCATTAATACTGGAGGCATGAACACTGTACTTCCAAAGGGTTCCATCTGATTTTTTAAATAACTTGTTGGTAACTTTTAAAAGAGAATAATTATAATGTGATTAACAATTGGAGACTTTGTAACAAACACTCAATTTTACTTCATTCTCTCTCCTACCCCTTATCTAACAACCCTTTATTAAAAATTAAAGTAGGCAGCCGGGAGTGGTGGCTCACGCCTGTAATCCCAGCACTTTGGGAAGCCAAAGTGGGTGAATCACTTGAAGTCAGGAGTTCAAGACCAGCCTAGCCAACATGGTGAAACCCCCATTTCTACTAAAAATACAAAAATTAGCTGGGCGTGCTGGTGCACACCTGTAGTCCCAGCTACTTGGGAGGCTGAGGCAGGATTACTGCTTGAACACAGGAGGCAGAGGTTGCAGTGAGCTGAGATTGTGCCATAGAACTCCAGCCTGGGAGCCTGGGTGACAAAGCAAGACTCCATCTCAAAAACAAACAAACAAACAAACAAAGTAGCCAAGGCCAGGCATGGCGGCTCACACCTGTAATCCTAACACTTTGGGAGGCCAAGTCAGGAGGATTGCTTGAGCTCAGGAGTTTGAGACCAGCCTGGGCAACATAGTGAGACCCTGTCTCTACAAAAAATACAAAAATTAGCCATGTGTGGTGGTGGGTACCTATAATCCCAGCTCCTTGGGAGGCTGAGGTGGGAGGATCACTTGAGCCTGGGAGGCAGAGGTTGCAGTGAGCTGAGACTGTGCCACTGTACTCCAGCCTGGGTGGCAGAGTGAGACCCTGTCTTGAAAAAAAATTTTTTTTTCTTGAGTAGCCACCCTGGGCAATGTGGTGAGATCCTATCTCTATAAATAAATAAATAGCAGCTGGGTGTGGTGTAGCCTGCAGTTCCAGCTACTAGGGAGGCTGAGGTGGGAGGATCTCTCGAACCTGGAAGGTTGAGACTACAGTGAACTATGCTTGCACCACTGCACTCTAGCCTGGGCGACAGAGCAAGACCTTGTCTGTAAAAAATAAGGTACCTACTTTAATCCTCTCCCTATCCCCATTTTATTGTGGAGAATCTAGGTTTGGAGAGGTTAAATAACACAGCAGTGGTAGAACAGGAATTCCAACCCAAGTCTTTCTGACACAGTCCATAGTAGACAGAAGTCTGAGTTTTTTAAACCCAGATCTCTTCAGCACCAACCAAGCAGCTTTGGGATTGTCAGTAAACCTCTCTGAGCCCATTTTCTCAAGGAAAAGCAAAGATGATCAGATTCTTTGCCTCAAGTACCTTTCTGATTGTTAAATATGACAGCACTTACGAAGGCCTTTACGAACCATCTCAGACCTTTCTGGTACACTCTAGAAGCAGGCAGGCACAGTATGTTCACCTAACAGTCATTCAATAGATATCTGTCCAATGCATGAAGTTCTGATGTTTGAATCTTCAAAAGTGTGTTGTTATCATTCGATCAGATGCCTCTGTTTTACTTCTCATGACTCAAAAGGTCAGTTCTTTTAAGATGGAGGAGGCAATAGTCACTTTTTAAAATGTCACTTTGAGTGCTGTCAAGTAATTTTCCTTGGCATATCTTTTTTGTGACGGGCTGTTTAATGGGAGTTTCCATGAATTCATGAAACAAGATGGCCAAGGGGAAATTTCTCTCTTATAGTCTTTTTTTGCTGTTGGCTTTTAAAAAAAAGCCCCAAAGTGGCTGGGCATGCCTGTAATCCCAGCACTTTGAGAGGGTGCAGTGGAAGGATCGCTTGAGCCCAGGAGTTCGAGACCAGCTTAGGCAACATAGCAAGATCCCTGTCTCTATAAAATAATAATAATAATAATTAGTTGAACACGACGGTGTGTGTCTGTAGTCCCAACTAGAGAGTGAAGTACGAGGATTGTTTGAGCCCCGGAGTTTGAGGCTGCAGTGAACTGTGATCGTACCAGTGCACTCCAGCCTGGGCAACACAGCAAGACCCTGTCTCAACAAAACAAAACAAAACAAAACCATGAAGTGTGATCCCCTCCAATTTTTAGGAACGTTGAAGATTGGGTCTGAGTGTGGTTTACTCCTGCCTGTGCCTCAAGATTTTAATATTTTTTGGCCGGGCACAGTGGCTCACACCTGTAATCCTAGCACTTTGGGAGGCCATGGTGGGTGCAACACTTGAGGTCAGGAGTTCGAGACCAGCCTGGCCAACATGGTAAAACCCTGTCACTACTAAAAATACAAAAATTAGCCTGGTGTGGTGGTGCATGCCTGTAGTCCCAGCTACTCGGGAGGCTGAGACAGGAGAATCGCTTGAACCTGGGAGGTGGAGGTCGCAATGAGCCAAGATCACACCATTGCACTCCAGCCTGGGCTACAGAGAGAGGCTCCATCTCAAAATAAAAGAACAAGATTTAACAATTTTAAAGTGCTGTCAGCCCAAGCATATAGAGGCAAGTAGATCTGGCCCAAGAGCTGTGAATAAAGGAATATCGTTCGTGACCACAAGCATGGCCATGCTCCAACTCTTGCACGAAAGTACTTTGTTTCACCCATGATGGCCCCCATGATGAACCTCACACTTCTCCCGATACTAGACGGCATTGCATAGTAACCTGCAATGGTTTTTCCTTCATCATCAATTTCCAACTCTAATGTCACGATTTGGTGGGTGACATTCCTGATAGATTCTCTATGTCTATCAGGAAGGGTCCTAAAACTCTCAATAAAACTAGTTCTATAGTTTTCTAAAAAATGAAACACACCAGGCATGGGCATGGTCACTCACGCCTGTAATTCTAGCACTTTGGGAGGCTGAGGTGGCTCTCCTGATGTCAGGAGTTTGAGACCAGCCTGGCCAACATGGTGCAACCCCATCTCTTTTTTTTTTTTTTTTTTTTTTTT
>NW_016805229.1:1337243-1345429 GCF_001698545.2 Rhinopithecus bieti | reverse complement strand
CTTTTTTTTTTTTTTTTTTTTTTTTTTTTTTTTTTGAGACGGAGTCTTGCTTTGTCGCCTGGGCTGGAGTGCAGTGGCCGGATCTCAGCTCACTGCAAGCTCCGCCTCCCAGGTTCACGCCATTCTCCTGCCTCAGCCTCCCGAGTAGCTGGGACCACAGGCGCCCGCCACCTCGCCCGGCTAATTTTTTTGTATTTTTAGTAGAGATGGGGTTTCAACGTGTTAGCCAGGATGGTCTCGATCTCCTGACCTCGTGATCCGCCCGTCTCGGCCTCCCAAAGTGCTGGGATTACAGGCTTGAGCCACCGTGCCCGGCCTTCACTGCTATTTTTAAAAGATTGCTGAATACCACACAATCCTCGAATCGTGGTTGTTACCAAAAAATCAAGTACCAAGTGGCTGGGAAGCATTGTCCCAAATGCCTTTGAAGGCATATTCTCACAAATGTTCATCTTTCATGTACACTTGGTTTTAAAAGAACACATCAAATTCTACATAATCATAAAGGTATGTGAGTGATATACAAATGTGTTCTTGCACATCATTATAAGGCTATTAGTTTGTTCTATGCAAGCATGTATGCTAAGCTTAAATTTGTCTTCTTCAAAAGCCGCCTCTGCTCCTGCTATGAGGTTTTAGATCACCCAAGTTGTATATTTCCTAAATCCCTCTTCAGTTCCCATTCCCATCCTGTTTTTGTATAAATCCAAGTTTTCTCCTAAAACTTCTCTAGCAACTCTAGAAGATAACTTCTCCTAACAATTCCAAGAAACCCACGAGTAAAGTACTTAACATAACACATTTATAAGAAGAGTTGGCTTGTCCTCTGCGCTTTTTCTTCCTTCCTATAAACATGTGCAGATGGCAGGAAAGTCCCCCCGCCTCCACCCCTCAACGGCGAAGCTTCTGAAAATCCCAACGGACAGCCTGGCAGCCATCTCCAATCATTCTTCTGTTTTTGATGGGTGTCTTTTGATGAGAGAACAGTGATATAAACACCCTTTGCACAAGGTGACTTATTTTTTTTTTATTACATGATACATTGAAAGTATAAAAAGTTGCCTCAGTACAAATTACAGAATAATGCATACAAAAGTGCTATGGACTACATGTGACAAATCTGTTTAACTTCCATCTTGATGATTTTATATCAGTATCCAAAATTATATACTCCGGCATTTTTTCCAAATCTAGTCTTACATGATTGCAATTCCTGAGGTAAACTAAGCGCCTACTGCCAACATCCTTGGACGAAAACCAAGTCCCCCGGGAGAATTCAGATATTTATATTCGCACATACAATACAATGGAATTCATCACTGTAATCAGATATTACAGATTTAAAACTGGAAAATGGACTCTTGCAATACTTCTGCATCCATATACAATTTTACCAACAGGGCCTCTCGAAATGTTGTGTAAGTATAGTTTAAATGGATTTCATTAATAAGTTTCTGCATTTAGATAAAAATTCTTGGCTAATCTGTAAGAAGTGAACACGGACTAGCATCGCCAAACAGAAAATCAAAAGTTTCAACAATTTGCAAAGCAGCACAGAATTGACACCCTAAAGAGGGTGTCAATTTTGCTAACTACAGCTCTTACCACTCCTCTCCATGGAAAACCTTTAGGCAAATGTTGTCAGTGTACAGGTGCACAGGCAAAATTTAGTTCTGAATATACCATCAAACTTCTGCCAATCAGGAGCTGTCTACCATCATAGTCAGTTGTTTTCAATGAAATGAGCCTGTGGACACTACATTATAAAAACTTCTTTAATAAATATCAAAGTAGCGTATTAGAGATAGCACATACTACTTTTCTATCCCAAGAATAAAAACTGATGTTTGATAAAGAGTTTCGGAGCCCAAACGAGTTGGGGGCTGGCCCTCTTCTGGCTCATCTGTGATTGCACAACCCAGGGCCACATGGAGATTAAACAATGCCATCTTTGAAAAATCACTTTCTGGTATTTCTCCCAAAGCCTGTCTCTTCATGCTTACTTCACATTCTTTATCTAATAAAATAAACTCTTTGTTTTATTTACAGAAAAATTATTACAGCAAATTTACTTTCCCTCTACCTTTTAATAAAATCTTCCAGTAAGCCAAAATGGTCTAAGGAAAGAAAAAGTACATTGTTGCCTATTGAAAAGGTAATACAAAGCCCTTTCATTTCCTTACAAACTTTAAGGGCCTTTACAATACTTCCTAAATGGCTGGGCTCAGTGGCTCACGCCTGTAATCCCACCACTTTGGGAGGCTGAGGTGCACAGATCACTTGAGGTCAGGAGTTCGAGACCAGCCTGGCAAGCATGGTGAAACCCCATCTCTAGTAAAAATACAAAAACTAGTCCGGTGTGGTGGCACAGGCCTGTTGTCCCAGCTACGTGGGAGGCTGAGGCAGGAGAATCACTTGAATCTGGGAGGCAGAGATTGCAGTGAGCCGAGATCGTGCCACTGCACTCCAGCCTGGGTGACAGAGCGAGACTCTGCCTCAAGAAACAAAAAATACTTCCTAAAAACAATACTTCTTTTTTTCAAGTCAAATCCAATAAGCTAGATGACAGAGTTAGCTTTTATTCACAAATGTAGTTAAACATGAGGGGAGTATTGTAGAAACTCAAATTTCTACAAATATTAGTGGTGCATTTTGGTAACATTGGAACAATAAATAAGTTATTTAATAATACAATTTTAAGATAAAAGATACCCCAAACAATGCATTATCTGTTTACTGCCTGAGAAACATGAAGATCTTCAATGTTAGTACTTTTCCGCTCCTCCTTTCTTAGGCGCTCATCTGAAATGCACAGAAACCAATGTAAATACTTATCCTAAGTCAAAACAGGCAGATAGGTAGACACAGCTACAAATAGTTTAGGATGTTACATATTCAATATTCTATGAATTCTTTAGACGGTTTAGGACAATGACAAAAACTCATTATTTTTTAAACACTATTGAAGAAATCAGAGGCCAGGTGTGGTGGCTCACGCCTGTAATCCTAGCACTTTGGGAGGCTGAGGTGGGTGGATTACCTGAGGTCTCAAGAGTTACAGACTAGTCTGGCCAACATGGTGAAACCCTGTCTCTCCTAAAAATACAAAAATTAGCTGGGCGTGGTAGCAGGTGCCTGTAATCCCAGCTACTCGGGAGGCTGAGGCAGGAGAATCACTGGAACCCGGGAGGTGGAAGTTGCAGTGAGCCAAGATCGTGCCATTGCACTCCAGCCTGGGGGACGAGAGTGAAACTCGGTCTCAGAAAAAAAAAAAAAAGAAAGAAATCAGAAATGTCTGGCATTAGGGACTCTAATTATTCAAAAGTGTTTCTTGACTTTTCTTTTTAGTACAACCTGCAGTAAACCCATGCCTAGGTAGTTACAAACCTCTCTCTTACATGTAAGGAATGAAATTTGCAAGAAAGGACAAAGTGTTCAATCAGCATTTTGAGGGTTGCCAAAGCTCTTCAATTACAACACAATGAAAAGCACTTCAAATAGGATTGCCTGAGGTCAGGAGTTAGAGACCCCGTCTCTACTAAAAATACAAAAATTAACCAGGCATGGTGGTGGGCGCCTATAATCCCAGGTACTCAGGAGGCTGACGCAGGAGAATCGCTTGAACCCAGGAACTGGAGGTTGCAGTGAGCTGAGATCGTGCCACTGCACTCCAGCCTGGGCGACAGAGCGAGACTCTGTCTGGGGAAAAAAAAAAAAAAAAAAAGAACGTGGAGACTTAATATCCTAATGCAACAAAATGCAACGCAAAACTAGATTCCTGAGAATGTATGAACCCCAAACACTTTCTACCACTGACAAAACATCTTTCTTGCAACAATTTTGGTAATAGGAAAAAATATACACATAAATTTAGATAAGCTGCTAGAAAATGCAATTTTATCACCATAACACCTACTGGATTTTCTAATTCTACAGTGTGATTACACACACGCTTTATTAGTTCTCAGCTGATTATTCTCAGTGCCAATACTACTTTAAGGGTCTGGATAACAGATGGAACTCTCTCTCCCTTTATTTTAGGTAACTTTGCCGGACAGAAATAAATTAACAATTTCCTCAGAAGGCAACAATTTTAGGTCTTCTAGAAAAAGTGTTATAAAAAATGAAGTCTATTATGCTTGATAGATGTGCAATAAAGTTAAGCTGGTGACTGTCTCTATTATAAAAATCTGGTCATTCATTTACAATAAAAATCTTCCCCAGGCACGTAGTCCCAGCTGTAGTCCCAGCTACTTGGGAGGCTGAGGTGGGAGGATCACCTGGGCCTGTGAGGTAAAGGCTGCAGAGAGCCATGACTGTGTCACTGCACTCCAGCCTGGGTGACAGAGTGAGACCCTATCTCTTAAAAAAAAGAAAACAAAAGTGTGTGTATATATGTGTGTGTGTGTATATATATATATACACATATATAAAATTTATTGAATAGCAAAAACTACTTTGCCTCCAAGATTACAAGCACTAACAGCAGTAGTACAAATGCATTGGCTGTCGTTTCAAAGGTGGGTGTGCCTACATAAACCCTCTTCATTTTTTTTTCAGCACTGAAAACTTGGATGAGAGAAGCACTTTTTCATCTTGGCATGACTTGGACTTACTTCTTCCTTTCCTTTTTTTTTTGAGATGGAGTCTCGCTCTGTCGCCCAGGCTGGAATACAGGGGCGCAATCTCTACTCACTGCAACCTCTGCCTTCCGGGTTCAAGCGATTCTCCTGCCTCAGCCTCCTAAGTAGCTGGGACTACAGGCGCACACCATCACACCCAGCTAATTTTTGTATTTTTAGTAGAGACAGGGTTTCACCGTGTTGGCCAGGCTGGTCTCAAACTCCTAACCTCAGGTGATCCACCCACCTCAGCCTCCCAAGGTGCTGCGATTACAAGGGTGAGCTGCCGTGGTCCGGCCTGAACTTATTTTCAAATAAAAGCCAATTTCGTTTCAGGGTTTGATATTTCCGTTGAATGAGCTTCTGTGGAGATAAGGTGCTGTGATGTAGAGAATAAGGATTTTAGTATCTTCACAACCTTTTCAATGCTGTCAAATAAGAGTTCTGGAGACAGTGAGCTAGAGTTGAGAAAGTCAATGGAATGCTTAAGTGTGTTACTGAAACATGATGCAATTTTGGCTGACAACTTTCAAGGCACTACACAAAGCAGTTGTGTCAAAAAAATTTTTGATGACCAAGAAAATAATGTGCAAAATCACTGTTCTTTCCCGATTCATTGTCATCCTCATTTCTGAGCTGTCTACAGAGCTTTCCACAGAACAGGCACGCACGGTGGCTTTACTGACTTGAACTCGACTCTGATGTTCCTGGCACTTTAGTGGTGTAGGGGACGTGTGTCTGTGTGTCTCTTTCCCTCCCTCCCTCCAGCCCTATGGTGTATGCGTAATCTACCGCTTTCATCTCAAAAGAACAGAAACTGGTTAGGAAATAGTGTTCCTTATAACTTTCTTACTAGTCATGAGCCGTGAGTATTAACGAGGCTGATTATGAAACTTACAAACCAGAAAGTTATTTCTCAAGCGGTTATTTTTCTTTACAGGACTGATAATATCAATGACTTGGGTTGCTGTGTTAAGAAGTGTTAAGGTGTACAATATCCACTGGTGACAACTGAACTCAGAAACCCATCCTGTCATATATTCTTGGTAAGTGTATAGACTGATAAAGCCTTTTTGGAGGGGAATTAGACAATATCTACTATATTTTTAAATATGCATATCCTTTGAACCAACAACTCTACTTTAGGCATCCACACAAGAGAAACGTATAGACAAAGACACAATGTTACATCACAATACTGTAATGTGTGGATAATACTTAAATGTGTGGACAAAGATACAATGTTACATCAAAATACTGTAAAAGCAAAATATTTAAAACTACATTAAGAGTGATTATAAGGTGGGAGACTAGCCTGGGCAATATGACAAGACCCTGACTGAAAGAAATTAAAAAATAAGCGAGGTGTGGTGGTGCGCCCCTATAGTCCTGGCTACTTGGAAAGGTGATGTGGAAAGACTGAGCCAAGGAGTCTGAGGCTACAGTGAGCCATGATTGTGCCACTGCACTCCAACCTGGATGACAGAGTAAGACCTCATCTCTAAAATTAAAAAAAGGATGATTATAACAATACTCTGGAATATGAAACAGTTAAAAATGAGATCTACATGTATCAACAAGTGAAAAAAAGCAAACTGCAGGATAACATGCGCCATAACAACGCAGACATATTTAAATGCACAGAAATGAGTTCTGAAGGGGCTGGGCACGGCCAGGTGCAGTGGCTCACGCCTGTAATCCCAGCACCTTGGGAGGCCAAGGTGGGTGGATCGCCTGAGATCATGAGTTGGAGACCAGTCTGGCCAACACAGTGAAACCCCATCTCTACTAAAAATACAAAAATTAGGGTGGGTGTGGTAGCGCATGCTTGCAGTCCCAGCCACTTGGGAGGCAGGAGAATCGCTTGAAACTGGGAGGCGGAGGTTGCAGTGAGCGAGATAGTGCCATTGCACTCCAGCCTGGGTGACAGAGGGAGAGTCCATCTAAAATAAAAATAAAAATAAAATATAAAATAAAATAAAATAGAAATGAGTCCCAAAGAACACCCTGCAAACTGCTAACAGGGATACCGTCTATAAAAAGGGAGAAGAATTGAGGAATTAGGGAGAGGCAAGAAAGACAAAAGGAAAATTAAAGGGAACTTTTACTATTTAAAAAATTTAGAGATTTACTCATGTACTTGCCCAATTAATGTTTTATTTTGCTCATTAAATACTTGCCAATTAGTAGGCAGTAATGTCAGTTCCTTACCAATCCCTAAGAAGAGAATTTGAAAACTTCTCCATAATCTGTATGTGGAAAGGTATATGGGAATAGCCATCAAATGTGCTGATTCTGCTACTAATTATCTGCTACAGGCCTCAGATGAGTTACTTAACCTCTTACTATTGGAACCATCTTAAGGTTTTCTCAACTGTAAAATAAGTAGGTGGGAATGACTTATTTCCCAACGTTCCATTCAGTTCAGAATTCTAAGATATATAGAAAGATATCTCCTAGTGCAGTCAGAAACCACCTCCAAAAGAGGTTCTCCTGATTCACTGTTTACTTTCAGACCTCAAGAGACACCAAACATCTAACATGGTCACTACTGGTCACAGCAGTTTAGGAAACTACAAAGGCAATCCACATTTTAGGCATTTCCTAAAAGTTTGTGTCAACATTCAAGATTTACATTTATTCTGATAATTGGCAGCCTAGACCCCACCTTTAACTGTCCTTAAAATTGATCAGCTCTCGGCTGGGCGCGGTGGCTCATGCCTGTAATCCCAGCACTTGGGAGACTGAGGCAGATGGATCACGAGGTCAGATCAAGACCATCCTGACTAACACAGTGAAACCCTGTCTCTACTAAAATACAAAAAATTAGCTGGGTGTGGTGGCGGGCGCCTGTAGTCCTGGTTACTCGGAAGGCTGAGGCAGGGGAATGGAGTGAACCCAGGAGGCGGAGCTTGCAGTGAGACGAGATCACACCACTGCACTCCAGCCTGGTGTTGCACTCCAGCAACAGAGCGAGACTCCATCTCAAAGAAGGTGAGAGGATTGCTTGAGCCCAGCAGTTCAAGGTTACGGTGAGCTATGATCGCACCACTGCACTCTAGTCGGGCGGCAGAGTGAGACCGTGTCTCAAAAAAATACATAAAATTTAAAAGCTACTAAAAGCTCATTTAAAACACAGGCAATCTGAAAGAAATGTGGGCCATTCTCCTAAGAATCTGTAACTTGTAGGTAACTTCCACTCTAACATAAACAGTATACTAAAATGCAAATGACTTCTCTATCTGTATTTAGCAATCTTACCTTTTATTTTGCAGTCATGGAGAGGAAAAAAAATGATCACTTGATAAAAGCTATTTATTCAGTATACTAAGGATCTAAGCTGCTCCAAAGACTAAGAATTTACATGCAAATTGGAGTTTTCAATACTTTTTTATTTTACATTTTAAAATTTTAATTAATGTAATTTTTTAATTAAAAAAAATAGAGATGGGATTTCACCATGTCACTTAGGCTACTCTCAAACTCCCGGCCTCAAGCAATCCACCTGCCTCGGCCTCCCAAAGTGCTGGGATTACAGGCATGAGCCACGGTGCCTGGCCCAGA
>NW_016805229.1:1332199-1337098 GCF_001698545.2 Rhinopithecus bieti | reverse complement strand
TCTATAAAAAGGGAGAAGAATTGAGGAATTAGGGAGAGGCAAGAAAGACAAAAGGAAAATTAAAGGGAACTTTTTACTATTTAAAAAATTTAGAGATTTACTCATGTACTTGCCCAATTAATGTTTTATTTTGCTCATTAAATACTTGCCAATTAGTAGGCAGTAATGTCAGTTCCTTACCAATCCCTAAGAAGAGAATTTGAAAAACTTCTCCATAATCTGTATGTGGAAAGGTATATGGGAATAGCCATCAAATGTGCTGATTCTGCTACTAATTATCTGCTACAGGCCTCAGATGAGTTACTTAACCTCTTACTATTGGAACCATCTTAAGGTTTTCTCAACTGTAAAATAAGTAGGTGGGAATGACTTATTTCCCAACGTTCCATTCAGTTCAGAATTCTAAGATATATAGAAAGATATCTCCTAGTGCAGTCAGAAACCACCTCCAAAAGAGGTTCTCCTGATTCACTGTTTACTTTCAGACCTCAAGAGACACCAAACATCTAACATGGTCACTACTGGTCACAGCAGTTTAGGAAACTACAAAGGCAATCCACATTTTAGGCATTTCCTAAAAGTTTGTGTCAACATTCAAGATTTACATTTATTCTGATAATTGGCAGCCTAGACCCCACCTTTAACTGTCCTTAAAAATTGATCAGCTCTCGGCTGGGCGCGGTGGCTCATGCCTGTAATCCCAGCACTTGGGAGACTGAGGCAGATGGATCACGAGGTCAGATCAAGACCATCCTGACTAACACAGTGAAACCCTGTCTCTACTAAAAATACAAAAAATTAGCTGGGTGTGGTGGCGGGCGCCTGTAGTCCTGGTTACTCGGAAGGCTGAGGCAGGGGAATGGAGTGAACCCAGGAGGCGGAGCTTGCAGTGAGACGAGATCACACCACTGCACTCCAGCCTGGTGTTGCACTCCAGCAACAGAGCGAGACTCCATCTCAAAGAAGGTGAGAGGATTGCTTGAGCCCAGCAGTTCAAGGTTACGGTGAGCTATGATCGCACCACTGCACTCTAGTCGGGCGGCAGAGTGAGACCGTGTCTCAAAAAAATACATAAAAATTTAAAAGCTACTAAAAGCTCATTTAAAACACAGGCAATCTGAAAGAAATGTGGGCCATTCTCCTAAGAATCTGTAACTTGTAGGTAACTTCCACTCTAACATAAACAGTATACTAAAAATGCAAATGACTTCTCTATCTGTATTTAGCAATCTTACCTTTTATTTTGCAGTCATGGAGAGGAAAAAAAATGATCACTTGATAAAAAGCTATTTATTCAGTATACTAAGGATCTAAGCTGCTCCAAAGACTAAGAATTTACATGCAAATTGGAGTTTTCAATACTTTTTTATTTTACATTTTAAAATTTTAATTAATGTAATTTTTTAATTAAAAAAAATAGAGATGGGATTTCACCATGTCACTTAGGCTACTCTCAAACTCCCGGCCTCAAGCAATCCACCTGCCTCGGCCTCCCAAAGTGCTGGGATTACAGGCATGAGCCACGGTGCCTGGCCCAGAGTTTTCAATACTTTTATAAAGAAATTACATCTAAGAATTCTGCCCAGTTATGCCTTCCACCCTTCCCTGTCCAAGATTCTTTCCAAAAAGCATTCTGTTTCTTGGAGTAACATAAGCTAACCATATTAGATATAAGCAGAATTAAACTATGACTCAAAAGCTCAGTAAAGACTCCAAAGAAAAATATATAGGAAGAAAATATATTTGCTGACAGCTAAATGATGTATCTTGGAAAACTCATACCCATTGGCTTTCTTCTACTAGGCTGTCTGCCAAGACTTGGGTCTGAAGGCTGAAGTGAAGGCCCTTTCAGAAATGCATTCTGGATGCCATCCTTAGTTCCATGCAAGAAATGGGCTAAAATCCCATATAAAAGAGGTCTATAGCAGGAAGAAAACAAAACAAAACCAAAAGTAATAAATCTGCATGAACAGGAAAAGCTCAAAACATTTATTCTTTAAAAGGTAACTTCTGACATCAAAATGACCAAGTGATTCACTAGACTTTAAAAAGCTGCATGATTATTATCCAAACTGCAAATTGTTCGTACTTTTAAATTTAAGAGTACCACTTAATTTCATGACAATTTTAAAACCCAGAGAAAACATGTTAACAACTTAAACTTCATCTACACTGAAATATCATTTCTATCAATCCACAGGAATTTATCTTTTAAACTCCAAAGTCAAGTATAATATTTCCCAACACCTAACCCCATCTAATACACAACAGGTATTCAATAAACACCTCTTGATTAATAAGTCCTTGCCCTGAAAAAGTCTTAGGTCCTGAGAGCCAGGTGACCTGGGTTCAAATCCTGCCTTTGCCATTTGCTAGCTGTGGGACTCTGTAAGATTCTTAACCTCTCCAGCCTCATAAGTGCTTCTTCCTTTACAAATTAGGATAAGCATCATCCCTCCCTTACAGGGCTGTTATGCATTAAATGAGTTAATAAATGTCAAGTGTTTTTTACTGTGCCTGGCACATATGAAATAGTATATAAATGTTAGCTCCTGTGTAGCTAACATTTATTTAGATTAATATTTATGTTACCTAATATTTTAAAATTTTCTTTATAGTTTACAGAACACATACCTCTTCTCTTCTGATCCTCATCATGTAATGTCAAAATCATCAACTGCAATTTATAAAGGAGAAAACCACAGCCAGGAGATTTGCTAGATTCCCTCAGACAGTAAACAAAGTTTACCCTTGAACCCCAAATCCCATATTCTTTTCCTTACAATGTGCTGCCTGGGGGTTTCTATTAGCACTCTTGCATACAGGAAAGCTGCTCTGCTGACAATAAAGAGTGGTACAACGGAAATGTTTTCCTTTGTTTCCAATCTCATATTTGAAAAGATAATTAAAAGGATTTAATCTTTTTTATTTTTAATTTTTGTGGGTACATAGTAGGTGTATATATTTGTGGGGAGGATTTATTTTTTGAGATATGTATCTATTTACTAGCTGGTATAATGGTTTACAGTATGACACTCCCTTCTCATTGCCCTCCCTTTGAGTGTGAGCGGAACTCACTTCTAACTGGCAGAAGGCTGACTGCAGAGGCCACATGGTAATGGCATTGCAGCTTCCTCCTTGCTTTCTCTCTTGGATTGCTGCCTTTGGGAGAAGTCAGATGCCTCAGGACACTTCAGCAGCCCCAGAAAGGTACATGCGATAAGAAACTGAGGCCGCCTGTCAATATTATTATGAGTTTGGAAGCTGATAGTTCAGCCACATTCAAGGCTTCAGACTACAACCCTGGCTGGCATCTTGACTACAACCTCATGGGGCAGCCTCAGCTAGACTTATGTGACTACGCCGATCCCAAATCCCCAAATATCCCACAAATAATCTATGTTGTTGTTTTAAGCCACCAAATTCTGGAGTAATATCATACCAATTTTTCCATGCAACAAGGAAACCAGGAAAGTTTCTTTATTTAATAAGATGCTTCAACTCTTATGAAAGCATCACCTAGTAATATAAAACAGGTCTCTTTGTTTACTTTAATCTTCCCCAAAGTGTTAATTGGTTCAAGATGATTTTTAAATGTTGAAAATTTTATTTTTTAAATTGATAGTCAATAAAATTTACTTGTGATTAAAATTTTGGGTTGGATATGGGTGCTCAGGCCTGTAATCCCAGGACTTTGGGGGGCCAGCCTGGCCTTAAGCAGGAGTTTGAGACAGCCTGAACAACACAATGAGTCCCCT
The DNA here is from genome assembly GCF_001698545.2 of Rhinopithecus bieti. NCBI lineage: Eukaryota > Metazoa > Chordata > Mammalia > Primates > Cercopithecidae > Rhinopithecus > Rhinopithecus bieti. The sequence goes on along the minus strand of NW_016805229.1, from coordinate 1,333,340 downwards.
AGCTCTACAGCAATTTGATTTTAAATTAGCCACACAAGGAAATATGCACCTGTGGTCCCAGCTACGGGCAGGCTGAGATGGGAGGATCGCTTGAGTCCAGGAGGGAGAGGCAATGTGTAAATTCATGGATTAAGGTTTATTTTTAAAAATAAGTTTCAAAAAGATAATTTAAAGAAAAGTGCATCCTCACAATACCTTGCCTGCAATTCTGAAATGCAAAATTCTGAAAACTGGACTCTCTTCATATATCTGGCAAAAAAATCATGAGATGGCAAGGGTTGACCTAACAAGGCTATCACAGACTTTATCTTACTTTGTGTGAAAATATTAATGTGCTGGGTGCGGTGGCTTATGCCTGTAATCCCAGCACTGTGGGAGGCCGAGGTAGGAGGATCACCTGAGGTCGGGAGTTCAAGACCAGCCTGACCAATGTGGAGAAACCCCCCTATCTAAAAATACAAAATTAGCTGGGTGTGGTGGTCCATGCCTATAATCCCAGCTACTCAGGAGGCTGAGGAAGGAGAGTTGCTTGAACCTAGGAGGCAGAGGTTGCGGTCAGCCGAGATCGTGTCATTGCACTCCAGCCTGGGCGACGAGAGCAAAATTCCATCTCAAAAAAAAAAAAAAAAAAAATCAATGTGATTGTGGAACACTACTTCAGGACTCCCGAGCACATATATGTAGTATTTGGTATATGTACCGTATTACTTTATTTTTTTAAAGAATTGAAGTCTCGGGTTAGGCGCGATGGCTCACACCCGTAATCCCAGCACTTTGGGAGGCTGAGGCGGGCGGATCACGAGGTCAGGAGATGGAGGCCATCCTGGCTAACACGGTGAAACCCTGTCTCTACTAAAAATACAAAAAATTAGCTGGGCGTGGTGGCACGCGTCTGCAGTCCCAGCTACTTGGGAAGCTGAGGCAGGAGAATCGCTTGAACCTGGGAGGCGGCAGTTGCAGTGAGCCGAGATCACGCCACTGCACTCCAGCCTGGATGACAAGAGCGAGACTCCATCTCAAAAAAAAAAAAAAAAAAAAAAAAAAGAATTGAACTCTTGCTGTGTGGCCCACACTGGAGTGCAGCAGCCAGATCATGGCTCACTGCAGCCTCGATCTCCAGGATTTAAGCAATCTTCTTGCA
>NW_016805229.1:1315946-1330929 GCF_001698545.2 Rhinopithecus bieti | reverse complement strand
AAAAAAAAAAAAAAAAAAAAAAAAGAATTGAACTCTTGCTGTGTGGCCCACACTGGAGTGCAGCAGCCAGATCATGGCTCACTGCAGCCTCGATCTCCAGGATTTAAGCAATCTTCTTGCCTCACCCTCCTAAGTAGCTAGGACTACAGGCATGTCATTTTAAAACCTGAAAACGTTTGGCTTTTCAAACATATATCTGGCCTCAATGGTTTTAGATGCAGCACTGTAGATCTGTAAGTAAATGAGTAATATGTGACTATGGCAAACTTTGTGAATGCCAATCACTGAAGCGTGAGAAACAAGGGCTTAAAGAAGTTACCTAACTTTTAAAAACTAAAGCTGTTTCAGCAACTTTTTTTTTTTTTTGAGACAGAGTCTCGCTCTGTCACCCAGCCTGGAGTGCAGTGGCACGATCTTAGCTCACTGCAAGCTCCGCCTCCTGGGTTGATACCATTCTCTTGCCTCAGCCTCGTGAGTAGCTGGAACTACAGGCACCCACCACCTTGCCTGGCTAATTTTTTGTATATTTAGTAGAGACGGGTTTCACCCTGTTAGTCAGGATGGTCTCAATCTCCTGACCTTGTGATCTGCCTGCTTCGGCCTCCCAAAGTGCTGGGATTACAGGCGTGAGCCACCGGGCCCAGCCTTCTTTTTTTAAAACATATGAAACGTTTCACGAATTTGCATGTCATCCCTTTGCCGGGGCCATGCTAATCTCCATACTGCTCCAATTTTAGTACATGTGCTGCCAAAGCAAGCACAAACTTCTTAATACTTTCATCTGAAGTAGGTATCTCAAAAGCTACCAAGAAGCCAGTAGGAGTAAAATCATTGCTTATTTTCATTAACTGCTAAATGTAAAACACTGTCTTGTATTAAACGATGTAATACCTCACTGCTCATCCTAAGTCACGCTTAGATTCCCCCAATTATTTTTCCCACCGTTCTCAATTACACAATTTTTATACTTTTCAAAACACTTCTCACCAGGTGCAGTGGCTCATGCCTGTAATCCCAACACTTTGGAAGACCAAGGCAGGTGTATATACCTTGAGCTGAGGAATTGAAGACCAGCCTGGCTAACATGGTAAAACACCATCTCTACAAAAAATATAAAAATTAGCCAGGCATGATGGTGCATGCTGGCGCATGCCTGTAATTCCAGCTACATGGGAGGATGAGGTGGGAGGATCGCTTGAGCCCAGGAGTTCAAGGCTGCAGTGAGCCATGATCAAGCCACTGCACTGCCCAGAGACCTGGGCATCAGAGTGAAACCCTGCCTTGAACAAACAAACAAAATAAAACCCACAGCACTTTGGGAGGTGGAGGTGGGCAGGTCACTTGAGGCAGGAGTTCGAGACCAGCCTGGCCAACATGGTGGAACCCCATCTCTACTAAAAAATATGAAAAAAAAATTAGCTGGGCATGGTGGTATACACCTGTAATTCCAGCTACTCAGGAGGTTGAGGCAGGAGAATCCTGGGAGGAGATTGCAGTGAGCTGAGATGGGGCCACTGCACTCCAGCCTCCAGTAGAAGTTAAGAGGGAAAAAGGTGATCTAGGGCTTCTGGGATAAGGGAATGGCTTACAAGGCAAAGCAGCATAAAGTTGCAAAGTGTCTTCAGGGCACAATCAGAAATCAGGTGTGAGCAGATACAACAAGACGGGGTAGAAAGATAGAGGCCTAAAATGCTATGCTAAGCAACTGGGACTTCACCATGCACACGATGACAAAGGTAGTATATGATCCTGGAACATTAATTTTACACAAGGATTTGTGGGAGAGTTAAATTTAACTGGAATGTCATTTAAAACATTTGTATGGTAAAGCAAACAACTTTTAAGAACTTTTTTTTTTTTTTTTTTGAGGCAGGGTCTGGTTCTGTCACCTAGGCTAGAATACAGTGGTACGATCCTGGCTCACCGCCCAGGTTAAAGCGATTCTCATGCCTGAGCCTCCCTAGTAGCTGGGACTATAGGCACACGCCACCATGCCTGGCTAATCTTTTTGTATTTTTAGTAGAGATGGGGTTTCACCATGCTGGCCAGGCTGGTCTCGAACTCCTGACCTCAGGTAATCCGCCTGCCTCGGCCTCTGAACTGCTGGGATTACAGGCATGAGCCACCGCGTCTGGCTAGACATGGGGTTTCCCCATGTTGCCCAGGCTGGTCTTGAACTCCTGAGCTCAAGTGATCCACCTACTTCAGCCTTCCAAAGTGCTGGCATCACAGGCATGAGATACCTCACCTGGCCTTAAGAACTTCTAGGATAAGAAAACATAAGGCTTCAGCACGTTGGGAGGCCGAGGCGGGCGGATCACAAGGTCAGGAGATCGAGACCACGGTGAAACCCCGTCTCTACTAAAAATACAAAAAAAGCCGGGCGCCGTGGCGGGCGCCCGTGGTCCCAGCTACTCGGGAGGCTGAGTGCAGGAGAATGGCGGGAACCCGGGAGGCGGAGCTTGCAGTGAGCCAAGAGATACGCGCCACTGCACTCCACCTGGTGGACAGAGCGAACGCCGTCTCAAAAAAAAAAAAAAAAAGAGAAAGAAAACATAAGGCTTCAAAGGAAGTTCTAGATTTAAAAAAAAAGGCCGCTTTAAGCTATGTTCTCAGGTTTCCTATGTACTTTTTTTTTTTTTGGCCATACAGGAACCCTCCAGAAAAGTTTAAGAAACACTGAAATAGAAAAAACCTAAGAAAACTAGAAAGTGGTCATCCTCCTTTTCAAGAGCATAGCTAGTGAGAGGAGGTGCATGGAGGGCAAAGGAGAGAGTAATAGTAATGAAAGCAGTGGGCTGATTCAGTAATCTTGGTAGAAAAAGGAATTCAAGCAGAAGCTGAGGGTTGGAAGTTCACAGGTTGTTTTTTTGGTTTTTTTTTTGTTTGTTTGTTTTTTCAGGAGAGGAGAGATCTGAGTACCTTCCTAGTTGAAGTGAAGGAAGAGTTAAATATGAAGAAAACTGACATGGCAAAGTCTCAGAGGTCCCAGGCATGGGGGGCTTACGCCTGCAACCCTAGCACTTTGGGAAGCTAAGGCAGGAAGATCACTTGAGGTCAGGAGTTCAAGACCAGCCTGGGCAAAAATGTGAGGCCTTGTCTCTACAAAAATAATTTGAAAATACAAATAAAAGTTGAAATTATAAATTAAAAAAAAAAAAAGAACAAAGCCTTAGAAGGACAAAGGATCAAGAAGTCAAAAGGAGCTAACCCCAGAAAGAAGATGCTTAGTCACTCTGAGGCCATGGTAATTTAGCTTCAGCAAACACAGACCTCATCTGACTTGTTCACTCCTGCACACCCTGGATTTAGTACAATGCTTGACACACACTAGATCTGAACAAATACTTGAATTAAAATGAAGTAAAACCACCATGGTGCAATTATGACTCAAATACAATATTTGGAAACTTCTTTTAAAAAAAATTCTTACATTGTATTATCCTTTGATTCTTCAAATGCATTTAGTTCATGGATGAGAAACTGTCTGTCCAATGGAACGACAGGTTGACCAGATTCTGGAAGAAAGAAATTCATGAGAACACTGAGCCTATTAAACTAAAAAGCAAGTAAGATTTTGAGAAGAATCATATTTATCAGACATACACTTTTCAGATTTTGGAAGGATGACAACACATACCAAGACAAATGAAATTGCCTGTGATTTTATGACTTTCAAAATATCTCTTTTGTTAAATGCATGTCTTAATACAGTTTAACATAAATTCACTTTTTAAATTCCCCAGTGTTTGGTTGGGAAAATACCGTTTCTATATCCAAATTATAATACTAAATTTTAGAAGTCTGTTTACCAATAACTTAGTTTTAAAAGAATATCCATTTGGTGACAATAATTATAAATTAAAATTAAAATTAAAATTAACCCCAGTGGGGCAACTGGAACTTGCACATTTCGCTGGTGGGAAAGCACAATGGTACAGCCACTTTGGAAAACAGTTGAGCAGTTTTCTTATAAAGGTGAGCGTGCACTTAACGACACAACCCAGCAATCCCACTCTCAGCTTTCTACTCAAGACTAATGAAAACTTAGGTTCTCACAAAAACCTGTATGTAGATGTTTATAGTAGCTTGATTCCTAATTGCTAAAACTAGAAACAACTCAATGCCCATCAACTGGTAATAGATGAGTAAACTAGCACAGCCACACAATAGAACAGTGTTCAAAGGAAAACAAACATGGCTGAATCTTGAAAGTATTATACTAAGTGAAAAGAGGCAGACTCAAAAGGCTACATCCTGAATGGTTCCATCTATAGCTGGGGTCCCCAACTCCTGGGCCACAGATTAGAAACCGGGTCACACAGCAGGAGGTGAGCAGTGGGCAAGCAAGTGAGCGAAGCTTGGTCTGTGTTTACAGCTGCTGCCCATCCCTTGCATCACTGCCTGAGCTCTGCCTCCTGTTGGCAGCATTAGATTCTCCCAGGAGTGTGAACCCTGCTGTGAACTGTGCATGCGAGGGATCTGGGTTGCACACTCCTCATGAGAATCTAATGCCTGATGATCTCTCACTGCCTCCCATCACCCCCAGATGGGATCATTTAGTTGCAGGAAAATAGGCTCAGGGCTCCCAATGATTCTACATTATGGTGAGTTATATAATTATTTCATTATATATTATAATGTAATCATAGAAATAAAATGTGTAATAAATGCAGTATGCTTGAATCATCCGGAACCATCCTCCCAGGGCCATGGAAAAATTGTCTTCCACGAAACCGGTCCCTGATGCCAAAAAGGCTGGTGATATCTTGATTGTGATCTGGTAGTAATTACACAACTGCAGGCATTTGAATAAAGCTACAGAACTGTACAGATGAAAAGGTAAATTTTATTGTATGTAAATTATATCCCAGTTTTTTACAAAAAGCCAAAACATTTAATATGAAAACCTGACTACTGTCACTATAATTTCATTCTAGTGAAGCCCAAGTCTTAACAGATATTTTCATAATTTCTTCTTTTCTGGGTATAACTGGTATCATACAGCCATCTATAACAAACTAACGAAAGTAGAGATGCTGATATCAAAGATCCTTAAACCAATAAAAATCATGAGTCTTTATGTAGTTAAGATGTATGTTTAATATTAAATAAAGGATCTGTAATGAAAAATTCTAACTTCACAAAGAATTCACTCTGTCTTGCAAAATCTACCTCCTGGCCTCGTTTCTTTGCTGAGGCACATCTCTGAGGCATGAAGTAGTCAAAGCAGAGACAGAACCTGAAGCAAGGGAATCCGATGATGCACATTAGGGTGCCTTGGACCATGCCCCAACTTCATCCCCCACCCCACCAAGTCCAGGAGTAACCAGGATTCTGACTTATTTATATCCAGTCGCTCCTCATTTTTTTGAGAGAAGACATTTAAAAAGTCAGCGGAAGATACTAAAAATATTCTCACCGCTCAGTAACTGTTACACTTGAAGACAAAATTTGTTTCTTAAGAAATAAAATTCAACAGATAAAGGAAATTTATCTTCAACTGACCACCGCCAACCCCCAATATCATTCTCTGCCTCCTATCACTAGGATGAGTGTGGAGTTTCCCCGCTGATAGAGTCTGGATGTTTGTCCCTGCCAAAATCTCATGCTGAAATGCACTTCCCAGTGTTGGAAGTGGGACCTGGCGGGAGTTGTTTGGGTCGTGGGTGTGGATCCCCCATAACTTGGTGCTGTCCTTACCATAGTGAGTGGGTTCTCATGAGATCTGGTCATTTAAAAGTGTGTGGCACTAACATGCCCCACCCTTGGCCCCTGCTTTCACCATGTAACATGCTTGCTGCAGTAAGTAAAAGCTCCCTGAGGCCTCCCAGAAGCTGAGCAGATGCTAGTGCCATGCTTGTACAGTCTGCAGAACCGTGAGCCAAGTAAACCTCTTTTCTTCAACTGGGCGCAGTGGCTCACGCTTGTAATCCCAACACTTTGGGAGGCCGAGGCGGGCGGATCACGAGGTCAGGAGATTGAGACCATCCTGGCTAACAAGGTGAAACCCCATCTCTACTAAAAATACAAAAAATTAGCTGGGTATGGTGGCACGTGCCTGTAGTCCAAGCTACCTGGGAGGCTGAGGCAGGAGAATCACTTGAACCCAGGAGGCAGAGGTTGCAGTGAGCCAAGATCGCGCCACTGCACTCCAGCCTTGGTGACAGAGCAAGACTCTGTCTAAAAAGAAAAAAACAAAAAAAACCCTCTTTTCTTCATAAATTACCCAGTCTCAGGTGTTTCTTTATAGCAATCCAAGAATAACCTAATATAATGCCTAGTTCTTTATAAATATCATGCTTTTAGATACATCCATTTGTAAATATACCTAACTACTACATAGTAGTAACACTTCAAAGTTTTATCTCCATTTTATATATATATATAGATATATACACACAGACACATACACACACACACACACACACACACACACACACACACACACAGATATCTACATACCTATATATAGAGAGGGAGAGTTTTTTTTTTTTTAAGAGACAGGAGTTGGACCAGCCTGTCCAATATGGTGAAACCTCATCTCTACTAAAAAATACAAAAATTTGCCGGGCGTGGTAGCACACAACTGTAGTTCCAGCTACTTTGGAGGCTGAGGCAGGAAAACCGCTTGAACCCGGGAGGCGGAGGTTGCAGAGAGCTGAGATCGCAATAGAGTGAGACTCCATCTCAAAAAAAAAAAAAAAATACAGGGGCTGGGTGCAGTGGCTCATGCCTGTAATCCCAGCATTTTGGGCGTCTGAGATAGGCGGATCACCTGAGCCCAGGAGTTCAATACCAGGCTGGGCAGCATAGTGAGAGCTCATCTCTATAAATAAAATATTTAGCTGGGTGTGGAGGGATGCACCTGTGGTCCCAGCTACTCAGGAAACTGGTGCAGGAAGACTGCTTGAGCCCGGGAGGTCAAAGTTACAATAAGCCATGATCACACCACTGCAGTCCAGCCTGTGCAACAGAGCGAGATTCTGTCTCTGGAAAAAGAAAAAAGAGATAGGGTCTCTCTCTGTTGCCCAGACTGGAGTACAGTGATGCGATCATGGCTCACTGCAGCCCAGAGCATATGGGCTCACATGATCCCCCCACTGCCCGGGACCCGCTCAGCCTCAGCTAGGACTACAGACACGTGCCACCATGCATGGCTAATTTTAAACATTCTTTTGCAGAGATGGGGTCTCCCTGTGTTGCCCAGGCTGGTCTCGAACTCCTGGGCTCAAGTAATCTTCTTGCCTCAGCCTCCCGAAGCACTGAGATTACAGGTGTGAGCCACCCACCCAGCCTATCTTTTAATAAATAATATATTTAATCAGCGTATATCTTCAAAGCTTAAATACACAGGAAAAAACTGGTGGCAAACAGGACAAAATGTCAACAATTGCTTATTCTTAGTACCAGGAATTAGAGATGATTTTTCCAAGTATATGCCTAGTTTAAGTGATTATTAAGTTACGTATTTTTCCCTTGTGAGAATCTGTGTAAGCTATAGAAAGAGCCCATGTGACTTTTGTGTCCCAGTCACCCAGATGGCACTGTTTGGTAAAAGAATTAGATTTCTAGGATAAACACTTCCTGAGAATTGGGGAAAGGGGAGAAACAGATTTTATATGATAAACAATAACCACTTACCTGCTATGAGGACAGATGCTGTATACTTATATTTGTTGAATTCTAAATACTCCCGAATTAATTCATTAATTAGAAGGTTTTCATGAGACAATGATGGTCGGGGTTCACGGTCATCATCTAGGGCATTGAAAACTTCAGCTCGGATCCTTGCTTTTAAATGCCCTAATACCCCCTTTTTTTCCAAGGTGTCCTTTAAAACTGTTTGATATAAAATATTAAGGTTTCAGTTACAGAGTAAATTTATCATTCTTAGGCATATTTTGAAAAGAAATGTTGAAAAGGTAAATGGTACAAAAGCAGCTCTCAATCTAAACATTGTGACAAATTATTAAACAATTACACTAACTACCACCAGCCATGTTTATACTAAAAAATACAGTTCTCATGTTGCATTGATTTAGTCTTAACATATTTGAGCAAATTCAAGTTTATTCCTACCTCAACAGCATTGTCAGGGGCTGTAGTCTAATACATATTCTTTTTTTTTGAGAAGGAGTCTCGCTCTATTGCCCAGGCTGGAGTGTAGTGGCGCATCTCTGCTCACTGCAAGCTCTGCCTCCTGGGTTCACACCATTCTTCTGCCTTAGCCTCCCGAGTAGCTGGGACTACAGGCACCTGCCACCACGCCCGGCTCATTTTTTGAATTTTTTTTTTTTTAGTAGAGATGGGGTTTTGCCATGTCAGCCAGGATGGTCTCGATCTCCTGACCTCATGACCTGCCCACCTCGGTCTCCCAAAGTGCTGGGATTACAGGCGTGAGCCACCGCGCCCGGCCAGTCTAATACATATTCTTTTTTTCTTTTTTTTTTTGGAGACAGAGTCTATCTCTTTCGCCCAGGCTAGAGTGCAGTGGTGGTGATCTCAGCTCACTGCAACCTCTGACTCCCAGGTTCAAGCAATTCTCCTGCCTCAGCCTCCCGAGTAGTTGGGACTACAGGCACGTGCCACCATGTCCAACTAATTCTTTTTTGTATTTTTAGTAGAGACGGGGTTTCACCGTGTTGGCCAGGATGGTCTCAATCTCCTGATCTCGTGATCCACCCACCTCGGCCTCCCAAAGTGCTGGGATTACAGGCGTGAGCCATGGTGTCCGGCCAATACATAATTCTTTAGTGAGGGGAAAAGGTGGGAGATATAGTTGCTTCCTTGGACCTGAACTTAAGCCCCAGTCTCTCATATATTTTCAAGAGTGTCTGCCACTGCACACAGGTTCTGCTTGTCATAACAACCTCCGGTCTAGAAAGATGATTAAAGAACACAACTATATTCCATAAAAGAAGTCTGTTGGGTTACTGTGTAAAAACCTTTGATGGCAGGGCATGGTGGCTCATGCCTGTAACCCAGCACTTTGGGAGGCCGAGGCGGGCGGATCACGACATCAGGAGATCAAGACCATCCTGGCTAACAAGGTGAAACCCCATCTCTACTAAAAATACAAAAAATTAGCCAGGTGTGGTAGCACGCGCCTGTAGTCCCAGCAACTTGGGAGGCTGAGGCAGGAGAATCGCTTGAACCTGGGAGGCGGAAGTTGCAGTGAGCCGAGATGGTGCCACTGCACTCCAGCCTGGGCAAAGAGAGAGACTTTGTCTAAAACAACCAACCGACCAACCAACCAACCAACCAAAAAAAAAAAAAAAAAACACAAACCTTTGATAATCCAGAACCCTTTAGGGAGTGAAAAGCTGTTTTGGGTTTTTCGTTGTTGTTTTGAGACAATCTCACTCTGTCGCCAGGTTGGAGAGCAGTGGCACGATCTCGGCTCACTGCAATCTCCAAGCTCCTGGGTTCAAGTGATTCTCCTGCCTCAGCCTCCTGCATAGCTGGGATTACAGGCACACCCCACCATGCCCGGCTAATTTTTGTATTTTTAGTAGAGACAGGGTTTCACTATGTTGGCCAGGCTGGTCTCCATCTCCTCACCTCGTAATCCACCCGCCTCAGTCTCCCAAAGTACTGGGATTACAGGTGTGAGCCACCACGCCTGCTGGCCTCTTTGTTGTTTTAAAGACAACTATGAGTTAATTCCTTAGAACAGCAGGATTCTGAAATGTTAAGCCTAGTTAGAAATCTAGCACGTGACTATATCAATGCCATCTTAAGGAGTCAGGGATGTGTATGCAAAATGTAAACCTAACTTACTGATTAGCCAGAGTCACCATGACAAAGCAGTTATGATCATGGGATTTGGCTATACATATTTTGCATAGATAATGGGGATCTTAGGACTGAATTGGCACCACCCTTTGTACTGATCTGGAACTTTATATTTTCAAAGAGTTCCTACCAGCTAAATGACAACTTCAGAGAATGAACACATCTCATCCACAGAGCCAAGAACATAGCAAGAGCTCAGGAGGAGTCACCTAGGAGGATTATAATACATTGCCGTATACTACTGGGAAATCAATGTAGTTTAACACTGTTCTGCACCTTGCCAAAGGCACCAAATAAGTACACCACAGTAACAAAAATCCATAAAGAGAGCCCAGGAGCTTATCCAAGTCAGTATGGACATAAGATCTTTCTAAGCTTCAATAAATAACATCAACAATAACCCTGGATCATATGACTAAAGAGATACACTCTACTGACTTTTGACCTTTCTTTCCTCTCATTTTTAAAGCATCCTTTCAACCTTCTTGCAAATAGGATAAGTACAGTTATCACCCGATCAGACTTTGTCACAAGCCCATAAAAGGAAGGTACAGCCTTATTGTACTCTTAGAATCATAACTGAACCCCTATTCTCTAATTCCATCTTTGGAAATTAGATGGAGAGATTTTGTCACTGGCAAGGATCCTGTCCCAATTACTCTGTATTACACACAGGACAGCCTCAAACTGGGCAGAGAAACGAGAATTAGTGACAGTGGAAACAGGAAAGCTAGCATGTCTCATCAGCACGTCAGTGGTGGATTACCAACCCATGCCTCAGTTGCCTTCTCTAAAATAATGAGCTTTACCTCTCAGAGATAGAACCAAATAAGGAGGAAAAATGTGATCGTGCTTAAAAAAGGTAAAAGCCCATAAAATATAAGGTAACTGGCTGGCAAACAAGTTTTCACCGGGTTCCTTTTGGAGGTCCATACCATTTTACCTTTCCCTCTATTATGCTTAGAACACTGGGCCATCAAAACTTCTTCGGAAAGGTTTTAGCCTTGCTTAAATTTCAAGAGTACCTTTTCTTTTTTTTTTTTTTTGAGAGAAGGAGTCTCGTTCTTTTACCCAGGCTGGAGTGCAGTGGCCAGATCTCAGGTCACTGCAAACTCCGGCTCCCGGGTTTACGCCATTCTCCTGCCTCAGCCTCCCGAGTAGCTGGGACTACAGGCGCCAGCCACCTCGCCCGGCTAGTTTTTTGTATTTTTTTAGTAGAGACGGGGTTTCACCGTGTTAGCCAGGATGGTCTCGATCTCCTTACCTCGTGATCCGCCCGCCTCGGCCTCCCAAAGTGCTGGGATTACAGGCTTGAGCCACCGCGCCCGGCCTTTTTTTTTTTTAATTTGTATTTTTTTTTGAGAAAAGGTCTCATTTTGTTGCCCAGGCTGGAGTGCAGTGGCACCACTGTAGCTCATTGTCACCTCTATATCCTGGGCTCAAGCGATCTTCCTGCTTCAGCCTGTGGGGTAGCTGGGACTACAGGCACAGGCCACTATGCCCAGCTTTTTTTTTTTTTTTTTTTATAAAGATGGGGTCTCACTATGTTGGCCAAACTGGTCTTAAACTCCTGGGCTCAAGCAATTCTCCCAAAGTGTTAGGATTACAGGCGTGAGCCACTGTGCTTGGCTCATTCCAAGTGTACCTTTAAATCCTCTGAAAATGTATGCAATATTACATGTGATGTGTATTTCCCTGGGAACACAATCTGTAGATTCGTGTGAAGTCTGTTCTTGTGGACAGACGCATGCCTGCTGTTTTATGACTGTTCACCAGCCCTGTGCCCCAAATACACACTTTTATACACGTCTCCTCTGTAAAATCTCTAAGAATTACTAGTTTAAACCCTGGGTTCCCTGCAAACTGGAACTGGTTTTATTTATTGGACAGCAATATTGCTCAGTGATTAAGACCTGGCAGTCAGGTGCATCACAACTAGGTTCCCACCCTGTGTCTCTTTCTAGTGAAATCACTTTGGGCTATTTCACTTCTCAGTACCTCAGTTTCCCAATCTATGAAATGGGTATAGGGTTGTTACAATCAGGTAACACACAGGCTGAGTAGTGCCTGACACATGAGGCTCAATGATAACTATTATTACTATTACTTGTCTGGACATTTGCTTCAAACAGTGTACAAACGTCATTAATGACTCGCACGTAACTAGCTTAGAGTATCTTTTCCTCAAAAGACAGGAGAATGGCCTGGCCAGCAAACTTTTTGCCTCTGGTTTCTTCCGATGAAAAACGGGCCAGGCACTCACGCCTGTAATCCCAGCACTTTGAGGGGGCCAAGGTGGGAGGATAGCTTGAGACCAGGAATTCGACATCAGCCTGGGCAATACAGCAAGATCCCGTATCTACAAAAAATAGAAAAATTAGCCGGGCGTGGTGAAGAGCGCCTGTATTCCCACCTGCTCTGGAAGCTGAGGTGGGAGGATCACTGGAGTCCCGGAGTTGCAGGCTGCAGTGAGCTGTGATCGCGCTACTGCATTCCAGCCTGGGCGACAGAGAGACCCAATCTTTTTTTTTAAAAAAAAAAAAAAAAAAAAAAAAAAAGGGCGGGAAGGGCTACTTAACAGGTTGTTGTAAGGATCCAACGAGACAACCAAGCAAATTGTTTAGGGCAGTGCCTAACCCAATAGGGGTTGTGGGAATTGTAGTCATCAGCCCTGAGTGCCAAGCCCGGTCCAAGCAAGCCCTCCAGCCCCCGGCAGGGTCCAATAAGATGCGCCAGGGGCCCAAGATGCAGGCCTATAGGCCTCTTAGATGCCTGAAGATTATGCAACTCCTCCTTCAGCTCCAAACTGGCTTAAAACTCGCCAGTGGGCAACGTCTTCCCCATAAGAGCTCCCCGCGCACAGGCCGGGACAGCAGCCAGACGTTCCCCGCAGGCCCTCACACCGAAGAATGACCCCTGCAAAAGCCAACACTTGTGGTCCGCGCGCTCTCCTCACGTCCCATCCTTTCCACAAGATGATGGCCCGACGCTTCCCATGCGAAGGCCTTCCCGCTCGCACTCACCAGCCTTCAACTCCGCCACAGTCGCCATTTTTCAACGGCCGCCAGGGGCGCGCCTCGGCCCCGCGCACGCGCAGCTCCGCCCCACTCACTCTGCGGCGTGGTCTGTAGCCAATAGGCACACAGTTCTCGCCCCGCCTACTTCCGCCCCTCTCAGTTTACGCGCTCTGCGGTTGGTTGGGTGGTGAATGTCGACCAGAAACTCCACCAATCAGCGAGGGCTCTCGGAGGGGCCTGTTGAGTAAGACGGGAGTGAGGGCGGGGACTGAGGCAGTTGAGAGCCCTGTGGGTGCTGCTGACACGTTAGTGCTTAACTTTAGCTAGCTGAGTTTTTCATTGTCTCTGCAGCCTCAAGTACCAACTGCTAATAGTTACTACCTATTAACCCTGCCGTTCTCAAACTTGAGCATGAATCCTCATCACCTCCAAGACTTGTTTAAACAGATTGCTTCCTAGTCCTCCCCATAGAGTTTCTGATTCTGTAAATCTGGGATGAGGCCCTAGAATTTGCATTTCTGTGGAGTTCCCAGCTGGTACTGGTGTTACTGGTCTGGAGATCACACCTCGGGAACCACTGTATTAAGCACTTACTATTATGCCTTAGCATATTATTTCCCTATGATCACGCCGTTTTTACAAAGAAGGAAACTGGGTCCTCCATCGCTGAAGAGACTTAACCGAGATCACCAGCCTGTCCTCTTCCAGTCGCACTTACACAGTGCACGTAAAGAGTCCAGGAGCTTTTGGTGGAACTAACTAATGAAGGAATAAGTTCTAACATCCCATGGAAGTAAAGAAAAAGGAACAGGGGAATAATGTACCCTAAACTGAGTGTGAGGTTGCATGATTCCAGTTGTCATGCCAGGGAGAGCCAAACACTTGGCTAAATAAGAAACGTCTATTGGAAGTACACGTAAGAGCTGCCGGGCACGGTGGCTCACGCCTGGAATCCCAGCGCTTTAGGCGGGAGCCTGAGGTAAGGAGTTCCAGAACAGCCTGGCCAGCCTGCTGAAACCCTGTCTCTACTAAAAAAAAAAAAAAAAAAAAAAACCCGTCTCTACTAAAAAAAAAAGCAAAAAACAAAAATTAGCCTGGCATGGTAGCAGGCACCTGTAATCCCAGCTACTTGGGAGGCTGAGGCACGAGAATCGCTTGAACCTGGGAGGCAGAGGTTGCAGTGAGCTGAGATCGCACCACTGCACTCCAGCCTGGACAACAGAGTGAGACACCATCTCAAAAAAAAATAAAATAAAATAAAAAATACACCTAAGAGCAAGGAAACCTCTCTCCCAGGAACTTCCAGCATACTTTTGGTTCCATGCCTATTGTTTTTAAAATTGATTCATTGGCCGGGTGTGGTGGCTCATCCCTGTAATCCCGGCACTTTGGGAGGCCGAGGAGGGAGGACTGCTTAAGGTCAGAAGTTCGAGATCAGCCTGGGCAACGCAAGACCCCATCTCTCCAAATTGAGCTCGGGACTTCCAGATAAAGCTGGGTAACATGAGACGCATTTCTACAACAACAACAACAAAAAATTAGCCAGGTATGATGGTGCATGCTAGCTACTGGAGAGGCTGAGGAGGGAGGATCACTTGAGCTCGGGTTGGCTGATTGTACCACTGCACTCCCCTCTAGGCGACAGAGTAAGTCCCTTTCAAAAGAAAGAAAGAAAAGAAAGAAAGAAAGAAAGGCCGGGCGCGGTGGCTCAAGCCTGTAATCCCAGCACTTTGGGAGGCCGAGGCAGGCGGATCACGAGGTCAGGAGATCGAGACCATCCTGGCTAAGATGGTGAAACCCCATCTCTACTAAAAAGTACAAAAAACTAGCCAGGCGACGTGGCGGGCGCCTGTAGTCCCAGCTACTCGGGAGGCTGAGGCAGGAGAATGGCGTGAACCCGGGAGGCGGAGCTTGCAGTGAGCTGAGATCCGGCCACTGCACTCCAGCTTGGGCGACAGAGCGAGACTCCGTCTCAAAAAAAAAAAAAAAAAAAAAAAAAAAAGAAAGAAAGAGAGAAAGAAAGAAAAGAAGGAAGAAGGAAGCAAGGAAGGAAGGAAAAGAAAGAAGGAAGGAAAGAAAGACAGAGAGAGAGAGAGAGAGAGAGAAAGAAAGAAAGAAAGAAAGAAAGAAAGAAAGAAAGAAAGAAAGAAAGAAAGAAAGAAAGAAAG
>NW_016805229.1:1313299-1315662 GCF_001698545.2 Rhinopithecus bieti | reverse complement strand
AAAAAAAAGAAAGAAAGAAAGAAAGAAAAAAAAGAAGGAAGAAAGAAGCAAGGAAGGAAGGAAAAGAAAGAAGGAAGGAAAGAAAGACAGAGAGAGAGAGAGAAAGAAAGAAAGAAAGAAAGAAAGAAAGAAAGAAAGAAAGAAAGAAAGAAAGAAAGAAAGAAAGAAAGAAAGGAAGGAAGGAAGGAAGAAAGAGGGAAAGGAAGGAAGGAAGGAAAGAAAGGTCACAATTATACATATTTTGGGGAGGGACATGATATTTTGGGGAGGGAAGTGATATTTTGATACATATATACAATGTGTAATTACCAAGTTAAAGCAATTGGAATAAACCACCTCAAACATTCTTTGTGTTGGAAACATTACAAGTATTCTAGTTATTTTGAAATATACAATCAATTATTGTTAACTATTTTTTTAAAAGGGAGGGGAAACAGTCTGGGCAGCATAGGGAGAAACTGTCTTTAAAAACGAGCAAACAAGGCCTGGTGCAGTGGGTCATGCTTGTAATCTGAGCACTTTGGGAGGCCTGAAATGGGCAGATCACGAGGTTAGGAGTTCGAGACCAGCCTGGCCAACACAGTGAAACCCCATCTCCACTAAAAATACAAAAATTAACCAGGCATGGTGGCAGATGCCTGTAATCCCAGCTATTTGTGAGGCTGAGACAGGAAAATTGCTTGAACCCAGGAGGCAGAGGTTGCAGTGAGCCTAGAAAAAAGCCACTGCACTCCAGCCTGGGGAACAGAGCAAGACTCCATCTCAAAACAAAACAAAACAAAACAAAAGAGCAAACAGCCAGGCATAGTGGCTCACACCTGTAATCCCAGCACTTTGGGAGGCCGAGGCGGGCGGATCACCTGAGGTCAGGAGTTTGAGACCAGCTTGGCCAACACGGTGAAACCCCATCTCTACCAAAAATACAAAAATTAACTGGTCATGGTGGCAGGCGCCTGTAATCCCAGTTACTCGGGAGGCTGAGGCAGGAGAATCTCTTGAACCTGGAAGGTGGAGGTTGCAGTGAGCCGAGATCACACCACTGCATTCCAGCCTGGGCGACAAGAGCAAAACTCCATCTCAAAAAAACCAAACCAAACAAACGAACAACAAAAAAAGAGCAAACAAAACAAAAAATTAGCCTAGCATGTGTCCCTGTAGTTCCAGCTACTCGAGAGGCTGAGGCAGGAGGATCACTTGAGCCTATGAGGTCGAGGCTACAGTGAGCCATGACCATGCCACTGCATTCCAGCCTGGGTGACAAGGGGAGATGCCTTTTCTTTCTTTTCTTTCTTTTCCTTCTTTTCCTTCTTTCCTTTTTTCCTTCCTTCCTTCCTTCCTTCCTTCCTTCCTTCCTTCCTTCCTTCCTTCTCTCCCTCCCTCCTCTCTCTCTCCTTCTTTCCTCCCTCCCTACCGCTCTCTCTTCTCTTCTCTTTTCTTTTCTCTTTTCTTTTCTCTTCTCTTCTCTTCTCTTCTCTTTTCTTTCTTTCTCTCTCTCTCTCTCTCTTTCCTCTTTCTCTCTTGCTTTTTTTTGAGACTTAAAAAAGGAGGGGGGAGGGGTGGGGAGAGTATCTTGACCTAGATTCTAGGATAATGCTCTTTAAACTGCTGGTTAACCAAATAGTAGGTTTTGAAATTTATTTATTAGTAGATCCCCATGAGCACATTTTCAGTGAAATGGAATGTAACATAGAAAACATGAAAGTATGGTTTTCTGGAACTTTCATTTCAGGTATACATGTGTGTTCTGGTACCTGTTGTATTTCTTGAAGTGATCAGCCATCAAAAAAGTTTGAAAGTGGTTGTAACCTAGAGGAATGTCTTCCTACTCCAAACTAGATTAATTTTTGTCTGTGGGACACTGTTCTGTTCTGTAATCTTGAAAAGGTCTTATCTTGTTTCTCTACTCTGTCAAACCACAGTGACTGAATTCCTGGCCGACATTTCAAGACATTTTTGGGGATTAACTAAGTTCCATAGGTGGTATTTTAAGGCCCTCAGAAAAGCACTGCTGTGGTGTTATGATATAGGTATCAATTTTCGAATCCACAATTCCTGGCATCTAACTCCCATTGTCCTCATTATAATGTTGAGGCACTTTAGGCCTCAGGAAACAGAATCTCCCTCTCTGATCATCTCCTGTCCACCTCTGACCTGCCCCAGGCAGGACTCTAATCTGACTGGGTCAAAAGACCCTCATTCCAGAGAGGGTTCTGCCCCCTACCCTCAAGGAAGAAATGCTGCACAGAGAGGCCAAGAAAAGTCTGAGCAGACAGGCTTTGCTGGGTTTAGATCATGCACTTTCTGTCCAACAGATTTCTTTCTTTTCTTTTCTTTTCTTTTCTTTTCTTTTCTTTTCTCTTTTC
>NW_016805229.1:1286706-1311335 GCF_001698545.2 Rhinopithecus bieti | reverse complement strand
CCTCCCTCCCTCCCTCCCTCCCTTCCTTCCTTCCTTCCAGAAGGAGTCTTGCTCTGTCACCCAGGCTGGAGTGCAGTAGTGCCATCTCTGCTCACTGCAACCTCTCCCTTCCAAGTTCAAGGGATTCTTCTGTCTCAGCCACCCAGATAGCTGGGATTACAGGTATGTGCCACCATGACTGGCTATTTTTTTTTTTAAGACAGAGTTTTGCTCTTATTGCCCAGGCTGGAGTGCAGTGGCGTGATCTCAGCTCACCGCAACCTCTGCCTCCCGGGTTCAAGCAATTCTCCTGCCTCAGCCTCCTGAGTAGCTGGGATTACAGGCATGCACCACCATGCCTGGCTAATTTTGTATTTTTAGTAGAGATGGTGTTTCTCCATGTTAGTCAGGCTGGTCTCGAACTCCCAACCTCAGGTGATCCGCCCACCTTGGCCTCCCAAAGTGCTGGGATTACAGGCTTGAGCCACCGCGCCTGGCCTGTCCAATCACATTTCTATACAGTGTTCAATCACACCTACGTAATAAAGTGTCCCATAAAAACCCTTGAGAAAACTTCTGGATAACAGAACACGTGTAGGTTCTTGAAGGGTGTTGCTTTCAGGGAAAGCATGGAAGCTGCACACCCCTTCCCCTATACTTTGCCCTATGTGTCACTTCATCTGTATAAACAAAATTAAGTGTTTCCCTGAATTCTGTGAGCCGCTCCAGCAAATTAATGGAAGCCAAAACGGGGGTCATGGAAGGTGCAACTTGAAGGCGGTCCATCAGAAGTTTCAGAGGCCCAGACTTGTGACTGGTGTCTGAAAGGAGGGTAGTCTTGGGTACTGAGCCCTCACCCTGTGGGAAATGACACTATTTTCAGGTTGAAGATGTCAGGCTTAAACGGAAGGACACCCAGCTGGTGTCAGCTGCAGAATTGATGTTTGCTGGCCAGGCCCGATGGCTCAAGTCTGTAATTCCAGCATTTTGGGAGGCAGAGGTGGGTGGATCACTTGAGCTCAGGAGTTCCAGACCAGCCTGGCGACATGGTGAAACCTTGTTTCCACGAAAAATACAAAAAATAGCTGGGTGTGGTGGCATGCACCTGTAATCCTAGCTACTCAGGAGGCTGAGCCAGGAGAATAGCTTGAATCTGGGAGGCAGAGGTTGCAGTGAGCAGAGATAGTGCTATGGTTGACAGAGTGAGGCTCAATCTTAAAAAAAAAAAAAAAAAAATTGTATGCTTGCTGGTGGGGGGAATTCCCCACACGTTTTTGGAGTCCACAGAAGTCTTCTGTGTTGATTATTGGTGTGTTGATGGGCGAGCAGATAAAAAACACGGTTTGAGAAAGTTTATATCCAAACAACTCCTGAATATATTGATGAGGAACTCGGAGAGAGAGGCAAATAATAATGTGATTGACTGATTGGCAGTGATAATCATACAGTAACTAACATTCATTGTACTCTCTGTATGATAAGGACTGCTCTAAAAGCTTTACATTAAGTATTCACCAACAACCCTATGAGGTGGATACTTACATGCAATTGTCTCAAGTAAAATTGTATTTAAAAACATGTACTGGCCAGGTGTGGTGGCTCATGGCTGTCATCCCAGCATTTTGGGAGGCCGAGACAGGCAGATTGCTTGAGGCCAGGAGTTCAAGACCAGCTTGGTCAACATAGCGAAACTCTGTCTCTACTAAAAATACAAAAAATTAGTTGGGTGTGGTGGCTGGCACCTGTAATCCCAGCTACTTGGGAGGCTGTGGCATGAGAATCACTTGAACCTGGAAGGCAGAGGTTTCAGTGATCTGAGAATGCGCCACTGCGCTCCAACCTGGGTGACAGAGAAACACTCTGTCTCACAAACAAACAAACAAACAAACAAAAAACAGGTACTAATGGCCAGGCACAGCAGTTCATGCCTGTAATCCCAGCACTTTGAGAGGCTGAAGTGAGAGGATCAGTTGAAGCTAGCAGTTTGAGACCAACCCAGTCAACAAATCAAGAACCCATGTCTTTAAAAAAAAAAAAAAAAAGTAGCTCGGCATGGTGGCACACCCCTGTAGTCCTAGCTGCTCAGGAGGCTGAGGCAGGTGGATTGTTTGAGTCCAGGGGTTCAAGGCTGTAGTGAGCTATGACTGCACCAGTGGACTCGAGCCTGGGCAGCAGAGCAAGATCCCATCTCTAAAAAAATAAATACCGGTATACATACATTAAAAACATGCACTGACATTGAGTAACACACTGAATTGCTGGGGATATGTTGAAACAGGTACTGCCATACATAGTTGGTAGGTAGGCAATTAACACCACCAACCAGAAGGCAGTTTGTCAATATCTAATCAGATTTTCACACCCTTTGACTCATCAAATCTACTTCTAAGAATGTATCTTACAGATATAATCACACTTACTTACAAAGGATATACGTATAAGAATGTTCATTCACTGTTGATAGTAGAAAAAACTATGCACACCTTTCAGAAAGGCTAAAATAAAGACAACTGATAATACTGTTGGCAAACACACATAGACTGCTGGTTGGAAGACAAAGTGGTATAGTCTCTTTGGAAAGCAGTTTGGCAATTGCTTATTAAGTCATAGGTACACTTGGCCCAGTAATTCCAAAACTAGGTGTTCGCCCAAGTAAAGCAAAAACTTGTAGGCCAGGTGTGGTGGCTCACGTCTGTAATCCCAGCACTTTGGGAGGCTGAGGCGGGTGGATCACTTGATGTCAGCAGTTTGAGGTCAGACTGAGCAACATGGTAAAACCCTGTCTCTACTAAAAATACAAAAATTAGCCAGGCATGGTGGCGCATGCCTATAATCCCAGCCACCCAGGAAAATTAGCCAGGTGTGGTGGCACGTGCCTATAATCCCAGCTACCCAGGAGACTGAGGCAGGAGAATCGCTTGAACCCGGGCTTGAACAGAGGTTGCAGTGAGCCGAGATCGTGTCATTGCACTCCAGCCTGGGCAACAAGAGCTAAACTTCATTAAAAAAAAAAAGAAAAGAAAGAATTTGTAGCCAGGCACAGTGGCTTACGCCTATGATCCCCACACTTTATGAGGCCAAAGCGGATGATTGCTTGAACCCAGAAGTTTGAGATTGGCCTGGGCAACATGGTGAAATCCCATCTCTACCAAAAAAAAAAAAAAATTACAAAAATTGCACAGGTGTGGTGGTGTGAACATGTAGTCCCAGCTACTCCAGAGGCTAAGGTGAGAAGACCTCCAGAGCCTGGGAGGTCAAGGTTACAGTGAGTTGTGATCATGATCACACCACTGCACTCCAGTCTGGGCAACATAGTGAAACTGTGTTCCAAAAAAATAAAAAAAAGTCCTCTGAGGAGGACTCGGTGATTGAGGGTCAGCGTTCTACGGAGACTTACTTTTTTTTTTTTCTTTTTGAGACAAGAGTCTCTCTCTGTTTCCCAGGCTGGAATGCGGTGGCACCATACAGTAACTAACTATACAGTAACCATACAGTAACTAATAGCTCACCACAGCCTCGACCTCCAGGCTCAAGTGATCCCTCAGTCTCCCGAGTGGCTGGGACCACAGGCACGTGCCACCATGCCCAGCTATTTTTACTTTTCATAGAGGTGGGGTCTCGCCATGTTGCTCAAGCTGATCTCAAACTCCTGGGCTCAAGTAATCCTCCTGCCTATAACTCCCAAAAGGCTGGGGTTGCAGGCGTAAAACACCACACCCAGCCTTACTTTTGTCCATAGCCTTATTTTAATTAATTAATTTATTTATTTGAGACTGAGTCTTGCTGTATTGCCCAGGCTGGAGTGCAGTGACACAATCTTGGCTCACTGCAACCTCCGCCTCCTGGGTTCAAGCAATTCTCGTGCCTCAGCCTCCTGAGTAGCTGGGGCAACAGGTGTGCACCACCACATCCAGCTAATTTTTTTGTATTTTTAGTAGAGATGGGGTTTCACCATGTTGGCCAGGCTGGTCTCAAACTCCTGGCTGAAGCAATCTACTTGCCTCAGGCTTCCAAAGTGCTGGGATTATAGGCATGAGCCACCGTGCCTGGTCTCCAGGTCTGTTTAAATGTCATTTCTTCCTAAAGCTTTCCTGGTTAATTCGATTCTTCTTCTCAAATGTATTTTGGGGGTGGAAGGTCTGAGAAGAGGGAGGGGCATAGAGATAAAGGAAGCTTCCAACAGAGATGCATCACCAATGCCCTTCTCCCAGGTCCAAGGTCATACCCCTTGCTCAAGGGGAGGCAACTTCCAATGCCTAGTCCATGCTGGGGTATCAAGTTCCAGCCCTCTCACCCCAGTTTGAGACATTTCTGTAGGATCATCTCAATGGCAGAGCTTGCTGAGGGAGTAAGCTGAGGCCTTTGTAGGCCACGAGTTTGAGACCAGCCTGAGCAACATAGTGAGACCTTGTTTCTATGAAAACATTGTTTTAAAAACTGAAACTTCCCACATGACAATTTTTTTTTTTTTTGAGATGGAGTCTCACTCTGTCACCCAGGCTGGAGTGCAGTGGCACAATCTCAGCTCACTGCCAACTCCACCTCCCAGGTTCAAGTGATTCTCATCTCAGCCTCTCGAGCAGCTGAGATTATAGCTGCCCGCCACCACGTCTGGCTAATTTTATATATTTTAGTAGAGATGGGGTCTCACCATGTTGGCCAGGCTGGTCTTGAACTCCTGACTTCAAGTGATTTGCTCACCCGTGCCTCCCAAAGTGCTGGGATTACAGTCATGAGCCACAGAGCCTGGCTTCCCCATGACAATTTTAAACATGAGAACTATGTACATGCCACAGTCTGGAACTTGGGATCTCAAATAATCTTAGATTCCTTGTTCTTAGTCCCCATATAGAAGGGAGGAGGGCTGGCCTTTGGACTCCCCCAGATCTGGGTTGGAATCCCAGGTCCACCACTGCAAGTCTGGTTGCTCTAGGCCAGTTATCTAATGTTCTCTAAACACCAGTTTCATCTGTGCAATAAACTACTGTGTAGGACTTCATTCAGTCCTTCTTCAAATATTTGTAGAATATTTGCAGGCTGAGGCCTTTGCTGAGACTGCACAGAAGCCCAGCTTCCTCCTCCCTTTCCCCCACTTCTTAGGCTTTGATCCAGCCCAGGAGCCTTCATCGAATTGATCTTTCTTTCAGTCTTCCAGGGAGCCTGTGACTCAATCCCAGAAACCAGTGGCAGGTCCAGGCTGCCTGTGGTCTACTTGCTCCACTTCCTCAGGCGCTCAAGGGTGACTCATCAGTCAGTAATTTCAGAGCAGAGGGCGTTCTCCTCAGTGTGTGCCAGGAGCACAGCAGGAGTGTAGGCACCCTCGGAGCTCCCCAGAATTCCCCTACCCTGGAACATGCTGTGGCATTGCGTGGCTGAGGCTCTGTTTCACATTGGGTGCCCACCCTGGACTGCTTTACAGGACAGATACCTTGTTATCGCGCTCTGCTCTGGTAGAACAAATATTTGCAGAAGGACTGAATGAAGTCCTGCAAGGCAGCTCATCTCACAGATGAAACTGATGTTGAGAGAACATTAAATAACTGGCCTAGAGCAACCAGGCTTAAAGTGGTGGAACTGGGATTCCAACCCAGACTTGGGGGAGTCCAAAGGCCAGCCCTCCTCCCTTCTATATGGGGACGGAGAACATGGAATCCATGACTATTTGAGATCCCAAGTTCCAGACTGTGGTATGTACATAGCTTTCATGATTAAAATTGTCACTTGAGAAGTTTCATTAAAAATTTTTTTTTTTTTTGTAGAGACAAGGTCTCACTATGTTGCCCAGGCTGGTCTCAAACTCCTGACCTCAAGCGATCCTCCTGCCTTAGCCTACCAAATTGTTGGGATTGTAGGTGTGAACCAAATTCAAAGTGGACTTTTGTCTTTAATTGAGATGGGGTCTTGCTATGTTGCCCAGACTGGTCTCAAACTCCTCAGCTCAAGCGGTCCTCCTGCTTTGGTCTCCCAAAGTGCTGGGATTATAGGCATGAGCCACTGCACCTGACCTCAAAGTATAACGTTTTTGGTGGCAGGAAGGTGCTGGATATTACTCTCAGTCCTTTAGAGGAAGTAAAATAAATCCTCCAGGTACAATGACATTCTCAGGTCACTTTCAGAGGGATGAGCAATAAATTCATTCAATGCCTTCTTTACTAAAAGCATTAGAGATTAACAAATTCTTGAAGTAAAACTTGCCAAAATGCATTTTGTCAGGGGAACGCAGTTGGACAAAAACTACAGGTTGAGTTCAGAAAAGGTAAATGTCTTTTACCAAGATGTAGTCGTTTTCTTCCTGGTAGATATGCCTTTTCTCAGGATCTGGAGAGAGAGGCTGTTGGAGAATAAGGGTTGGGAAAAGCCACAGATGGAATTTTACAAATTGGAGACAGCTACTTAATAGAAATAGCATCTCCTCATCAGACAAGTCAAGGCAACTGTTGAAAATATGACATGCCTCTCTATCAGCCATTCATGGCCCAGGACACTATGGCAACCAAATGCAAACTGCTGGTTCAAAGAGATTAGTCTGAATCCCAAAAGAATCCTAATTCTCTCCTAATTTATTAAGGAAGAAAACAACAACTGCCTTTATTTGCAATATTATTGCTTTGCATGCAATCCTAGGAAAAGGTGTGGCTGTTATTTTTGAAGAAGTACTCACCCTATACTAGATACAGGATGAAACATTATACATACATCCTTGCATTTATTTCTCATGCGATCTCAAGAGGTAGATGTTACTGTCATCCTGATTTTAAGATGAAGACAGCAAGCCTTAGGGAGTTAAAATGACCTGCCCAAGGTCAAACAGTTGAGAAGAGACTTAGCCAGATGGAAAAACAGTCTGACACCTGGTTCAAGGTTCTTCAGTTTCATCTCTCCAGCAAGTAGACAGAGTATTTGCTACTTGGGCTGGACTAGACAAATCTATGACGTGTAGTTGTTGTAATGAACTCACAGATCCTAGCACTAAGAGTTTTTTGGTTTTTTGTTTGTTTGTTTGTTTTTGAGACACAGTTTCACTCTTGTTGCCTAGGCTGGAGTGCAGTGGTGCAATGTTGGCTCACTGCAACCTCCGCCTTCCAGGTACAAGTGATTCTCCTGCCTCAGCCTTCTGAGTACCTGGGACTACAGGTGCCCACCACCATGCCCAGCTAATTTTTTTTGTATTTTTAGTAGAGATGGGGTTTCACCATGTTTGCCAGGCTGGTCTCAGACTCCTGATCTCAAGTGATCCGTCCACCTCAGCCACTCAAAGTGCTGGGATTACAGGCATGAGCCACTGTGCCTAGCCACTTTTTTTGTTTTGTTTTGTTTAGAGAGGGTCTTGCTCTATTGCCCAGGCTAGAGTGCAGTGGTACAATCATAGCTCCCTGCAACCTTGAATTCCTGGCTCAAGCAATCCTCCCGCCTCAACCTCCCTGAGTGGCTGGGACTGCAGGCGCACACCATTACAACACCTGGCTAATTTTTCTTTATTTTTTAATGTTTTGTAGAGACAGGTTCTTGTTATGTTACCCAAGGTGGTACTGAACTCCTGGCCTCAAGTGATCCTCCCACCTTGGCCTCCCAAAGTTCTGAGATTACAGGTGTAAGCCACTGTGCTTAACCAAATGAAGACTTTTTTGGCTGGGCGTGGTGGCTCACCCCTGTAATCCCAGCATTTTGGGAGGCCGAGGTGGGTGGATCACCTGAGGTTAGGAGTTCAACATCAGCCTGGCCAACATGGCAAAACCCTGTCTGTACTAAAAATACAAAAATTAGCTGGGCATGGTGGTGGGCGCCTGTAGTCCCAGCTACTCAGGAGGCTGAGGCAGGAGAATTGCTGGAACCTGGGAGGCAGAGGCTTCAGTGAGCCGAGGTTGCATCACTGCACTCCAGTCTGGGTGATAGAGCAAGACCCTGTCTCAAAAAAAACCCCAAAACAAAAAACAAAAAACAAAAATCAAAGCAAACAAAAAGCCCAAAGGAGGATTTTTTCATACTGATAAAGAATGTAGGGCTGGGCGCGGTGGCTCACGCCTGTAATCCCAGCACTTTGGGAGGCCGAGGCGGGCGGATCACAAGGTCAGGAGATCGAGACCACGGTGAAACCCCGTCTCTACTAAAAATACAAAAAAAAGTTAGCCGGGCGCCATGGCGGGCGCCTGTAGTCCCAGCTACTCGGGAGGCTGAGGCAGGAGAATGGCGGGAACCCGGGAGGCGGAGCTTGCAGTGAGCCGAGATAGCGCCACTGCACTCCAGCCTGGTGGACAGAGAGAGACTCCGTCTCAAAAAAAAAAAAAAAAAAAAGAAGAATGTAGGATAAACCTGATATCCTTTCCAAAATCTCTACCAATTTTCCTAACCTCTGTACCAATGAGGACTTCCTTTCCTTTCAGACTTTCGATCAATGGAACAAAAATAAAATTGAAGCAGAGAAGGGTTAAGTATGTTACTCAAGGTCTTGCAGGTGATTTGGGTTAGAGCCAATCTTGAACTCAGTCAGGTGAGGTGGCACCTGGTTCCATGCCTGGAACCTCCCTGCTGCACTGGTTCTTGAGAAGATTCTTACACATATGTCCCTGATCTCCTTGAAGCTTTGATTTTCCACCTGGAACCCCTCTGCAGCATCCTGATTATCTGTGCAAGCTCCGTTGTTACACAGAACTGGATGATGAATCCTGGCTATCTGTGTGGCCTTGGGCAAATTGCTGCACCTCTCTGAACCTCCATTTCTTTCCTTCCTTCCTTCCTTCCTTCCTTCCTTCTTTCTTTCTCTCTCTTTCTTCCTTCCTTAATTTCTTTCTTTCTTTCTTTCTCTCTCTCTCTCTCTCTCTCTCTCTCTCTCTCTCTTTCTTTCTTTCTTTCTTTCTTTCGAGTCTCACTCTGTTGCGCAGGCTGGAGTGCAGTGGCTCAGTCTTGGCTCGCTGCAACCTCTGCCTCCTGGGTTCAAGTGATTCTCCTGCTTTGGTCCCCCGACTAGCTGGGATTACAGGCATGCACCACCATGCCCAGCTAATGTTTGTATTTTTGTAGAGACAGGGTTTTGCCATGTTGGCCAGGCTGGTCTCAAGCTCCTGACCTCAAGTAATACACCCACCTTGGCCTCCCAAAGTGCTGGGATTACAGGTGTGAGCCACCACACACGTCCTTGAGCCTCCATTTCTACAGCTATTAAAAGGAGGCCATAATAGTACCTAACTCCTGGGATATTACTGTGGATAAAATGAACTAATGGGCCAGGTGCGGTGGCTCACATCTGTAATCCCAGTACTTTAGGAGGCCGAGGTGGGTGGATTACCTGAGGTCAGGATTTTGAGATCAGCCTGGCCAACATGGTGAAACCCTGTCTCTACTAAAAATACAAAAGTTAGCCGGGTGTGGTGGTGGTGTGCCTATAGTCCCAGCTATTTGGGAGGTTGAGACAAGAGAATTGCTTGTTGCAGTGAGCTGAGGTTGTGCCACTGCACTCCAGCCTGGGTGACAGAGCTAGACTCCGTCTCAAAAAATAATAATAGTAATAATAATAATAAGACAGGCCTGGCATGGTGGCTCATGCCTGTAATCCCAGCACTTTGGGAGGCTGAGACAGTCAGATTACTTGAGATCAGGAGTTCAAGACCAGCCTGGCCAACGTGGTGAAACACTGTCTCTAGTAAAAATACAAAAATTAGCGGGTGTGGTGTAGTGTGGTGGAGGGTGCCTGTAATCCCAGCTACTTGGGAGGCTGAGGCAGGAGAATCACTTGAACCTGGGAGGCGAAGGTTGAAGTGAGCCAAGATCTTACCATTGCACTCCAGCCTGGGCAACAGGAGTGAAACTCTGTCTCAAAAAAATAATAAATAAATAAAATAAAATGAACTAATGCAAGAAAAGCACTTAGCACAGTGCCTAGGACATAATAAGCACTTGATAAGTGGGCTGGGCATAGTGGCTCATGTCTGTAATCCCAGCACTTTGGGAGGCCGAGGCGGGCAGATCACTTGAGCCCAGGAGTTCGAGACCAGCCTGGGCAACATGGCGAAACCCCATCTGTACAAAAATTACAAAAATTAGATGGGCATGGTGATACCCACCTGTGGTTCTAGCTACTTGGGAGGCTGAGGTGGGAGGATCACTTAAGCCCAGGAGACTAAGGTTCCAGTGAGCTGAGATCATGCCACTACACTCCAGCCTGGGTGACAAAGCTAGACACTGTCTCAAAAAAGAAAAGAAAAGAAAAAAGAAAAAAAAAGTGGCTATTTCCTCACCATTCTCCCCTTGGCAGGTCACAGCCCAGTCCACTCCACTCCTCCATGGTCTCCATTCTTGTCGCCTGGACACCAGATGGCCTGGATTAGGTGTGTAAGAACATATTTATGCTCCAGTTTTCTCTTGTCAAACTCATCCTTCCTCTCCCCTTCCCAGATGTTCTCCATTCTCCACGAATCCTCTACCTCACCTCCATCCTCCTGCTCTTCGGTCACTCTGTCTCCTACTCAAAAAGGAAGACCCCAGGAAGCCTCCACTTGAACCCTAAATCACTTTGCATTTTAACCTTTCAGTCATGAATTCATTCATCGAAAAGATATTACTGAGTATCTACTATGTACCAGGCACTAAGGATACTACAGTGAATAAAATAAACAGGATCCTGGCTGGGTGAGGTGGCTCACACCTATAATCTCAGCACTTTAGGAGGCCAAGGAGGGTGGATCGCTTGAGGTCAGGAGTTTGACCAACCTGGCCAACATGACAAAACCTTGTCTCTAGTAAAAATACAAAAATTAGCTGGATGTGGTGGCACACACCTGTAGTCCTAGCTCCTCAGGAGGCTGAGGCAGGAGAATTGCTTGAACCCAGGAAGTGGAGGCTGCAGTGAGCTGAGATTGCACCACTGCACTCTATCCTGTGCAACAGAGCAAGACTTTGTCTCAAAAAAATAAACACAGTCCGGTCGCTACTCACACAGAGCTCACTGGCCAAGAAAGAGGGCAGTAATTCATCAAATATTTAATTGCAAACTGAGATAAATACTATGATGAAAAATGCAGAGATTCTGAGACAGACAGGGGCCATAACCTAGCCTAGGTTGGTGGTTAGGGAAGGCTTCCGTATCAGCATGTCTTTCTCTTTCCTTCCTTCCTTCCCTTCCTTCCCTTCCTTCCCTTCCCTCCCTCCCTCCCTCCCTTCCTTCCTTCCTTCTTTCTTTTCCTTTCCCTTCCTCCTTTCCTTTCCTTTCCTTTTCTTTTTTTGAGATGGAGTCTCACTCTGTTGCCCTGGTTGGAATGCAGTGGCACCGTCTCGGCTCACTACAGCTTCCGCCTCCCAGGTTCAAGTGATTCTCATGCCTCAACCTCCCGAGTAGCTGGGATGACAGGCATGTGCCAACACACCCTGCTAATTTTTG
Organism: Rhinopithecus bieti; assembly: GCF_001698545.2. Taxonomy (NCBI): domain Eukaryota; kingdom Metazoa; phylum Chordata; class Mammalia; order Primates; family Cercopithecidae; genus Rhinopithecus; species Rhinopithecus bieti. The sequence continues at coordinate 1,299,985 of NW_016805229.1, read as the reverse complement.
TATTTTTAGTGGAGATGAGGTTCCACAATATTAACCAGGCTGGACAGCACGTGTTTCTATGCAACAAACTATCCAAAAACTTAGTGGCTTAAAATAACAACAATAATTGGTTTCACCCCCAAATCTGCAATTTGGGCAGGATGTGGCCTGGACAGCAAGTCTGTGTTCCAAGTGGCATGCTTAACATGGAGCAGCTTGACAGGGGCTGGAGGACCCACTTGTTTTTGGTTGTCTCTGAGATATAATTGACATGCCATAAATTTCATCACGTTAAACCACACAATTCAATGTTTTTTAGTATATTCACAGGGCTGTACAACTATTGCTATCTAATTCTTCCATGATATATCCTTTTCCCTAAAAAGAAATCCTATACTTAGCTGGATGTGGTGGCACACACCTGTGGTCCCAGCTACTCGGGAGGGTGAGGCAGGGGGATCAATTGAGCCCAAGAGTTCCATGCTGCAGTGAGCTATGATTGCACCATTGCACTCCAGCCTGGGTGACAGAATGAGGCCCTGTTTCTAAACAACAACAACAACAACAACAACAACAACAACAACAACAAAACATACACCATTAGCACTCTCTTCTATTCCCTCTTCCTGTAGCCCCTGGCAACCACTAATCTATCTTCTGTCTTTATAGATTTTCCTGTTCTAGACACTTCAAATGGAATATACACTACATGGCCTATTGTGTCTGGCTTCTGTCACTGAAAACAATGTTATCAGGGTTCTGGAAGATCCACTTTGTGGATGGCTCAGTCTCATGGATGGCCATTTGATATTGGCTGTCAGGTGGGAATTCAGCCAGGGTTGTGGGCAGGAATCCCAGTTCCTCTCTAGGCGGGCCCCCTCCATGGGCTGCTTGAGCTTCCTTGTGGCATGGCGGTTGGGTTCCAAGATGGAGCATCCTAAGAGAACCAAGTGGGAGCTTTTCATCTTTTTTTTTTTTTTTTTTTCAGTTGAGACAAAAATCTCACTGTCACCTAGGCTGGTGTGCAGTGGCGTGATCTTGGCTCACTGCCACCTCTACCTCCTGAGTTCAAGTGATTATTGTGCCTCAGTCTCCTGAGTAACTGGGACTACAGATGAGCGCCACCATGCCTGACTAATTATTGTATTTTTACTAGAGGCTAGGTTTGCCGTGTTGGCTAGGGAGGCATCTTTATAAAAAAAAAAAAACAAAAAAAGAAACAAAAAAACAAGGGTCTTGCTTGTTGCCCTTGGCAGGTCACAACCCAGTCCACTCCACTCCTCCATGGTCTCGAACTCCTGGTCTCGAGTGATCCTCCTGCCTCATCCTTCCGAAGTGCTGAGATTACAGGTGTGAGCCATGATGCCCGGCCAGCTTTTCACCTTTCATGACCAGTTTCAGAGGTCACACCGCGTCACTTCCACAGTAGCCTCAAGCTCATCTGGATTCAAGGGAAGGGAACACAGGCCACCCTTCACAACAGGAGTGTCAAAGTCACCTTGTTTGCGTTTTAACCTTTCATTCATGCATTCAAAAGATATTATTGGCCAGGCGCAGTGGCTCACGCCTGTAATCACAGCACCTTGGGAGGCTGAGGCAGATGGATCACCTGAGGTCTGGAGTTCAAGACCAGCCTGTCCAACATGGTGAAACCCTGTCTCTACTAAAAATACAAAAATTAGCTGGGCGTGATGGCAGGCACCTGTAATCCCAGCTACTCGGGAGGCTGAGGCAGGAGAGTCACTTAAACCCGGGAGATGGAGGCTGCAGTGAGCCGAGATTGCATCATTGCACTCCAGCCTGGGTGACCATGTCACACCATGTCACTTCCACAGTAGCCTCAAGCTCTTCTGGAGTCAACGGAAGGGAACATAGACCACCCTTCTCGATAGGAGTGTAAGATCATGTTGTTTGCATTTTTAGCCTTTTATTCATGCATTCATTCATTCGAAAGATATTATTGAGCATCTACTCATGAATGAATAATTGTGGCCACATTTGGAAAACACAACTGCTACAGCTTCCCTGAGAAGATGATGCTGAGGCTGACAGCTGAAGGATAAGCAGGTGTTACGTAGGCACAGGAATGGAAGAGCATTCGAAAAACACTGAACAACAGTGCAAAAGACCCAGGGGATCAGTTAGAACACTGGAGGAATTTAAGGTGGCCCTGAGTGGCAGAGGCTGAGAGAAAGACAGGCACTTGTCTGTTGTGTGCTTTCCACCACTGCTGTTTCCACTCAGCCTTCATTGTCCGTGTTTTCAGAAACAGTACCCTAACTTTCCTCTGGGGAACCCTTGACTCCCCCGCCCTCAGCCCTCTGATTGGGACTGCAGGGGTGGGCGTAAGACCCAGGTCTAGCCATTCAGGATATCACCCAGCCTCGCCAGTCTCACTGATTGGTTCGGGTGTGGCCATGTGACCCTAAGAAGGGCCAATGAGGCTCAAACCCAAGACATCTACTGTAGCTATTGGACAAGACAGAGTTTTGCCTTGGGGTTGCTAGGTAGGATAGAGCCAGAGGTGTTGGGTGTCACCTTTGCCCTTGCGCGAGAATAACCTGTTGAAATGACACGAACAAGGAGAAAGTAGAACCAAGTGACACAGACCACTGAGCTCCTGGACTGTGACCAAAGCCAGCTCTGCCACTGGACATTTTAGATCCATGGGCCAATACATGTTGGTTTAGGCTGATTTGAATTTCTATCACTCGGAATCAAGAGTACTGGTCAAAGGAGTCATCGGCTTGCCACAGTGGCTCATGCCTGTAATCCCAGCGCTTTGGGAGGCCGAGACGGGTGGATCACCTGGGGTCAGGAGTTTGAGACCAGCCTGGCCAACATGGTGAAACCCCATCTCTACTAAAAACACAGAAATTAGCCGGGCATGGCGGCGCATGCCTGCAATCCCAGCTACTAGAGGGGCTGAGGCAGGAGGATCGCTTGAACCTGGGAGGCAGAGGTTGCAGTGAGTCATGATTGTGCCACTGCACTCCAGCCTGGGCGACAGAGCGAGACTCCATCTCAGATAAATAAATAAATACATAAACAAATAAATAAAGGCACTATGGTTAGGATTTTTCTCTTCCTGTTCTTAAATGCACATTCTCCATTCCTGGTACTTACGTAGCCCTTCAGAAGCCTCCAGCACATCATCTGGCCTCTCTTCCTTCTCTCTTTCATTTCTTATTTTTTTGAGACAGAGTCTCTATCTGTCACCCAGGCTGGAGTGCAGTGGTGCAATCTTGGCTTACTGCAACCTCCACCTCCGAGGCTCAAGTGATCCTCCAGCCTCAGCCTCCTGAGTAGCTGGGATTACAGGCACATACCACCACGCCCAGTTAACTTTCTGTATTTTTAGTAGAGACTGATTTTCGCCATGTTGCCCAGGCTGGTCCTAAACTTCTGGCCCCAAACTTCTGGTGGATCAAGTGATCCACCTGCCTCGGCCTCCCAAAGTGCTGGGATTATAGGTGTGAGCCACTGCGCCTGGCCTTCTCTCTTTATTTGTGATCAATAAATGTTTGTTTATTGCATCTTGGTCTGAATGTCAAATTAAATTTGGAGTTGCAAAATACTCTAGACAACATTTATAAGAACTTGGGAGGTGGAGGTTGCAGTGAGCTGAGATCGTGCCACTGCACTCCAGCCTGGGTGACAGTGAGACTTCGTCTCACCAAAAAAAAAAAAAGAAACTAAATGTCCCTGAATATCAAATGGTATGTAAGAACACCAATTGGCTTGTTGATCAATGGTGTATCAAACAGAAAACACATGACAGATTACAGGGCAGTTTAAGATGTCCAAATATTATGTCTCAAATAATTTGTCTAGATAATAGATCTTCCTCAGTCCCTTTCAGGGGATGAGTGGATACTGGGCATACTTGGGCAGGTTTATTCAGAGTAAGCTGGAGGAACGTGTCAAATAGGTAGCTACCCGTCTGATTTATTTTCATCCTATTTTTCTGCTCTTAAAACAAAATACCCTCCTATTGGTTAAACTGGTTTTTGTTTTTGTTTTTTGGTTTTTTTTGAGATGCAGTCTCACTCTGTGACCCAGGCTGGAGTGCAATGGTGTGGTCTTGGCTCACTGCCACCTCCGCCTCCCGGGTTCAAGTGATTCTCCCGTATCAGGCTCCTAAGTAGCTGGGATTATAGGCACGTGCCACCACACCCAGCTAATTTTTGTATTTTTAGTAGAGACAGGGTTTCACCATGTTGGCTAGGCTGGTCTCGAACTTCTGACCTCATGATCTGCCCGCCTTGGCCTCCCAAAGTGCTGGGATTACAGGCGTGAGCCATTGCACCTAGACTTTTTGTTTCTTTTTTTAAGATGAAGTCATGCTCTGTTGCACAGGCTGGAGTGCAGTAGCATGATCTTGGATCACTGTAACTTCTGCCTCTTCGGTTCAAGTGATTCTCAGTCTCCTGAGTAGCTAGGATTACAGGTGTGCACTACCACGCCTGGCTAATTTTTGTATTTTTTTACAGAGGGGATTTCACCACATTGGCCAGGCTGGTCTTGAACTCCTGACCTGAAGTGATCCACCCACCTTGGCCTCCCAAAGTGCTGGAACTACAGGCATGAGTCACCACGCCTGGCCTAAAAAAAAGTAATCTTAAACATAACCAGAAGTCTAGATGTTTGACAGATTTATTTATTTATTTATTGAGACAAGGTCTAGCTCTGTTGCCCAGCCTGGAGTGCAGTGGCGTGATCTTGGCTCACTGCAACCTCCACCTCCGGGTTCATGTGACACTCCCATCTCAGCCTCCTAAGTAGCTGGGACTACAAGCCTGGCTAACTTTTGTATTTTTAGTAGAGACCAGGTTTCACCATGTTGCCCAGGCTGGTCTCGAACTCCTGGTCTCAAGTGATCCAGCACCTGGCCTCCTAAAGTGCTGGGATTACAGGTATGAGCTACCTTACCTGGTCAGTTTGGCAGGTTTAACGGTTGACTTATGCCTGTGGCTGTGGCTATCTTTCTTTATATTCTCACGGTTTACCCCAGGCCGGCCACTAGTAATACACGGTCACCTTAACCAAATTAGAAAAAGATATTCCAGCTCATGTGGTGGCTCACGCCTGTAGTCTCAGCACTTTGGGAGACCAAGGTGGGCAGGTCACTTGAGCGCAGGAGTTTGAGACCAGCCTGGGCAGCATAACAAGACCTCGTGTCCACAAAAATTACAAAAATGAGCTGGGCAAGATTGTGCATGCCTGTAGTCCCAGCTACTCAAGTGGCTGAGGTGGAGCCCGGAAGACGGAGGTTGTAGTGAGCCAAGATGGGGCCACTGTACCCCGGCCTGGGCAACAGAGCAAACCTGTCTTAAAAAACAGAAAACAAAAAACCTGACATGGGACTTTGAATATTCTAGTATTGAATGAATGAGGAATAAAGAGATGGATGGGTGGATGGATGGATGGATGGATGGACAGATGAATGAATGAATTGATAGATGGATGAGTGAATGGGTGGTGGAAGGATGGATGGATGGACAGGTGAATGAATGGATGGATAGATGGATGGGTGGTGGATGAATGGATGGACAGATGAATGAATGAATGAATGAATAGATTGACAAGTGGATAGGTGAGTGGCGGATGGATAGATGGTCAGATGGATGGGCCATGGATGGATGAATGGACAGATGGATGAGAGAAAGAGAGAGAGATTCCTCTGGGCAGCAGACAATTTCCTTGAAAAAATAAAAAGTCTCCTTTTTCGGGAAGATACAACCACATACCAAGAAGTACATTGGCTGAATGTCAGTCCCCAATCATCTACTCAGCACTTCCATGGCACAGGGCACAATTTTGGGCAAGTGCCCATCTCGTCAGGACCACAGACAGGCACCACTTTTTTTAACGGTTGGTGGGATGATCAACACTGTTTGAGGCATTGTATTCAAGCATTACAATGTTCAGAGGAGAAAATAGAATGACTTCCAGGATCTCTGCCAGAGAGCCAGGAAGAAATTCCTCGGAAACATTTAACAAAACTCTCCCCATATCTCATTAGCCTGATTTGAGTTACATTTCTTTTCTTCCTTCTTTCCTTCCTTCCTTCCTTCTTGCCTTGCCTTGCCTTGCCTTGCCTTTCCCTCCCTTCCTTCCTTCCTTCCTTCCTTCCTTCCTTCCTTCCTTTCTTTCCTTTTTTTTTCTTTTTTTTTTTGTAGACAGGGTCTAGCTTTGTCGCCCAGGCTGAAGTGCAGTGGCATGATCTTGGCTCACTGCAATCTCTGCCTCTGGGTTCAAGCAATTCTCCCTGCCTCGGCCTCCTGAGTAGCTGGGATTACAGGCACCCGCCACCATGCCTGGCTAATTTTTGTATTTTTTAGTAGAGATGGGGTTTTATCATGTCGGCGAGGCTGGTCTTGAACCACTGACCTTAGGTGATCCGCCTGCCTTGGCCTCCAAAAGTGTTGGGATTACAGACGTGAGTCACCGCGCCTGGCCTTCTTTCTTTTTTTGAGGTAAGATTCACAAAACATTTTTAAAAATCACCCTTTGGGGCCAGGCATGGTGGTGTGTGCCTATCGTTCCAGCTACTAGACAGGCTGAGGCAGGTGGGTAACTTGGGCCCAGGAGGCTGAAGTGAACTATGATCACTCCACTGCACTTCAGCGTGGGTGACAGAGTGAGACCCTGTCTCAAGAAAAAAAAAAAAATCACCACTTAAAGTGAATAGTTCACTGTTTTTTGTCACATTCACAATGTTGCACAGCTATCATCACTATCTAGAACACTTTTACCACAGCAAAAACAAAACAAAACAAAAAAACAACAACAAAAAAAACCATAACCATTAAGCAAACATTCTCCATTCCCCTCTCCTCCCAGGCCCTGAGAACCACAATCTACTTTCTCTCTCCCCGGTTTTGCTTGTTCTGTGTGTTCCATACTATATAAATAGATTCATACAATATGTAGTCTTTTGTGTCTGCATCTGTTCCCTCCCTCTCTCCCTCCCTCCCTCCCTCCCTTCCTTCCTTCCTTCCTTCCTTCCTTCCTTCCTTCCTTCCTTCCTTTCTTCTTCTTTCTTCTCTTCTTTCACATCATGGCTCACTACAGTCTTGACCTCCCAGGTTGAAGCAATCCTCCCACCTCAGCCTCCCGAGTAGTTGGGACTACAGGTGTGCACCAGCACCGCTGGCTAATTTTTGTATTTTTTTGGTAGGGACTTGCTGTTGCCATGGTGCCTGTGCTGGTCTCGAACTCCTGAGCTCAAGCAATCTGCCCAACTCGGCCTCCCAAAGTGCTGGGATTACAGGTATGAGCCACTGCGCCTGACCAGGGTTCTTTCTTGTGGCATGGTGTTTTCAAGGTTCATCCAAGTTGTAGCATGTGTCAGTATTTTCTTCCTTTTCATGTCTGAATGATATTCCACTGCATAGATAGACTAAGTATTATTTATCCAGTCATTACTTGATGGGCATTTGATTTGTTTCCACTTTATGGACTGTTATGAATAGTGCTGCTATGAGCATTTGTCTGCCAGTTAATGTTTGAACACCTGTATACTAGTATACACCCAGGCAAAAAGTTGCTGGGTCATATTGTAATCCTATGTTCAACTTTTTGAGGAACTGCCAAACTGTTTTCCATAGAGGCTGTACCATTTTACATTCCTAGCAGGAATGTACAAGGCTTCCAGTTTCTCCGCATCCCCATCATGCTTGTAATTTTCCTTATTTTTTATTTATTTATTTATTTTTTGAGATGGAGTCTCACTCTGTCGCCCAAGCTGGAGTGCAGTGGCGTGATCTTGGCTCATTGCAACCTCTGCCCCGCAGGTTCAAGCAATTCTCCTGCCTCAGCCTCCTGAGTAGCTGGGATTACAGGCACCTGCCACTGCACCCAGCTAATTTTTTTGTATTTTTAGTAGAGACGGGGTTTCACCATCTAGGCCAGGCTGGTCTTGAACTCCTGACCTCATGAGTCACCACGCCTGGCAGTGATTTTCCATTTTTAAAAATTATAACCATTCTATTGTGTGTGAAGTGGCATCTCTTTGTGGTTTTTATTTGCATTTCCCTAATGATGAAAGATGTTGAGCATCTATTCATGTGCTTGTTGGCCATTTGTATATCTTCTTTGGAGAAATGTCTATTCAAATCCAGGGCCCATTTTAAAAAATTGGGCACTTTGTTTTTTTTTTGTTGTTGAGTTGTAAAGTTCTTTACATATTCCAGATAGTAGAGCCTTATCAAGCATGTGATTTGCAAATATTTTCTGTGGACTGCCTTTTCACTCTTTCGATACTGTTCTTTGATACATAAAAGGTTTTAATTTTGATGAAGTCCAGTTTCTCAACCTTTGCTGTTGTTACTTGTGCTTTTGGCATCATATTTAAGAAACCATTGCCAAGCCTGAGATAATGAAGATCTTCCTCTAGGGAGATTGCTTGAGAGGATTGCTTGAGCCCAGGAGTTTGAGACCAGCCTGAGCAACACAGCGAGACTTCATCTCTACTAAAAATACAAAACGTTAGCCCAGGTGTGGTAGCACGTGCCTGTAGTCACAGCTACTAGCTATGTGGGAGGCTGAGGTGGGAGGATTGCTCGAGCCCATGAGGTAGAGGCTACAATGAACTATGATTGTGCCACTGCACTCTAGCCAGGGCAACAGAGCAAGATCCTGTCTCAAAAGAAAAAATCAATTGACCATAGATATATGGATCATTTCCAGACTTTCAGTTCTATTTCGCTAATCTATATGCCTATCCTCATACCAGTATGACCCTTTTGATGATTGTGGCTTTGTAGTAAATTCTGAAATTGCCAAGTGTGAGTCTTTCAACTTTGCTCATTTTTCAAGATTGGCTATTGGGTGCAATACCGTGTGAATATTAGGTTTGAATTTTCCAGGTCTGCAAACAAGTACATTGGGATTTTCACAGGGATTATATCAAGTCTACTACTTTGGGGTAGTATTGTCATTTTTTTTTTTGAGACAGAGTCTTGCTCTGTCATCCAGGCTGGAGTGCAGTGGCATGATCTTGGCTCACTGCAAGCCCCGCTTCCCAGGTTCACGCCATTCTCCTGCCTCAGCCTCCCGAGTAGCTGGGACTACAGGCGCCCACCACCACGCCCGGCTAATTTTTTGTATTTTTAGTAGAGACGGGGTTTCACCGTGTTAGTCAGGATGGTCTCGATCTCCTGACCTCGAGATCCGCCCGCCTTGGCCTCTCAAAGTGCTGGGATTACAGGCGGGAGCCACCATGCCCCGCCAGTATTATCATCTTAACAGTATTAAGTCTTCTAATCCATGAACATGTATATTAGTCTGTTTTCATGCTGCTGATAAAGACATACCCAAGACTGGGCAATTTACAAAAGAAAGAAGAGTAATGGTCTTGCAGTTTTCCATGGTTAGGGAAGTCTCAATCATGGCAGAAGGCAAAAGGCATTTTTTACATGGCAGTGGCGAGAGAGAATGAGAGCCAAGTGAAACGGGTTTATTCTTATAAAACCATCAGATCTTGTGAGACTTATTTACTACCACAGGAACAGTACAGGAAAAACTGCCCCCATGATTCAATTATCTCCCTCCGGGTCCCTTCCACAACACGTGGGAATTATGGGAGTACAATTCAAGATGAGATTTGGGTGGGGACACAGAGCCAAACCATATCAACATGTGACGTCTTTCTATTTATTTAGGTCTTTGTAACTGCTTTCAGCCATGTCTTATAGTTTTCAGGGCACTAGTATTACTCCTACTTGGTTAAATTTATTTATTTTTCTTCTATCGGAAGTGAAATTGTTTTCTCAATTTTACTTTCTGATTGTTTGCTGCTAGTTTGTGGAAATGTGGCTGATGTTTGTGTGTTGATCTTCTTTTCTTTTCATTTTTTTTTTTTTTTTTTTTGAGACGGAGTCTTACTGTCACCCAGACTGGAGTGCAGTCACATGCTTTTGGCTGACTGCAACCTCCACCTCCTGGGTTCAAGTGATTCTTCTGCCTCAGCCTCCCAAGTAGCTGGGACTACAGGTGCCCCCACCACGCCCAGCTAATTTTTGTGTTTTTTTAGTAGAGATGGGATTTCACCATGTTGGCCAGGCTGGTCTGGAACTCATGACCTCAAGTGATCCACCCACCTCGGCCTCCCAAGGTTCTGGGATTACAGGCATGAGCCACCATGCCCAGCTGCAAACTATCTTTTCAATGACAGTTGTCTCCTAATTTGTTGGCCTCAGCATAAGTAAATAATAATAAAAACTACATTTTGAAACATTGAAGGGCAATGTTCAACCAGGCACAGTGACTCACACCTGTAATTTCAGAACTTTGAGAAGCTGAGGAGGACAGATCACTTGAGGTGAGGAGTTCCAGACCAGCCTGACCAACATGGTGAAACCCTGTCTCTACTAAAAATACAAAAATCACCTGGACATGGTGGCCCACACCTGTAGTCCCAGCTACTTGGGAGGGTGAGGCAGGATAATTGCTTGAACCCAGGAGGCAGAGGCCACAGCGAGCTGAGACCGTGCCACTGCATTCTAGCCTGGGTGACAGAGAAAGAATCGGTCTCCAAAATAAAGAAAGAAAATAGATGAGTCACTTCCAAAATGGCCAAATAGGAACAGCTCCGGTCTGCAGCTCCCAGCAAGATCGACACAGAAGATGGGTGATTTCTGCATTTCCAACTGAGGTACGTGATTCATCTCACTGGGACTGATTGGACAGTGAGTGCAGCCCACAGAGGGCGAGCTGAAGCAGGGCAGGGCGTCGCCTCACCCAGGAAGTGCAAGGGGTCAGGGGATTTCCCTTTTCTAGCCAAGGGAAACTGTGACAGACTGAACCTGGAGGAACGGTATGCTTTTGTCCTAATACTGCACTTTTCCCACGGTTTTAGCAACTGGCAGACCAGGAGATTCCCTCTCGTTCCTGGCTCAGCAGGTCCCATGCCCACGGAGCCTTGGTCACTGCTAGCTAAGCAGTCTGAGATAAACCTGTGACGCTACAGCCTGGCAGGGGGAGGGGTGTCTGCCATTGCTGAGGCTTGAGTAGGTAAAGAAAGCGGCGGGAAGCTCAAACTGGGCGGAACCCACCACAGCTCAGCAAGGCCTACTGCCTCTCTAGACTCCACCTCTGCAGGCAGGGCATAACTGAACAAAAGGCAACAGAAAACTTCTGCAGATTTAAATGTCCCTGTCTGACAGCTCTGAAGAGAGCAGTGGTTCTCCTAGCACAGTATTTGAGCTCTGAGAACAGACAGACTGCCTCCTCAAGACAGTCCCTGACCCCCATGTAGACTGACTGGGAGACACCTCCCAGTAGGGGCCAACAGACACCTCATACAGGCGGTGCCTCTCTGGGATGAAGCTTCCAGAGGAAGGATCAGGCAGCAATATTTACTGTTCTGCAATATTTGCTGTTCTGCATCCTCTGCTGGTGATACCCAGGCAAACAGAGTCTGGAGTGGCCCTCCAACAAAATCCAACAGCCTTGTAGCTGAGGGTCCTGACTATGAGAAGGAAAATTAACAAACAGAAAGGAATAGCATCAACATCAACAAAAAGGACATCCACACCAAAACCCCATTTGTAGGTCACCAACATCAAAGACCAAAGATAGATAAAACCACAAAGATGGGGAGAAACCAGAGCAGAAAAGATAAAAACTCCAAAAACCAGAGTGCCTCTTCTTCTCCAAAGGACTGCAGCTCCTCGTCAGCAATGAAACAAAACCAGATACAGAACGAGTTTGACAAGTTGACAGAAGTAGGCTTCAGACGTTCAGTAATAATAAACTTCTTCAGCTAAAGGTGCATGTTCTAACCCATTGCAAAGCAGCTAAAAACCTTGAAAAAAGGTTAGATGAATGGCTAACTAGAATAAACAATATGGAGAAGACCTTAAATGACCTGATGAAGCTGAAAACCACAGCACAAGAACTTTGTGATGCATGCACAAGTTTCAATAGCCAATTCGATCAAGTGGAAGAAAGGATATCAGTGATTGAAGATTAAGTTAATAAAACAAAGGAAGAAGACAAGATTAGAGAAAGAAGAGTGAAAAGAAATGAACAAAACCTCCAAGAAACATGAGACTCTGTGAAAAGACTAAATCTACATTTGATTGGTGTACCTGAAAGTGACAGGGAGAATGGAACCTAGTTAGAAAACACTCTTCAGGATATTATCCAGGAGAACTTCCCCAATCGAGCAAGGCAGGCCAATATTCAAATTAAGGAAATACAGAGAACACCACAAAGATACTCCTTGAGAAGAGCAACCCCAAGACACATCATTGTCAGATTCATCAAAGTTGAAATGAAGGAAAAAAATGTTAACGGTAGCCAGAGAGAAAGGTCAGGTTACACACAAAAGGAAGCCCATCAGACTAACAGCTGATCTCTCTGCAGAAACCCTGCAAGCCAGAAGAGAGTGGGGGCCAATATTCAACATTTTTAAGAAAAGAATTTTCAACCCAGACTTTCACATCCAGCCAAACTAAGCTTCATAAGTGAAGGAGAAATAAAATCCTTTACAAACAAGCAAATACTGAGAGATTTTGTCACCACCAGGGCTGCCTTACAAGAGCTCCTGAAGGAAGCACTAAACATGGAAAGCAACAACCGGTATCAGCCACTGCAAAAACATACCAAATTGTAAAGACCATCAATGCTATGAAGAAACCGCATCCATTAATGGGCAAAATAACCAGCTAACATCATAATGACAGGATCAAATTAACACATAACAATATTAACCTTAAACATAAATGGGCTAAAAGCCCCAATTAAAAAACACAGACTGGCAAATTGGATAAAGAGCCAAGACCCGTCAGTGTGCTGTATTCAGGAGACCCATCTCATGTGCAGAGACACACATAGGCTCAAAATAAAGGGATGGAGGAAGATCTACCAAGCAAATGGAAGGCAAAAAAAAGCAGAGGTTGCAATCCCAGTCTCTGATAAAATGGACTTTAAACCAACAAAGATCAAAAGAAACAAAGAAGGCCATTACATAATGGTAAAGAGATCAATTCAACAAGAAGAGCTAACTATCCTAAATATATATGCACCCAATACAGGAGCACCTAGATTCATAAAGCAAGTCCTTAGAGACCTAGAAAGAGACTTAGACTCCCACACAATAATAATGGGAGACTTTAACACCCCACTGCCAGTATTAGACAGATCAACAAGACAGAAGGCTAACAAGGATATCCAGTACTTGGACTCTGCTCTGCACCAAGCAGACCTAATAGACATCGACAGAACTCTCCACCCCAAATCAACAGAATATACATTCTTCTCAGCACCACATCACGCTTATTCTAAAATT
>NW_016805229.1:1277380-1285907 GCF_001698545.2 Rhinopithecus bieti | reverse complement strand
TCTTTCCTTCTTTCTCTCTCTTTCCTTTCTTTCCTTTCTTTCTTTCTTTCTTTCTTTCTTTCTTTCTTTCTTTCTTTCTTTCTTTCTTTCTTTCTTTCTTTCTTTCTTTCTTTCGCTCTCGCTCTCGCTCTCGCTCTCGCTCTCGCTCTCGCTCTTTTTTTCTTTCTTTCTTTCTATAAATAGAGACAGCATCTCACTATGTTGCCCAGGCTGGTCTCAAACTTCGAGGCTCAAGCAATGTTCCCAAAGTGCTGAGATTACAGGAGTGAGCCATCATGCCTGGCCTGGTGTAAGTTTTTCATATATGCGCTTTATTCTGTTGAAGAAGTTCTCTTTTGGTCTTTATTATTTCAGTGTTTTGTTTTTTTCTGTTGTTGTTGTTGCTGCTGTTGTTTTGTTTTTTTAAATGCTGAAAAGGTGTTGGGTATTGTCAAAAGCTGTTTTCTACATTATCCCTTAATTCTATTAACGTTGTGAATAACATTGATCTTTTTTTTTTTGAGGCAGAGTCTCACTCTGTCTCCCAGGCTGGAGTGCAGTGGCGTGATCTCAGCTCACTGCAACCTCTATCTCCTGGGTTCAAGCTATTTTCCTACCTCAGCCTCCCTAACAGCTGGCATTACAGGTGTGTGTCACCACGCCCAGCTAATTTATTTTTATTTTTTGTATTTTTAGTAGAGATGAGGTTTCACCATGTTGGCCAGGCTGATCTCATATTCCTTCCTGCAACTGGTCCGCCCACCTCGGCCTCCCAAAGTGCTGGGATTACAGGTGTGAACCACTGTGCCTTGCTAAGTTTTTCCTTTTTTGAGACAGGGTCTCACTTTGACACCCAGGCTGGGGTGCAGTGGTGCAAACATGGTTCACCCAACTCCAGCGATTCTCTCACCTCAGCCTGCCAAGTAGCTGGGACTACAGTTGTGAGTCACTGTGACGTGCCCTGATTTTCTTATAATGAATCACCCTTGCATTCTTGGGATAAGTCTCATCTGTTAACAAAAATGTATAATATGTTTCTATGCTGCTGGATTTGATTGGCTAGTATTTTCTTTAGGATTTCTGCGTCTATATTTATAAGGGACACTGGTCTACAGTTTTCTTTTCCTGTAATGTCATTGTATGGCTGTGGTATCAGGGTAATGCTAGATTCATAGAATGGGTCAGAAATGTTGCCTCTTCTTCTGTTTTTGGGAAGAGTTTAGTAAGAATTGGCCTTAATTATTTAAATGCCTGGTAGAGTTCACCAATGGAGCCATCGGGTCCTGAGTTTTCCTTATGGAACTTTAAAACTTGTTACCAATTCTTCCAACTTTCTAGTTTTTCTTGGGTTAGTCTTGGTAATTTGTATGGTTCTAGAAATTTGTGCATGTCATCCAGGTGTATTCAATTAATTGACATACAACTAGTTTATCGTATTCTCTTCTAATCTTTTATTTTTGTAAGGGTTGTAGTAACCTTCGATTCCTGATTTTAGTACTTTGAGTCATCTCCGTTCCATTTTTTGAGGGGGGATTAGTATTTCTAAAAGTTTATCAGTTTTGCTGATTTGTTAAAGAACCAGCTTTTGCTTTTATAAAAGCTTTTGCTTTTATAGAATACTATATTTTACTTATATTCACTGTAATTTTTATTTTTTATTTTTTGCTGCTGTTTGCTCTGGGCATAGTTTGATTTTTCTAATCCTATAAGGTGGAATAATGTATTATTTATTTGAGAGCTTTCTTTTTTTTTTTTTTCTTGAGACAGGGTCTTGCTCTGTTGTCCAAGCTGGAGCGTAGTGGTGCAATCATGCCTCACTGTAGCCTCAAACTCCTGGGCTCAAGTGATCCTCCTGCCTCAGCCTCCCAAGTAGCTGAGACCACAGGCATGTGCCACGATGCCTGGCTAGATTTTTTTTTTTTTTTCATACAGATAGAGTCTCGCTATATTACCCAGGCTGGTCTCAAATTTCTGGCCTCAAGTGTTCTTTCTTTTTCTTTTTTCTTTTCTTTTCTTTCTTTTTTTTTTTTTTTTTTGAGAATTGTTGCCCAGACTAGAGTGCAATGGCATGATCTTGGCTCACTGCAACATCCGCCTCAGGGGTTCAAGTGATCCTCCTGCCTCAGCCTCCCGAGTAGCAAGGACTAGAGGCATGAGCCACAATACCCGGCTAATTTTGCCTTTTTGGTAGAGATGGGGTTTCTCCATGTTAGTCAGGCTGGTCTTGAACTCTGACCTCAGGTAATCCACCCGCCTCAGCCTCCCAAAGTGCTGGGTTTACAGGTGAGCCACTGCGGCTGACCTCTTTCATTTCTGATGTAGCTGTTTACAGCTGTAAATTTCCCTCTGAGCATTGTCTTTGCTGCATCTCATAAGTTTTGGTAAGTTGTATTGCTTTTTCATCCATCTCAAAATATTTAAAAATTTTTTTATGATGGCTTCTTTTACCCATTGTTTGTTTATGTTGTTTAATTTGTACATAATTGTATATTTATGAATCTAAAAATTTTCTTTCTCTTGTTGATTTCTAGTTTTATTCCATTGTGATTGAAGAAATTACTTTGTACGATTTCAATTTTTTTTTTTTTTTTTTGAGACAGGGTCTCTCTGTCACTGGAGTACAGTGGTGTGATCTTGGCTCACTGCAACTTCCACCTCCCGGGTTCAAGCAATCCTCCTGCCTCAGCCTCCCGAGTAGTTGGTATTACAGGTGCCTACCACCATGCCCAGCAAATTATTGTAGTTTTAGTGAAGACAGGGTTTCACCATGTTGGCCAGGCTGGTCTCGAACTCCCGACCTCTGGTGATCCACCTGCCTCGGCCTCCCAAAGTGTTGGGATTACAGGCGTGAGCCACGGTGCCCAGTCAATAACTCAAAAATTTTCAAGAGACAAAGACTTATTTTTTAACAGACGGGAGACTCCGTTTTTTAAAACAAGACCCAATAAAGACAGCATGAGGCTAACTCAATCTGTCTCTCCCGCAAACAAAATTGTTTTTTACTATTTTTTAATATTACATGAAAATTTTGTTTAAAAGAGAACACTAAATTTTACCTTTCTGTGTAAAATTGTTCCTTTAGTAGTTTTAATTACATATATTATAATGTCAACTCTTAGGCAGTTTCCGCCTCTCAGGTTCAAGCGATTCTCTTGCCTCACCCTCCCAAGTAGCTCCCACTACAGGTGTGCACCACCATGCCCAGCTAATTTTTGTATTTTTTGTAGAGACAGGGTTTCACCATGTTGGTCAGGCTGGTCTCAAACTCCTGACCTCAGGTGATCTGTCCACCTTGACCTCCCAAAGTGTTGGGATTACAGGCGAGAGCCACTGCACCCAGCCATTACTAACTTTTATTTTTAATGAAAAACTAAGGAGGTAGGCAAGTTTAATTATGTACCAGGTATAGAGTCTAGGACAGTAGTAACCTGTGTCACTAATATATGATTCTTTTTAGGATAGCCAGGGTGCATGGTTAACTCTCCACATCCCCAGGCCTTATCTACAATCTAAGGGCTTTAAAATAGACCAGTCCAACAATTATTTAAAATGCTATAGAAGCGCTAGGCACGGTGGCTCATGCCTGTAATTCTAGCACTTTGGGAGCAGAGGCTGGTGGATCCCTTGAGCCTAGGGGTTCGAGACCAGCCTGGCCAACATGGTAAAACCCGATCTCCACTAAAAATGCAAAAAAGAGCTAAACATGGTGGCACGTGCTTGTAGTCCCAGCTACTTGGAAGGCTGAGACGGAAGGATCACCCAAGCCGAGGGAGGCTGAGGCTGCAGTGAGCACGCCGCTGTACTCCAGCCTGAACAACAGAGTGAGTCCCAGTCGAAGAAAAAAATGTATAGAAGTAGTTTAGGACCTAAAAGATCTTAGTAAAGACAATACCAGACTTGTCTAATTTACACCAAATATTCACATTCTGAAGATGTTTTTATTTTACTAATAATTTTAAAACTATCTTTACTAAAGATTATTAAAGTTATGTGAACTAAAAGATATTGAAAGTTTTATTTTTTGATAAAATATTCAATGTAAGTGGTTAAGTCAACTGATTAGAGCTTTTTAAAAAACCTATTTCAGTGGTGAAATATTATATATTCATGGCACATGTAAACATAGACATAACGGACAGAAGTAGACCTTATAGACTTGCAAGACTTTTTATTTGTCAATTTAAAAATTTTTATTAATCAATTAATTTATTAGAGACAAGGTCTCACTCTGTCACCCAGACTGGAATGCAAAGATATAATCATAGCTCACTGTAGCCTCAAACTCCTGGGCTTAACTGATCCTCTCGCTTCAGCCTCCTGAGTTGCTGGGACTACAGGCATGCACCACCATGCCCAGCCAATTAAAAAAAATGTTTTGTAGGCCGGGCGCGGTGGCTCAAGCCTGTAATCCCAGCACTTTGGGAGGCCGAGACGGGTGGATCACGAGGTCAGGAGATCGANCAGCTAATTTTTTAAAAATGTTTTGTAGAGATGGGGTCTCACTTTGTTGCCCAGGCAGGACTCAACCTCCTGGCCTCAAGTGATCCTCATACCTCAGCCTCCCTAAGTGTTGGAATTACAGGCTTAAGCCACCACATCTGGCTGGTTTTAATTATTAAACAACAAAAAAAATTCATTTAAAAAAATTAGTACTGTGGCCTCTACACAAAAATAAACAAAAACAATTTAGCATGGTGAAAACAATATAGAGTCAATAATGTTAAATTTGGTTTTTTGAGACAGTCTCGCTCTGTTGCCCAGGCTGGAGTGCAATGGCTTGATCTCAGTTCACTGCAGCCTCCGCCCCGCTGGTTGAAGCGATTCTAGTGCCTCAGCCTCTGGAGTAGCTGGGACTATAGGCGTGCACCACCATGCTTGGCTAATTTTTCTATTTTTAGTAGAGACAAGGTTTCACCATGTTGAGTTTTGCTCTTGCTTCCCAAGTTGGAGTGCAATGGTGCAATCTCGTCTAACCACAACTTCTGCCTCCTGGATTTCGGCAATCCTACTGCCTCAGCCTTCCGAATAGCTGGGATTACAGGCATGTGACATCACGCCCGGTTAATTTTGTATTTTTAGTAGAGATGGGGTTTCTCTATGTTGGTCAGGCTGGTCCCGAACTACCGACCTCAGGTGATTCACCCACCTCAACCTCCCAAAGTGCTGGGATTACAGGCGTGAGCCACCACACCTGGCTCTAGTTTTTGTAGTTTTCAGTAGAGACAGAGTTTCATCATGTTGGTCAGGCTGGTCTTGAACTCTTGACCTTAGTTGATCCACCTGCTTCGGTCTCCCAAAATATTGGGATCACAGGCGTGAGCTACTGCACCTGGCCCAAACAGTCTAAATTTTAATAAACACTGCCAAATAACACTTTCAAAAAGAGTATCCATTCAAACTCCCACCAATGGTATATAAAAAGGCTCAATAACAATTGGTAAAATAGGTTTGGCGGGGAGTTCAGCTCTACGCTGCTGAGTTGCTGATACTTGCAACCACAATTTTTTTTTTTTTTTTTTTTCTGAGACAGAGTCTCACTTTGTTGCCCAGACTGGAGTGCAATGGTGCGATCAAGGCTCACTGCAACACTTGCCTCCAGGCTTCAAGTGATCCTCCCGCCTCAGCTTCCCGACTAGCTGGGATTACAGGAGTGCACAACCATGCCCGGCTAATTTTGTATTTTTAGTAGAGACGGGGTTTCACCATGTTGGCCAGGATGGTCTCGAATTCCCGACCTCAGGTGATCTGCCTGCCTTGGCTTCAGGCATTACAGGCATAAGCCACCGTGCTGGGCCCCGCAAACATAGAATCTTAGAGTTGAAAGGGACATAAAAATTCATCGAATTCTTGTCCAACTTCCCTCCCAAGGCAGTAATCCCCTGCAGTACAGTCTTGTTTTCAATGCTTCTCTTGTCTGGGACTGGGGTCAAACTCTTCATCTTTGATCTTAAGAAGAAACCACCACTGACAGTGGGCTTATCACATCCAGTAAGTTTGTTATATCACTGGGCCAAAATCTACTTTCCTGGTGGGGCCCGGTGGCTCACGCCTGTGATCCCAGCACTTTGGGAGGCCGAGTAGGGCAGATCACCTAAGGTCAGGAGTCAGAGACCAGCCTGGCCAACATGGCGAAGCCCCATCTCTACTATAAATACAAAAACTATCTGGGTGTGGTGGTACATGCCTGTAGTCCCAGCTACTCGGGAGGCTGAGGCAGGAGAATCACTTGAACCCAGGAGGCAGAGGTTGCAGTGAGTGGAGATCACTCCACTGCACTCCAGTCTGGGTAACAGAGTGAGATTCCATCTCAAACACACACACACACACACACAGTCTACTTTCCTGCAACACACCCACACCCCACCTGTCCTAGCTCTGCTGTCGGGAGTAACACAAAAGAGCTAATCCTTTTCCACATGACAGCCCTTAAAATATTTGAAGACTGTATCAAATTTCCCCAGAGCCTTCTTTTTATGGGGTAAAACTTCCTACTTGTGACCAAACATGTCCTCTCCATGGGAAAGTGCTGACTGGAGTCTCTTCAGCTCAGTGGCCCAGCATAAGAGCTTTAGAGTCACTAGGCTTGGGTTCAAGTCCATGTTCCCACCCTTTCCAGCCACCTGACCTAGACTAAATCACTTCTCAGACTTTAGTTTCCTCCCTTGGATAAACTGCAGAGCAATAGTACCCATGACATAGGATTGCTGGTTTGACCACATTATGTTTTTTTCTTTTTTTTGAGACAGAGTTTCACTGTTATTGCCCAGGCTGGAATGCAGTGGCACAGTCTTGGCTCACTACAACCTCCGTCTCCCAGGTTCAAGTGATTTTCCTGCTTCAGCCTCCCGAGTAGCTGGGATTATAGGCATCCGCTACCAGGCCCGGCTACTTGTTTGTATTTTTAGTAGAGACAGCATTCCTCCATGTTGGCCAGGCTGATCTCGAACTCCTGATCTCAGGTGATCCACCCGCCTTGGTCTCCCAAAGTGCTGGGATTACAGGCGTGAGCCACTGCTGGCCTTTTTTTTTTTTTTTTTTGAGACAGAGTCTCACTCTGTCACCCAAGCTGAAGTGCAATGGCACGATCTTGGCTCACTGCAACCTCTGCCTCCCAGATACAAGCGATTCTCCTGCCTCGGCCTCCTGGTAGCTGGGACTACAGGCACCAGGCACCACACTCCATCACATTGATTTTTTTGGTGGGTTCCTTCCTCCATAATAAAGAAGTGTTTTAAATCATAGTTTATGACCGTGTTAGTATAAAGATAAATATAACAAGGCCTGGTGCAGTGGCTCACGCCTGAAATCCCAGCACTTTGGGAGGCCAAGGTGGGAGAATGACTTCATCCCAAGAGTTCAAGACCAGCCTAGGCAACATGGCAAGACCCTTTCTCTACAAAAAATTAAAAAAATAAAAATTAGCCAGAAGTGGTGGCATGTATCTGTGGTCCCAGCTCCTCAGGGGGCTGAGGTGGGAAGACACCTTGAGCCCAGGAGGTCAAGGCTGCAGTGAGCCTTGAGCTGGAGTGCAGTGGCACTCCAGCCTGGGCGCCAGAGCTCCTGCTCAAAATACCAAAACTAAAACCAAAATTATATATATATATAATATATATGTAATAAAGGCAGGGTTATATTTATTTTCTCTTCTGATTTTAAAAGAATTAAAACATTTACATGGGACCCTAAAAGTATTGTGGGCCTTAGGCACCATGCTTCCTGTAAGTTCATAGGCCCTGGCTGCTGGAAGGAAGGAAAAAGAGAAAACATGCCAAATATGTAAAGTGCTTAGCACGGCACTGGGCCTGGCCCTTTGTAACTTATTAAATGGTGATCAAAAATTAAAAAGGGCAGTGCAGGCCGGGTGCAGTGGCTCACGCCTGTAATCCCAGCACTTTGGGAGGACAGGCGGGGGGATCACGAGGTCAGGAGTTTGAGATCAGCGTGACCAACATGGTGAAACCCTGTCTCTACTAAAAAATACAAAATCGCCAGGCGCGGTGGCTCAAGCCTGTAATCCCAGCACTTTGGGAGGCCGAGATGGGCGGATCACGAGGTCAGGAGTTCGAGACCATCCTGGCTAACACGGTGAAACCCCGTCTCTACTAAAAAATACAAAAGCTAGCCGGGCGAGGTGGCTGGCGCCTGTAGTCCCAGCTACTCGGGAGGCTGAGGAAGGAGAATGGCGTAAACCCGGGAGGCGGAGCTTGCAGTGAGCTGAGATCCGGCCACTGCACTCCAGCCTGGGCGACAGAGCGAGACTCCATCTCAAAAACAAAACAAAACAAAAAAATACGAAATTAACCAGGCGTGGTGTCACACACCTGTAATCCCAGCTACTCGGGATGGCTGAGGCAGGAGAATTGCTTGAACCCGGAAAGTGGAGGTTGCGGTGAGCCGAGATCACCCCATTGCACTCCAGCCTGGGCAACAAGAGTGAAACTGTCCAAAAGAAAAAAAGTGCGGGGAGGTGCAGTGCAGAGAACAGAGTGTAAACCTGGAGAACTCTGCAGAGCTTTCTTTTTCCTTTTTTTTTTTTTTTTTTTTTTTT
>NW_016805229.1:1239698-1276866 GCF_001698545.2 Rhinopithecus bieti | reverse complement strand
TTTTTTTTTGTTTGAGACTGAGTCTCGCTCTGTCGCCCAGGCTAGCATGATCTCGGCTCACTGAAACTTTCGCCTCCCAGGTTCAAGTGATTCTCCTGCCTCAGCCTCCTGAGTAGCTGGGATTACAGGTGCCAGCCACCACACCCGGCTATTGTTTTGTATTTTTAGTAGAGACCTGGTTTCACTATATTGGCCAGGCTGGTCTTGAACTCCTGACCTCAGGTGATCTGCCTGCCTTGGCCTCCCAAAGTGGTGGGATTACCGGCGTGAGCCACCACACCTGGCCTGCAGAGCTTTCTTTATTGGCATGCATTGGGACTTGCAGACTCAGCTTCAGCTGAATGCAAGTAACATAGTTCCTGGGTCCATGTTTTCTCACTGTGTCCACAAGAGTCTTGCAAGAGATTCTGCAAAAAGATGCACAGTCTATGGCATTTATTTTGAGAAGGGAGAAAATATATGTTTAGGGACATGTGCGTGAAGAATTCTGGAAGGATAAAGCAGAGCTTAATTTATAGCTGTTACCTATGGGGAAGGATTGATTGGGAATATTGTGAGTAGGTCCAGGAGTGGGAGACAGTCTTTCCACTGTATGCCTACTTACAGTTTTGATGTATAAACAATGATAATAGAGTGCGGATTCAAAAATCTTAGTAATTTCTTTTTTTTTTTTCTTTTGTGATGGAGTCTCACTCTATCACCCAGGTTGGAGTGCAGTGGTGCGATCTCAGGTCACTGCAACCTCTGCCTCCCGGGTTCAAGTGGTTCTCCTGCCTCCACCTCCTGAGTAGCGGGAATAACACTTGTGCACCACCACACCCAGCGAATTTTTCTATTTTTAGTAGAGACAGGGTTTCACCATGTTGGCCAGGGTGGTCTTGAACTCTTGACCTCCGGTGATCTGCCAGCCTTGTCCTCCCTAAGTGCTAGGATTACACGCTTGAGCCACTGCACCTGGCTCAAAAATCTTAGTAATTTTTTTTGACTGTCCTAAATTATTTATTAGGTATGAGTTTTACAAATGTTACTTATATTAGCAGTAACAATGGAGATTGAGAGTATTGAGCCTTCTCCAAGCTGCCCGGCAAGAACCACCAACAGTGTGATGGAACTTATGGCCCTTTCCAAGGCCATGGCTCTTTTGGCCTGCACATGTCAGCTCACACATCTCCTTGTGCTTGTGGACTGGTTTGGTGATCCACTGGGTGTCAGGATTTCTTCTGATACCTTTATGGAATGGATCAATGAGGATAACCTCAAAAAATCTGTATGTGGAATCTTCACCAACCAAGTAAGAATTCAGGACTCTTAGAGCCCCACAGTGGCGTCCAACTCACTCCTCCGCAATCAACTGAAGGCTTCAGTTAATACCATGATGGATAGGCTTGCCGTAAGTTACACCCTTAGGAATTGGGCATTTTTGGCCATCACAGAGAATACGAATCCTATATATAATATAACCTTGCTTGGTCTTGTAGCCCAGTTGGTGCACTTTATTGGCCTGGGTGGGGCGGGGAGCCCCGTGGAGAACAGAGAGCTGGTGGTACTGTCAGCAGCAGACCCTCAGAAGAAAGCTCATGACATCAGACTGCTGCTTCCTCCATAGCTCCTGGGTGTACTTGTATGCTCCCATCTTGGCTTACCTAATGGCTGCTACCAAACAGAAAGGTCAAAAATCTTAATAATTTTTATTTTGAAAAATATATGCATGTGGTTAGAAAAAACTTCGAACAGTTCAAAAGGGTGAAAAGCAATCTCCTTCTTGTACCCAAGGAGTACCTGGTAAGATATAACATCTCATACAGGACTTACAAAACCTCTATGGAAACTATTAAAAAGAAATTGTTAAGAGAGAGTAAAGAAGACCTAAATAAATGGAGAGATATACATGTTCATTAATTGGAATAGCCTAGACTCAAAGGCGCCAACTCTTGTATTGATTCATAGATCCAATGAAATCCCAATGAAAAGCTCAGCTTGTTTTTTTTTTTGTAGAACTTCACACTCTGATTCCAAAACTGATAGGGGAATAAAAGGGAGTCAGAGTACCCAAGACACTCTTGGGAGGAAAAAACAAAATGAACTGTGGGCTGGGTGCAGTGGCTCATGCCTGTAATCCCAGCACTTTGGGAGGCTGAGGTAGGCAGATCATCTGAGATCAGGAGTTTGAGACCAGCCTGGCCAACATGGTGAAACCCTGTCTCCACTAAAAATACAAAAATTAGCTGGGTGTGGTGGTGGGTGCCTGTAGTCCCAGCTACTTGGGAGGCTGAGGCAGGAGAATCTCTTGAACCCAGGAGGCAAAGATTGCAGCGAGCTGAGACTGTGTTACTGCACTCCAGCCTGGCAACAGAGCGAGACTCCGTCTCAAAAAAAAAAAAGCTAGACAGGAAGTTAGAGGGAGGGTAGACAAACCAGAACCCACATTTCTTTTTTGTTGTTGCTGTTTATTTTTCCATTATAGCCATTCTAGCACAATTAGAGTAATGTCTTATTGTGGTCTATTGAAATATTTTAAAGGAAGTTACAGAGATCATGATAGATTACATCAAGTGCTGTGCTATACATGTCTAAAAATACACGTTTATGGATTAGAAGACTTAATATTGTTAAGATGACAATACTACCCCAAACTGATCTACAGACTTGATATAATCCCTATGAAAACCCCAATGTCCTTGTTTGCAGATCTGGAAAATTCAAACCTAAAATTCACATGGTATTGCACCCAATAGCTGATCTTGAAAAATGAGCAGAGTTGGAAGACTCATAGTTGGCGATTTCAGAATTTACCACAAAGCAACAATAATCAAAACGTTTGGTATTGGTAGGAGGATAGGCATATAGATTAGTGAAATAGAATTGAGAGTCGGGAAATAACCCATACATCTATGGTCAATTTTTTTTTTTTTTTTGACAAAGTCTCACTCTGTCACCCAGGCTGGAGTACAAAATTATCATGCCTGTAAGTTCTGAAATATTTTTCTCTTATTATTTCATCTACAGTTTGTTTTCTTTTCTTTTCTTTTTTTTTTTTTTTTTTTTTTTTTTTTTTTTTTTTTTTTTTTTTTTTTTGCTGTGTTTTGTCAGTTTTATTTTCTGAAATGCTTATTATTTAACTGTGGGATCTTTTTGTGTGACCTTCTCATGTTCTCTATTTTCTCTGATCTCCTCAAGATTTCAGCAATTTTTTCTTCTTCCCTTTTCTTCTTTTACTTCTTGCTTTCTTAATTTCTGAGAGCTCCTTTTTGTTCCCTGAATGTTCCTTTTAAAAGATATACTGGTCAGGTGCAGTGGCTCAAACCCATCATACCAGCACTTTGGGAAGCCGGTAGGAGGATCGTTTGAAGTCAGGAATTTCAGAGAAGAATTCTGCAGTCTCCTTGTTAAAGGTTGTGGTAGTCATACCTGCACCTATGAATAATTCTACCCAAGGTAGTCATACCTGCACCTATGAATAATTCTACCCATCGTAGCTCACGCCTGTAACCCCAGTACTTTGGGATGCTGAGGCGGGTGGATCACCTGAAGTCAGGAGTTTGAGACCAGCCTGGCCAACATAGCGAAACCCTGTCTCTACTAAAAATACAAAAATTAGCTGGGCGTGGCAGTGCATGCCTGTAATCCCAGCTATTTGGGAGGCTAAGGGAGGAGAACTGCTTGAACCCGGAGCCGAGATCATGCCATTGCACTCCAGTCTGGGCAACAAGAGTGAAATTCCATCTCAAAAATAAAATAAAATAAAAATAAAAAATTCTAACCAATGAGGTATGATTGAAAATGACACACATCTTTGTCAATCACACTTCATCAGTTAGAATTATTATTATTATTATTATTATTATTATTATTTGAGACAGGATCTTGCTCTGTTGCCTAGGCTGGAGTGCAGTGTTATGATCTCGGCTCACTGCAGCCTCTGCCTCCCTAGATCAACTGATTCTTCTGTCTCAGCCTCCCAAGTAGCTGGGATTACAGGCATGCACCACCATGCCCAGCTAATTTTTTGTATTTTTAGTAGAAATGGGGTTTCACTATGTCGGCCAGGCTTGTCTTGGACTCCTGACCTCAGGTTATTCACCTGCCTTGGCCTCCCAAAGTGATGGGATTACAGGCGTGAGCCACCATGCCTGGCCTAGTTAGAATTATTCAGAGAATAATTGAACAATTTTTCTGTGAACAACCTGTAAAGAACAACCTGAAAATTAAACAAGGAAAAGAAAAGACAATTCCACTTGCAATAGCACCAAAAGAATAAAAATACTTAGTAATAAATTTAACAAAAGATGTTCAAAATTTGTACACTGAAAGCCATGAAACATTGCTGAAAGACATTAAGGAAGACCTAAACAACTAGAAAGACATCCCATGTTCATGGACTGGAAGACTCAATATTGTTAAGATGTCAATACTACTCAAAGCAATCTACAGATTTAATGGGATTCCAATGGCCTTTTCAGCAGAAATGGAAAAGCTTATTCTCAAATTCATACGGAATTGTAAAAGACTCCAAGTAGCCAAAACATTATTGAAAGAGAAGAACAAAGTTGGAGGACTCACATTTCTTGATTTTAAAGCTTACTACAAAGCTACAGTAATCAATACAGTGTGGTATTAGCATAAGAACAGACATGTAAACCAATGAAATAGAATTGAAAATACACAAATAAACCTATACAATTATGGTCAATTGATTTTCGACAGGTGTGCTAAGACAATTCGATGGGAGAAAGAATAGCCTTTTAAAAAAATTGTCCTGGACCACTGGATAAACATGTACAAAAGGGTGAAGTTGGACCCTAACCTTGCAATTACCTTAAAAATTATAATAAATATAAGAACTAAAACTATAAAACTCTTAGAAGAAAACGTAAGGATGAATTTTCATGATCTTTGACTTGGCAATGAATTCTTAGATATGATACCAAAAGTACAAGCCAAAAAAGAAAAACAGACAAAGTAGACTTCATCAAATTAAAAACTTTTGTGCATTGAAGGATATTAAGAAAGTAAAAAGACAATGTACAGAATGGGAGAAAATATTTGCACACCATGTATCTGATAAAAGCCCATGTTTTAATGTAATTAAAACATGAACAAAGTTAATTTGTGCAGCAGCGATAAAAAAGGGAAACAAAATGTTAACAAAGGACTTGAATAAACATTCCTGGAAGATACATAAATTGCCAACAGGCACATAAAAAGATGTTTGACATCATTAGTCTTTAGAGAAACACAAATAAAAAACCATAATGAGATCTCAGTTCACACACACTAGGAGAGTTACAATTTTTTTAAAAAGTGTGTGTGTTGGGGGGTGCGGCTGGGAGCAGTGACTCATGCCAGCACTCTGGGATGCCAAGGCAGAAGGATCACTTAAGTCCGGGAGTTTGAGACCAGCCTGGGCTACATAGCAAGACTGCTATCTCTCCAAAAAATTAAAAAAATTAGCTGGGAGTGGTGGCACACACCTGTGGTTCTAGCTACTTGGGAAACTGAGTTGGGAGGATTGAACCCAGCAATTTGAGGTTGTAGTGAGCTATGATTATGACACTGCATTCTAGCCAGAGCAATAGGGCAAGATCCTATCTCTAAATTACATAAATAAATAAACAAGTAAATATGCAGAAAATAACAAATGCTGGCAGGAATGTGGAGATGTTGGAACCCTCGTGCATTGCTGGTGGAAATGTAAAATGGTTCAGCTGCTGAGAAAAATTATTTAATGGTTCCTCAAAAAGTTAAACACTGGGCGGGGCACGGTGGCTCAAGCCTGTAATCCCAGCACTTTGGGAGGCCGAGATGGGCGGATTACGAGGTCAGGAGATCAAGACCATCCTGGCTAATAACACGGTGAAACCCCGTCTCTACTAAAAAAATACAAAAAACTAGCCGGGTGAGGTGGCGGGCACCTGTAGTCCCAGCTACTCGGGAGGCTGAGGCAGGAGAATGGTGTGAACCTGGGAGGCGGAGCTTGCAGTGAGCTGAGATCTGGCCACTGCACTCCAGCTTGGGCAACAGAGCGAGACTCCGTCTCAAAAAAAAAAGAAAAAAGAAAAAGTTAAACACAGAATTACCATATATCTCAGCAATTCTACTCCTAGAATATTCCCAAAATAAATGAAAACATGTGCTGACAGAGATGTACATACACACATGTTGACAGAGGCACTATTCACAATAGCCAACAGGTGGAAGCAGTCCAAATGTTGATCAACTGATGAATGGATAAACACACTGCAATGTATCCATACAATGGAATATTAATAAGTCATAAAAATGAATGAAGCACTGATACATACTACAAAGTGGAGGAACCACAAAGACATTACACTAAGTGAAAGAAGCCAGACAAAAGGTAATATAGTGTGTAACTCCATTTACAGTTGATTTTTTTTTTTTTTTTTTTTTTTTGAGACCGAGCCTTGTTCTGTCACTGGAATGCAGTGGCGTGATTTCGGCTCACTGCAACCTCCCCCTCTCAGGTTCAAGCGATTCTCCTGCCTCAGCCTCTTGAGTAGCTGGGACTATAGGCACCCACCGCCACGCTCGGCTAATTTTTATATTTTTAGTAGAGATGGGGTTTTGCCATGTTGGCCAGGCTGTTCTCAAACTCCTGACCTCAGATGATCCACTGGCCTTGGCCTCCCAAAGTACTGGAATTACAGGTGTGAGCCACCACACCTGGCCTGATTATTTTATTCATGGGTATTATGTTCTATAAAGCCACAGGAAATATAGAATTACCAAATATTGAACCACTGCTCCTAGGGGAAATTCAGTTCCTGCAAGCCTCTGGTCATAATCTTTTCAATACATAAAATTGTTTTATGTATGTTTCCATTTCAAGGTACCTTATTTAATATATATTGTTGAGCCAAGCATGGTACCCAACAAATTAAAACTTGTTATGCACGCCTGTAATCTTAGCATTTTGGGAGGCCAAGGCGGGCGGATTGCTTGAGTTTGTGAGTTCGAGACCAGCCTGGGTAACATGGTGAAACCCTGTCCCTACTGAAAATACAAAAATTAGCCGGGCATGATAGCACACGCTTGTAGTCCCAGCTACTTGGGGGACTGAGGCAGGAGGACCACTTGAACCCAGGAGGTCGACGCTGCAGTGAGCCAAGGTGGTACCACTGCACTACAGCCTGCGTGACAAAGTGAGACTCTGTCTCAAAAAAAGAAATACATATATGTGCGTGGGTGTGTATATATAGGCATATATAGTTGATTCATTAACATTAAAGTCATTGTCAACAACAATACTATAACTCACACCTGAACAAAGCTTAACACATGTATTTTCTGTCTTCAGTTTTTTTTTTTTTCCCCCAAGAGATGAGGTGTCACTCTGATGCCCAGGCTGGAGTGCAGTGGTGCCATCACACCTCACTGCATCCTTGAACTTCAGGTCTCAAATGATCCTCCCAACTCAGCCTCCTGAGTAGCTGGGATTATAGACAAGCGTCATCACAACTTGCTACAACACATGTATTTTCTTTTTATTTATCTATTTTTTTGAGATGGAGTCTTGCTCTGTCGCCCAGGCTGGAATGCAGTGGCGTGATCTCAGCTCACTGCAACCTCCGCCTCCCGGGTTCAAGTGATTCTCCTGCCTCAGCCTCCTGAGTAGCTGGGACTACAGGCTCTCGCCACTATGGCCAGCTAATTTTTACATTTTTAGTAGAGACGGGGTTTCACTATGTTGGCCAGGCTGATGTCGAACTCCTGACCTCAGGTGATCCACCTGCCTTGGCCTCGCAAAGTGCTGGGATTACAGGCATGAGCCACTATGCCGGGCCCAACACATGTATTTTCTTAGGAACACCAGATAGCACTTCAGTGCTATGCTTGGGGGCCATTTCAAACAGCAAAATCAATAATAAATAGCACAGAGATGTGAAAACTATGGCGCACAAATGCTGCAAAAAGGACATCTGTGGCCTGGCACAGTGGCTCACACCTGTAATCCGAGCACATTCGGAGGCTGAGGTGGGTGGATCACCTGAGGTCAAGAGTTCGAGACCAGCCTGAGCAATATGGTGAAACCCCATCACTACAAAAACTACAAAAATTAGCTGGGCGTGGTGGTGGGCGCATGTAATACCAGCCACTCGGGAGGCTGAGACAGGAGGATTGCTTGAACCTGGGAGGCAGAAGTTGCAGTGGGCTGAGATTGAGCTACTGCACTCCAGCCTGGATGACAGAGTGAGACTCCACCTCAGAAAAAAAAAAAAAAAAAGACATTTACAATAGGACAGCTAAAACAAGAAGTCAGAGTGTGGCCTCATTCAACCTCAGATAGGAACGTGTGTTGAGCAGCTCAAATTTTTTTCTTTTTCTTTTTTTCCTTTTGAGACGGAGCCTCGTTTTGTCGCCCAGGCCCAGGCTGGAGTGCAACGACGTGATCTCGGCTCACTGCAAGCTCTGCCTCCTGCAAGTGATTCTCCTGCTTCAGTCTCCTGAGTAGTTGGGATTACAGGCGCCCACCACTATGTCTGGCTAATTTTTGTATTTTCAGTAGAGATGGGGTTTTGCCATGTTGGCCAGGCTGGTCTCAAACTCTTGACCTCAAGTGATCTGCCTGCCTCAGTTTCTCAAAGTGTTGGGATTACAGGCGTGAGCCACCACGCCCAGCCCTTTTTCATTTTTATTTTCATTTTTTTGAGACAGGGTTTTGCTCTGTCACCCAGACTGGAGGGCAGTGGGCCATTGTGGCTCACTGCAGCCTTAACTTCCTGGGCTCAAGGGATCCTCCCAGCCTCCAAAGTAGCTGTGAGCAAAGGTGAGCACTATTACAGCCGGCTAATTTTTTTGTATATTTTTGGTAGAGATAGGGTTTTGCTATGTTGCTCAGGCTGGTCTCCAACTGCTGAGCTCAAACGATCCACCCACCTCAGCCTCCCAAAGTGCTGGGATTCCAGGTGTGAGCCATCATGACCAGCCAGGGATCTCACTATTCTTAAGTGCCCTCTCACTTAATTCTCCTGTTGATAGTTGAATTGATTACTCACTCCATCCTCTACGCTGTCTCTTGCTACATCTGGACTCTCTCTGATTTATTTTCTCAAAGACATTCATCTAGAATGTCTAATTTTTGTGGTTGGGATCAATATAGTTCACTTGCTTTATGGGGTGGGAGGAATGTAACTGTTCTTTAAACTGAATTCCAGTTTTCAGTTCTAACTCACTACAGTCTCCATGCTATATTCTGAATGTTTGTACCCCCGAAAATTCCTATGTTGAAATCCTAACCCCCAAGGTGATGGTATTAAGAGGTGAGACTTTGAGAGATGATTAGATCTTAACAGTGGAGTCCTCATGATTGGGATGAGTGACCTTATAAAAGGGGACCCCAGGCTGGGTGTGGTGGCTCATACCTGTAACAATTCAGCTACCAAGGCCCCCAAAGTGTTGAGATTGCTTGAGTCCAGTGGTTCGAGACCAGCCTGGGCAACACAGTGAGACACTATCTCCATTTAAAATTAAAATAATAATAAATAAATAAAAGGGACCCCAGAGAGATCCCCTGCCACTTACCATAGGAAGGCACAGTGAAAAGACAGCCATGTAGAAAAGCAGATCCTCTCCAGACACTTCAATCTACCAGCACTTTGATCTGGGACTTCGGTACTGTGTTACAACAGCCATACATTGTGCTACTGATATTACATATGTAATTGATGTTTTTGGATTTTGTTTTTTGTTTTTGTTTTGTTTTGTTTTGTTTTTGAAACAAAGTCTCGCTCTGTTGCCCAGGCTGGAGTGCAATGGCACGATCTTGGCTCACTGCAACCTCCACCTCCCAGGTTCAAGTGATTATCCTGCCTCAGCCTCTTGAGTAGCTAGGACTACAGGCATGCACCACCACACCCAGCTAATTTTTATATTTTTAGTAGAGACGGGGTTTTGCCATTTTGGCCAAGCTGGTCTTGAACACCTGACCTCAAGTGATCCGCCCACCTTGGCCTCCCAAAGTGTTGGGATTACAGGAGTGAGCCACCACTGCACTCAGTCTCTTTTCTTTTTTTTTTTTTTTTTTAATAAAGACAGGGGTCTCCCTATGTTGCCCAAGCTGGTCTGGAACTCCCGACCTCAAGTGATCTGCCTCCCTCACCCTCCCAAAGTGCTGGGATTACAGGCATGAGGCACCGAAACTGGTAGAATTTGAAGGTGAGTATTTGGGCTGGGCAGGGAAAGTCCAGGCAGAGCAAAGCTATGAGGAAGACTGAAGCCCAAGCCCAAGGTCTCTCATGGCAGTTAGGCCTTTTTTGGTAAAGGATCTGAAAGTCTGAATTTGGGGATCCTGTAAATGAAACGTTCATGGGTAGGGCTGAATCCAGGATGCAAATGAAGCCATCACGAGTCTGTTTGTCTCCCTTTCTTGGCTTCTGCTTGCCCTGTATTGGCCCCAGGCTCAGGCTTCAAGGAGCAGGGACACGATAGATGTCGTTCAGGTGCCTGGGTCCCCTCAGACTTTCAGTGAGAGGAGTCAGAAGACTGTCTTTC
Organism: Rhinopithecus bieti; assembly: GCF_001698545.2. Classification (NCBI taxonomy): domain Eukaryota; kingdom Metazoa; phylum Chordata; class Mammalia; order Primates; family Cercopithecidae; genus Rhinopithecus; species Rhinopithecus bieti. The sequence goes on along the minus strand of NW_016805229.1, from coordinate 1,266,354 downwards.
CCCAAATTGTTTTTTGTGTGTTTGTTTGTTTTTAGACGAAGTCTCACTCTGTTGCCCCAGGCTGGAGCGCAATGGCACCATCTCGGCTCGCTGCAACCTCTGCCTCCTGGGTTCAAGTGATTTTCATGCCTCAGCCTCCCAAGCAGCTGGGATTACAGGCACACGCTAACACATCCGGCTAATTTTGTATTTTTAATAGAGACAGGCTTTCATCATGTTGGCCAGGCTGGTCTCGAACTCCTGACCTCAGGTGATCTGCCTGCCTTGGCCTCCCAAAGTGCTGAGATTACAGGCATGAACCACTGCACCTGGCGTCTTTCCCCTGTGTCCAGATGAATGCAATGCACTCATTGGCTAAGGCTGGGGACACATTTTGGGCACAGGGAATGGCCTTTCAAAATTGTACATCAGATCATGTCGCTTTCCAGTCTGAGTTCCTCTCCAGCAATGATTCTCAACCAGGTAGTTTGCCCTCCCAGGGGACATTTGGCACTGCAGGGAGACATTTTTGGTTGTTAAAATGCAAGGGTGGGTCTGCAGGTATATTCCTGGCATTTGGTGGGTAGGGGCCAGGAATGAGGCTAAAACATCCTGTAATGGGTCAGGTGTGGTGGCTCAAACCTGTAATTCCAGAACTTTGGGAAGCCGAGGTGGGAGGAATGCTTGAACCCAGGAGTTTGACAGCAGCCTGGGCAACACGACAGAACACCATATCTACCAAAAAAAAAAAAAAAAAAAAATTAACTAGGCATGGTATCACATGCCTGTGGTCCCAGCTACTAGGAAGGTTGAGGCAAGAAGATCGCTTGATGCCAGGAATTTGAGGCTGTCGTGAGCTCTGATTGTGCCATGCCACTCCAGCCTGGGTGACAAAGGGAGACCCTGTCACAAACAAACAAACAAACAAAAAAAGGCCAAGTATGGTGGCTCACACCTGTAATCGCAGCACTTTGGGAGGCTGAGGCGGGCAGATCGTTTGAGCCAGGAGGATTGCTTGAGCCCAGGAGTTCGAGGCTGCAGTGAGCTATGATCACATCACTGCACTCTGCACTGCATCATGAGCAACAGAGCAAGACCTTCTCCAGCAAAAAAACAAAACCCCTCAAAACCAGGTAAAGATATCTGCAACGATAACAGGAAATAATATTTCTACCAAGGATACTGCAACTGTAAAGTGCCATGGTGACTTCCTACTGTGAACCACTGCTTTCTGACTTGCTGAGAAACTTTGTTCCATAAAATCATACATAGATAATTTGCAGTTTGAAAATATATTAGTACAGGCCAGGTGCAGTGGATTACGCATGTCATCCCAGCACTCTGGGAGGCCGAGGCAGGCGGATCACCTGAGGTCAGGAGTTCGAGACCAGCCTGACGAACATGGTGAAACCCCGTCTCTACTGAAAACACAAAATTAGCCAGGCATGGTGGAGGGAACCTGTAATTGCAGCTACTTGGGAGGCTGAGGTAGGAGAATCGCTTGAACCTGGGAGGCAGAGGTTGCAGTGAGCTGAGATTGTGCCATTGTACTCCAGCCTGGGCAATAAGAGTGAAACTCTGTTTCCAAAAAACCCACAAAAGCAACAACAACAACAACAAACAAACAAACAACCAGAAAGAAAAGAAAATATGTCACTACAAATGAAATTTTTTCCTCTTGCTTGGTGGATCTGGGGGATACCCAGGCACAGGAATTCAGATAAGTGTTCTCTGAACAAAAAGGTCCACATTTATTAAACTTTAGAAGTTAATTTTTACCTTTGTTTGCTGAAGCATCCCATAGTTGTTCAGTTGCTCTGATGTGCTCCTCTCCCTCCTTTTTTTTTTCTTTTTTTTTTGATACAGGGTCTCACTCTGTTGCCCAGGCTGCAGTGCAGTGGTACAATCACAGCTCAGTGCAACCTCTACCTCCTGGGCTCAAGCAATCCTCCTAAGCCTCCTGAGTAGCTGGGAATACAGGTGTGTACCACCATGCTTAGCTAATTTTCATAGTTTGTAGAGATGGGGTTTTGCCATGTTGCCCTGGCTGGTCTTGAACTCCTGGCTTCAAGTGACCTTTTTGTTCAGGGAATACTTATCTGAATTCCTGTGTCTGGGTATCCAAGTGCCTGGATCCTCCAAGCAAGAGGAAAAAATTTCATTTGTAGTGATATATTTTCTTTTCTTTTCTTTCTTTCCTTCTTTTTTTGAGACAGAGTTTTGGTCTTGTCGCCCAGACTGGAGTACAATGGCACGATTTCAGCTCACTGCAACCTCTACCTCCCATGTTCAAGCGATTCTCCTGCTTCAGCCTCCCAAAGTGCTGGAATTATAGGTGTGAACTGCCATACATCCTCTTCCTGTTTTTAATAAGTGAATAAACATGACATTTTTCTCACTAGGGGTTAGTCCCTGGTGGCCAAGCTGGTCTCAAATTCCTGGGCCTGAGCAATCCTCCACCTCAGCCTCTCAAAGTGCTGGGATTATAGGTATGAGCCATCCGGTCAGCCTCATTTATGTATTTGTTATGGATGCCTTTGCACTCCCATGATAGATGTGAGAAATGGTGGCAGACACTGCAGGACCTGCAAAGCCTAAAATATTTACAATCTGGCTTTTTACAGAAAAACTTTGCTGACCCCTGGTCGAAGTGCTCTGAGTACATAAGTGAGCAAAACATACCTAAATCCCTCCATCATGGAGCTGCAATTCTAGAGAGGAAAAATAAAAAGATTTGCATACTTACAAGACACCATAAATACATCTAGTATATGACCTGTATATAACTTAGGGTAATTAAATGTGAAAAGAAGAAGTGACTGGGTGCAGTAGCTCACACCTGTAATCCCAGCACTTTGGGAGGCCGAGGTGGGCAGATCACCTGAGGCCAGGAGTTCAAGACCAGCCTGGCCAACATGGCAAAACCCCATCTCTACTAAAAATACAAAAATTAGCTGGGCGTGGTGGTACGAACCTGTAATCCCAGCTACTCGGGAAGCTAAGGTGGGAGGAAACACCATGCCCAGCCTGCTTCCACTTTTTGGCTACTGTGAATAATGTTGCTGTGAACATGGGTGTACAAATACCTGTTCTAATCCCTGCTTTCACTTTTTCTTCTTCTTCTTCTTCTTCTTCTTCTTCTTTTTTTTTTTTTTAATGGAGTTTCACTCTTGTTGTCCAGGCTGGAGTGCAATGGCGCAATCTTGGCTCACCACAACCTCTGCCTCCCGGGTTCAAGCGATTCTCCTGCCTCAGCCTCTCGAGTAGCTGGGATTATAGGCATGCAGCACCAACCATGCCTGGCTAATTTTATATTTTCAGTAGAGATGGGGTTTCTCCTTGTTGGTCAAGTTGGTCTCAAACTCCTGACTTCAGGTGATCCACCCGCTTCGGCCTCCCAATGTGCTGGGATTACAGGTGTGAGCCACTGTGCCTGGCCTCACTTCTTTTGGTGATATACCTAGAAGTAGAATATTTGTATCTTTTTCCAGCAGGATTTTATACCAAGGACAAAGGGAGGCCATTGGAGGCTGTATGCAGGGTGCTTTACTAGGTCCCCTGGGGCTGCTGTGAGGGGTTCTGATTGTAGTGGGGAGAGAAAAGAAGTGGGGAGACCAAGGAGGAGGTAGGTGCAGAAGTTCAGGTCAGAGATAGCAGCAGCTTTGAGGTCCCAGTCTGGGGCAGGCGCTCATGCCTGTAATCCCAGCACTTTGGGAGGCCAAGGCGGGTGGATCACTTGAGGTCAGGAGTTCGAGACCAGCCTGGCCAACATGGTGAAACCCCATCTCTACTAAAAATACAAAAATTAGCTGGGAGTGGTGGTGTTCACCTGTAGTCCCAGCTACTTAAGAGGCTGAACCTGGAGAATCGCTTGAACCTGGGAGACTAAGGTTGCAGTGAGCCGAGATCCTGCCACTGCACTCCATCCAGCCTGGGCGACAGAGTGAGGTATCTCAAAAATAAATAAACAAATAAAAATAAATAAAATGCTCCCAGTCTGGCTGGGGAGGCCATATGGAGCAAATAAATAAATGAATGATTACAAATAGTGAAAAGTACTCCTAAATAAATGAAGAAGAACACAGTGCTGTGATTACAGGAAATAAAAAGAGGAACTCTGGCATTCTGTATGCTATTTACCAGTTTAGTGATGCTTGAAATCCAAAATCCAAATCTTGCATTTTAATCATCAGTCACTTTGCTGCCAGTTGAGTGGGTTTGATGCAGTGCCCAGAGTCTCTTGGTTTAAGGGTTTGTGACATTATGAGAGCCCCTAATGGGGAGGGTGGGGCTTAGAAAGAAGGCAAAGCGGGTGGTTTGAGCCTGTGGCTGAAAGAGTTGCACGGAGAGGCTTGGTGGTTAGGAGCAGAGCTGAGCCTTATCTCTGCCACATCCCAGTTGTTGGATCTGGAACATGTTACTTCGTCCCTCTAAACCCAATTTCCGCTTTTGGAAAATGGTAGACTAATTTGTTTGGTCTATAATTACTTCCTTCTTTGTTTTGGTCACTCCTGTGTCTACAGCAACTAATACAGTACCTGGCACACAGGAGACCCACAATACATTTCTTTTATACTTTGCTTCCTCTCCTCTCCTCTCCTCCCCTCTCTTCCCCTCCCCTCCTCTCCTCTCTCTTCCTCTCTTCCTCCCTTCCTTCTTTCTTCCTTTTCGTTCTTTCTCTTTCTTTTATGATGGAGTCTCACTGACAGACGAGTGCAGTGGCACCATCTTGGCTCGCCGCAACCTCCACCTCCGGCACATAGGAGACCCACGACAAATTTCTTTCTTGCTTTTCTTGTTTTGCTTTTCCCTCCCTCCCGCCCTCTCGCCCTTCCTTCTTTCTTTTCTTTCTTTATTTCTTTCTTTTTTTTTTTTTTTTTAAAGACATTTTATTTTATTTTGTTTTGGAGACGGAGTCTCGCTCAGTCGCCCAGGCTGGAGTGCAGTGTTGCGATCGCGGCTCACTGCAAGCTCCGCCTCCCGGGTTCACGCCATTCTCCTGCCTCAGCCTCCCAAGTAGCTGGGACTACAGGCACCCACCACCACGCCTGGCTAATTTTTTGTATTTTTAGTAGAGATGTGGTTTCACTGTGTTAGCCAGGATGCTCTCGATCTCCTGACCTCGTGATCCGCCCGTCTGGGCCTCCTAAAGTGCTAGGATTACAGGTGTGAACCACCGCGCCCGGCCTCTCTTCTTTCTTTCTCTTTCGATGGAGTCTCACTCTCTCTCTCAGACTGTAGTGCAGTGGCACCATCTCGGCTCACCGCAACCTCCGCCTCCCGGGTTCAAGTGATTCTCCAGCCTCCGCCTCCCGAGTAGCTTGGATTACAGGCGTGTGCCACCATGCTTGGCTACTTTTTGTATTTTTAGTAGAGAGGGTGTTTTACCATATTGGTCGGGCTGGTCTTGAACTCCTGACCTCAGGTGATCCACCTGCTTGGGCCTCCCAGAGTGTTGGGATTACAGGCGTGAGCCACCGTGCCCGGCTCACATTTATTTATTTTCTATTTTAATTTTTTTAATTGAGGCTGTGCACTGTGGCTCATGCCTGTAATCCCAGCGCTTTGGGAGGCTGAGGCAGGAGGGTCGCCTGAGGCCAGGAGTTCGAGACCAGCTTGGGTAACGTAGTGAGATCCCTTTTTACAAAAACATTACAAAAAAATATTAGCCAGGCGTGGTGGTGTATCCTATAGTCACAGCTACTTGGGAGGCTGAGGCAGGAGGATTGCTTGAGTCCAAGGGTTTCAGGCTGCAGTGAGCACCACTGCTCTCTAGCCTGGGCAACAGAGCAAGAGCAAGATCATATCTCAAAGAATTTTTTAAATTGAGTTTAATTTTCTTTTTTCTTTTTTTTTTTTGAGGCAGAGTCTCGCTCTGTCGCCCAGGCTGGAGTGCAGTGATGCAATCTCGGCTCACTGCAAGCCCCGCCTCCCGGGTTCACGCCATTCTCCTGCCTCAGCCTCCCAAGTAGCTGGGACTACAGGCGCCCGCCACCTCTCCTGGCTAATTTTTTCTATTTTTAGTAGTGACGGGGTTTCACCATGTTAGCCAGGATGGTCTCGATCTCCTGACCTTGTGATCCGCCCGTCTCGGCCTCCCAAAGTGCTGGGATTACAGGCTTGAGCCACCGTGCCTGGCCGTGAATTTAATTTTCATAGAGCAAAGTACAGCAGCTTTAAATGTCCTCTTGATGATTTTTTTTTTTTTTTTTTTTTTTTTTTTTTTTGAGACAGAGTTTTGCTCTGTTGCCCAGACTGGAGTGCAGTGGCATGATCTCTGCTCACTGCAACCTCTGCCTCCTGGGTTCAAGTGATTCTCCCGCTGCAGCCTCCAGAGTAACTGGCATTACAGGCTGCACCAGGACACCTGACTAATTTATGTATTTTTTAGTAGAGATGCGGTTTCACCTTGTTGGCCAGGCTGGTCTTGAACTCCTGACCTCCGACCTTGGCTTCCCAAAGTGATGGGATTACAGGCATGAGCCACTGCACCCAGCCAAGCTCAATGAATTTTAAAATATAAATGTGTGTGTATGTGTGTGTGTGTATATATATATGTATGTGTGTGTGTATATATGTGTGTGTGTATATGTGTGTGTGTGTGTGTGTGTACGTATATTTAAAACCATGTAACTACCACCAAATCAAGTAATAGAACATGTCCATCTCCCTAGGACATTTCTTCCTATTTTGACTTTGATCAACATATATTATTATTATTCAGAGACAGGGTCTACCTCTGTTGCCCTGGCTGGAGTGCGGTGTTGCAATCGTACACAATTCACTGCAGTATGGAACTCCTGGGCTCAAGCAATTCTCCTATCTCTGTTTCCTGAGTAGCTAGGATCACAGGTGTGTGCCAACATGCCCAGCTAATCTTTAAAATTGTTTTGTTGAGGCAGGCGCAGTGGCTCACGCCTGTAATCCCAGCACTTTGGGAGGCTGAGGCAGGTGGATCACGAGGTCAGGAGTTTGAGACCAACCTGGCCAACATGGTGAAACCTCGCCTCTACTAAAGATACAAAAAAGTAGCCAGGTGTGGTGACACGCGCCTGTAGTCCCAGCTACTTGGGAAGCTGGGGCAGGAGAATCGCTTGAACTTGGGAAGCAGAGGTTGCAGTGAGCCAAGATCACACCACTGCACTCCAACCTGGGCAACAGGGCGAGAGTCCGTCTCAAAAAATAAAAAAAATAAAAATTTGTTTTGTAGAAATGAGGTCTCACTGTGTTGCCCAGGCTGGTCTCAAACTTCTGGCCTGAAGCAGTCCTCCTGCCTGGGCCTCCCAGATTGCTGGTATTACAGGCATGAGCCATGGTGCTTGGCTCTCGAATAATGTATATTCGTTTTACCTATTTTTGAACACCCTGTAAATGGGATCATGGCAAATATGCTCATTTGTGTCTGGCTTGTTTTGCTCCTTGTTATGTTTTGTGGGATTCATACATATTGTTGCTATTATGAACACTTTTTGTAGATGTGTTTTGGTGGATATAAACTCACCTTTCTTTTGGAGGTGAGTGGAACTGCTGCTGTGTCACTATGTAATTGTATGTTTCACTTTAGTACAAATTGTTAGTTTTCTTTTTTTTTTGGAGATGGAGTCTCCCTCTGTCACCGGGGCTGGAGTGAAGTGGTGTGATCTTGGCTCAGAGCAACCTGCGCCTCCTGGGTTCAGGCAACTCTTGTGCCTCAGATCCCCAAGAAGCTGGGACTACAGGCGTGCGCCACAAGGCCCAGCTAATTTTTTTTTTTTTTTTTTTTTTTTTTTTTTTTTTTGAGACAGAGTCTCACTCTGTTGCCCAAGCTGGAGTGCAGTGGCACCATCTCAGCTCACTGCAACCTCCGCCTCCCGGGTTCAAGCAATTCTCCTGCCTTAGCCTCCCGCGTAGCATGGATTACAGGCATGCACCACCATGCCTGGCTAATTTTTTTGTATTTTTAATAGAGATGGGGGTTTCCTCATGTCAGCCAGGCTGGTCTTGAACTCCTGAGCTCACGCAATCCATCTACCTTGGCCCACCTTTTTGTATTTTTTGTAGAGATGGGGTTTCACCATGTTGCTCAGGCTGGTCTCAATCTCCTGAGCTCAAGAGATCCACCTGCTTCAGCCTCCCAAAGTGCTGGGATTACAGGCGTGAGCCACTGCACCCGGCCAAATTGTCAGTTTTCCAAAGTAGTTGAGCCAATTTATACATCTCCTAACAGAGCGTGTCTGTTCCCATTAATCCATGTCTTTGTCTGCACTTGGAATTTTCAGTCTTTCTTTCCAGTCACTCTGGTGGGTGTATGATGGTATTTCACTGGGGTTTTATTTGCATTTCCCTGATGACTAATGATGTTGAGCACATTTTCATGTGCTTGCTCAATAAATATTTGTTGAAAGGGTGAATAAAGAGTGAATGAATAAAACATGGAAAGAAATCCAACTCTGTCTTGTGCCCTGCCTAAAACCCACCAGTGGCTCCCACTGCCCCTCTCTTGGCTGACGGGTACCTGCCTGCCCTGGCTCCTTCTGACCTCTCCTGCTCCAGATGGATTGCTTTTGCTTCCTTCTCTGGGTTCCTGCCACCCAGGCTGTTTTCAGTTTCTTCCAAGGACGCTTCCTGCTTCATAACTTTGCTGCAAACTCTCTTCTTCTGCCCAGAACACAACCCAGGCCCCAGGAACCCAGATTCATTCCTTGTATCTTAGCTTGAAAGCCTCTTCCTCCGGGAAGCCTTCTCTGACTTCCACCCTCAGCAGGGGTGGTGTAACTTGCTAACTTAGGCCCACTTTTGCCCACTTTTTTTGTTTTTGTTTCTGAGACGGAGTCATGCTTTGTCATCCAGGCTCGAGTGCAGTGGGGCCATCTCAGCTCACTGCAACCTCCACCTCCTGGGTTCAAGTGATTCTCCTGCCTCAGCCTCCTGAATAGCTGGGATTACAGGCACCCACCACAACACACAGCTAATTTTTGTATTTGTATTTTTATTATTTATTTATTTATTTTGAGATAGAGTCTTGCTTTGTTGCCCAGGCTAGAGTGCAGTGGCATGATCTTGGCTTACTGCAACCTCTGCCTCCCAGGTTCAAGTGATTCTCCTGCCTTGGCCTCCCGAGTAGCTGAGATTGCAGTCGCCCGCCACCACACCCAGCTAATTTTTGCGTTTTTAGTAGAGATGCGGTTTTACCATATTGGTCAGACTGGTCCTGAACTCCTGACCTTAAGTGATCTGTCTGCCTTGGCCTCCCAAAGTGCTAGGATTACAGATGTGAACCACCATGCCTGGTCACCACTTTTTCTTTCTAGCTGTGACCATAGTTGTAAATATCTCCCCTCCCCTGGCTTTTTTTTTTTTTTTCTTTCTGAGATGGGATCTCACTGTGTTACCCAGGCTGCAGTGCAACGGTGTGATCATAGCTCACTGCAGCCTTGAACTCCTGGGCCAAGTGAACCTCCCACCTCGGCCTCCCAAAGCACTGAGATTACATGCGTGAGTCACCGCTTCTGGCCTTTAAATACCCTTTCAAAAATATAGTATTTGATTAACATCTGCCATCTTACCATAAGAAACACTTAAAAAAATCCCAATTCAAAAAAACCCCAATCCTTTACGCTGTGTAAGAGTAGCAATTTTGGCCGGGCGCGGCAGCTCACGCCTGTAATCCCAGTACTTTGGGAGGCGGAGGCGGGCTGATCATGAGGTCAGGAGATGGAGACCATCCTGGCTAACACAGTGAAACCCCATCTCTACAAAAAATACAAAAAAAATTAGCCGGGCATGGTGGCCGGCGCCTGTATTCCCAGCTACTCGGGAAGCAGAGGTAGGAGAACGGCGTGAACCTGGGAGGTGAGGCTTGTAGTGAGCCGAGATGGCGCCACTGCACTCCAGCCTGGGCGACACAGCGAGACTCCGTCTCAAAAAAAAAAAAAAAAAAAAAAGAGTAGCAATTTTATATTGTTCCTAGCAAGACATCTGGCATATAGTAGTAAATGCTCAATAAATATTTGTTGAAAGTATAAAGGTCAAGCAACAGCACAATTGGCATTGTTACATGAAAGTAATTATCCCTTAGAAACTCATTCACCTTCGGGGGACCTGGGTCAATAAAAAAAATCACAGAAAACAATCCTATCTACCTTCCTCCTTCCCTGGCTAGGTCCTTTGTGGTTCGGTCTCAAATGGACACACAGTTTCTGTTTTATTTGGTGCAGCTGTTGTGTGCCTGTTTTACGGAAACCACACATCAGGCAGGAGATTAAGGAGAGGAGAAAAGAAAAGCATCGCTGGTATCACAGTGAAATTTACACTCCGAGGCCTCGCCCTCACTCCTCTGTCTCTGCCTGTCTGTCTATGCAATAGTTCAAAAGCAATATGGCACAATAGATGGTATTATAGACTTCCTACCTCCCTGGCTAACCTTCTTGGGTTCAAAGTTTGGCTTAATCACTTACAATCTAAATAATCCCTGACAATTTACTCTGTCTTTCTGGGTCTTAGTCTCCTCATATGCAAAATGGGGATAATACTACCTCTTACCTCGTGGGGTTGTGAGGATTGCAGTTAATTTGTGTAAATTGCTAAGAACATAGCCTTAGGAAGCCTTGTCACTATGAATGCTTATTAATTATTATTTTTTAATTATTTTTTGAGACAGAGTCTTGCTCTGTTGCTCTGGCTGGAGTGAAGTGGCGCCATCTCAGCTCATTTCAACCTCCGCCTCCCAGGTTCAAGCGATTCACCTGCTTCAGTTTCTCAAGTAGCTGGGACTACAGGTGCCCGCCACCATGCCCGGCTAAGTTTTGTATTTTTAGTAGAGACAGGGTTTTGCTATGTTGGCTAGGCTGGTCTTGAACTCCTGATCTCATGTGATCGGCCCGCCTCGGCTTCCCAAAGTGCTGGGATTACAAGCATGAGTCACCATGCCTGGCCTATGATTATTTTGTCTCCAGGCTTCGGTTTCCTTACCTCTGAGGTGAGGATCAATAACCCAGTTATTTCTAAGTGATGCTTAAAGAGGTTGAGAAGAAGCAAACGCGCTCTGCACACAGGTGAGGTCAACAGCTGTTAGTGATGGAGACTGACGCCCTCTGGGTCATCAGTGCTCTGGAATCAGGCTGCTCATGGGTTTGAATCTCACTTCCACTTTCACTCCTTGCTAACTGTGTGACCTCAGGTAAGTCACTTCGCCAATCTGAACCTCAGTTTCCCCATCTGTAAAAAGTGGGTGAATAAGAGTAGCCACCTTCTTCTGTGTGAGTCAGCTTTGCACCGGGTTCAAATCCCAGCCCCGCAAATGATTAGCCAGGTGACCCTGGGCAGGGGGAATCAGTCAACCTCTCTGCACCTGGGTTTCTTCCTTCATGAAAGTGGAGATAGTACAGAATGAAATGAAGGCGCAGCTAAGGCGCCCAGCACACTCCAGGCAGGTAGGGGGCTCCGTTCACGTTATTTTCCCCTGGTTACGGATACTGTCGTTAAACAGGGTTTGAAAAGTGGTCGCAGGCTGTGTGGCCCCAGAAATCCTAGGCGCTTCCGGAAGACGAGCCAACGCTCCCCGAGACAGTCCGCAAGCGAGTGGGCCTGGGCCTCGGAGGATCTCGGGTGGGGGTGGCGCGGCATCCAGGCCCTGGGCGCCCAGAGGTGGCGGGTCCGGCTGCCCACGCCGAGAAGCGCGAGGTGAGCCGGGCGCCGGTGGCGGGCGGGGTGGGGCGGGGCGCCCGCACCCGTGACGCGCGGCCATACCAGGCGGCGTTGCGGCCCCGGACCCGGTCCTTCGCCCCGCCGCCGCAGAAACCTCCTCCGCAGCCAGAGCCCACCCAGCCGGGCCGGATCCCCACCGTCCGGTGCACGCCGCCGCCCGCGCCAGCAGCCGGGCCGGATCACCCGCCGCCCCGTGCCCGCCGCAGCCCTCGCCGCCAGCATGGCGCTCCGGGGCTTCTGCAGCGCAGATGGCTCCGACCCGCTCTGGGTACGTGCGGGGGGCCGCATGGGGCCGGCGGGACGGAGGGAGGTAGGAAGGCCGGCGAGGATGGAAAGCACCGGGCCCACAGCCGGCCGGGGCACCGCGCTCCCTGCTCTGCGTCCGGCCTTTGGGGCCCGGGACTCCCACGTCGCCAGCGGCCCAGCCCCTTTCGGGGGTGCAAGGCAGGGGGGAAAACTTGGGTGACTCAGTTCCTGCGGAGCAGAGCGTGGGGGGGCCGCGTGCCCAGTCCTGGGGTTTTGGAGGGGAGGGTCGGGCCACAACCTCCCGGAGGCCTTCGTGTTTTGGGGTTCCCGCCTCTAATTAAAAACAACCTTCCAGGGAAGGGACGCTAGAGATGGGGAGCGGGAAGGGGGTGTCTCTCTGCTTCTGTTTTCCCATCTTTTTTGTGGTTAGGGTCCCCCCTTTTCACGAAAAATAGTCTATGACCAACGGGGTGAGCTGGGGAGGGGTTTAGATTGTAGAAAGGGACTTTCATTGTCTCCCCGAAGTTGTCGTACAAGCCACATTACTCTTCCGTGGTTACCTAGCGTTGTCTTTTTTGTTCTTTCTGCTTAAGTAGTGCGGGGGAAGTTTGGGGGAACCAGGGAAGAAGGGGGGTGTTCACCCTTGACGTGCCCCACCTGACCCTCGGCTCGAGTCAGATTTGGGGTGCAGCTGAGGACGCCCAGGACCCTGGTGGCTGTGGTCCTGCCCTCCCTTCCCTGCGACACGTGGAGCTCCTCTCTGGGGATTTAACCCCGGCAAATTTTCTTCGGTGTGGCCTGAGGAGCCGGACAGGGTGTCTGGAGTCCACTTTCTGTGGTTTAAGCCCCAGTCTTTTGGGCTTCAGCTTCTCCGTCATGCGATTTGCCTTTTTGTTCCAGGAAGGCACTTCTGTTTCGTGCTGTCTTGATTATTGGTGAACGCAGTAGGCAAATCTGGACACGACTGTTTCTCTCCTCTTTTGTTTAGGAATTAGGAGAAACAGCCTTGGTTCTTAGGAGCTGGTGATTAGCATCCAAAAATACTTTCTTGTCCTGTTTTGGGGGCCTTTCCTTGAAGGCTGCATTTGGAATGTTGAAAAATCATCCTCCAGGGCCCCATTGGAGGATTTGGTTTTGTTTATTTGTTTTTTTTAGTAGGGTATCATTATGTTTAATAATCTGCCACATTTTGATATGTCTCCCATTTTAAGCCAGTGGGGTTGGAGAGTGACCCCAGGGGTGGAAATGGAACACGGACTTTACCTTCAGGGTCTGGGAGTGACTGGAGCCTCTTTGCAGATGAACTTTTTTTTTTTTTTTTTAGCAGAGAGAGGAAAACCTGTGGATCCCTTGTTACCAGGTGTAATAACAGCAAGATTATTTTTTGCAAAGATTCACATGGTGATCTGGGTTCGGGTTGCTGTGAATTCCGGAATATACTCTTGTTTATTTTCTTCTCCTGCATTGAGGAGGGGGCAAAACAGGGTGGACATCCATGAGGTTTTGTATCAGGACGTATTTTATTGATGGCAACTGGTAGTTGATGGGTAATGAGTGTGTTTGGGTGCGCTTTGTTTATCTTAAACTGATTCACGAAGTCTAGTTGTAATTTTTTAAAAATTTTAAATAATTTATTTTTTTCCTTCGTTAAGGACTTTTTTGCCACAGAAATTGCCAGGTGGCTGGGTTTTGCTTGGGTGTAATTGTAGCTGATTTCTGCCTCTGGTAGGTACCCCATCCCGGTGTTTGACCTTGCCTATTTCTGCTGTCTGGATTCCAAGACTTGCTGGAGGTGCCCTGGAATCAGAATTTGAGAGGAGGCAGCTGGGGCCTGAGTGGGAAAATTGAAATATAATTAACTGAAAGGTAGAAAGTAGGTAGTTGTTGCGTTTTTCTTTTTCTTTTTTGAGACATCGTCTCACTCTGTCACCCAGGCTGGAATGCAGTGGTGCGATCTCAGCTCACTGCAATCTCTGCCTCCCCGGCTCAAGTAATCCTCCTAACTCAGCCTCCCAAGTACCTGGGACTATAGGCATGTGCCACCACACCCAGCTAATTTTTGTAGAGACAGGGTTGCACTGTATTGCCCAGGCTGGTCTCATACTCCTGGGCTCAAGCGATCCCCCTGCCTCAGCCTCCAAAAGTGTTGAGATGACAGGCATGCCACTGTGCCGGGCTGTTTTTGTGTTTTTCAAGGCAGTATGTTCAAGGCCAGGAGCGACTGGCCTCCCTGGCAGTCAGATAACTGTGTGACCTTGAGCAAGCCACTTTCCCTCTGTGTGCCTCACTTTCCTCATCTATAAAATGGAACGGGAGCCAAAAATGTGGCAGCCTTCTAGGGTTGTTGTGAAGAGTCAATAAGTTAATCTTGTAAGTGGCTCAGCTTGTGCCCTGCACAGAGATAAGCAATGGCTAGTGTTAAATATTATTTTATCCAAAGATGAAGTTGTGTGTTTCAAGCTCCTTGTTCTGCCTTTGGATTCCCCTTTTCTTCAGCTGGTGGAGATGAGATTGGGCTGTGGAAAGGCAGTGAGGCACTCGTGCCGGGCTCCTGTTGTGACCAAGGTCATGTGCTTAGAAGTCAAGGTTAGTGGGCCTTGTGTGACTCTGTCAGCGCTTTGTTCCTGGGCCACTGTCTGCCTCTGAGCCACAGGAAATGTCCAGAAAACCCAGAAGATGAAAATGGCCCATGATAAGGGTTCTGTTGACCATTACTCAGACAGATGTTCTGGGAAGAAAAAAGGAGAACTTCACTATCAAAATGGAAAATAGGGCCTGAGGACAGGGCGCAGCGGCACTTGACTTTCTTTTCTCACGGGAGTGGGTCTCTGGAGGTGGGGGTGGGACTGGTAGGAGGGGCTGCTTTGTGGTTGAGGTTGGAATGATGGTTGGAAATATGGGCCTGGGCTTTTTCGTGAGTTCATTTAAAAAAAAAAAGCAGGCTGGGCGCGGTGGCTCACGCCTGTAATCCCAGCACTTTGGGAGGCTGAAGCAGGAGGATTGCTTGAGGTCAGGAGCTCGAGACCAGCCTGGGCGACGTGGATTGACCCCATCTCTGCTAATAATACTAAATTAAAAAAAAAAAAAAAGCCAGGCGTGGTGGTGCGGCACCTGTGGTCGCAGCTACCAGGGAGGCTGAGGCAGCAGAATCACTTGAAGGCTGTGAGGGTAGAGGGTGCAATGAGCTGAGATCACTGTCACTGCACTCCAGTCTGGGCCACAGACTGAGACGCTGTCTCAAAAAAAAGGGCCAGGTGTAGTGGCTCATGCCTGTAATCCCAGCACTTTGGGAGGCCAAGGCAGGCAGATCACCTGAGGTCAGGGGTTTGAGATCAGCCTGACCAACATGGCGAGACCCCCATCTCTACTAAAAATTAGCTGGGCATAGTGACTCATGCCTGTAATTCCAGCTATTTGGGAGGCTGAGGAAGGAGAATTGCTTGAACCTGGGGAGAGATTGCAGCGAGCTGAGATCGCACCACTGTACTCCAGCCTGGGTGACAGAGAGACTGTCTCAAAAGAAAAAAAATTGTATTTCAGGCCCCGTGTAGAAAAATTGGAAATTACGGAAAAGCAGAGAAAATAACTTGGTATTAAGCAGTATAGTGTGGTGGCTCAGAGCAAATTCGGCTCTGCTGCTGAGGCAGATTACTTCTCTCTGTGCCTCAGTTTCCCTATGTGGGATAACATAGTAAGTAGTGAATAGCGGTGACTTGAGGAATAACTGAGTGAATCCTTAGCGAGGACTTAAAATGTTGCTGCTTGGCACACAGCGCTCAGTAAAGATCAGTGGTCGTCACCACCTGGAATTCTCTAGTTAATTTTTGCTGTTGCACCGACTGGCACTGGAGAAGACCAGAAGGAAGCTGCAGGTGTGTGTCACCCTCGATGGAGTGAGCTGTTCCCAGGGTTGATGTGCACGTCTGAGATACTCTGTGGCATCCACCAACTCAGTAACCCCCTGAATATCCGACTTAGCCGCCAAGAAGAGTATCTTAGAAGCTATTAGAAATTCCTCTTGGGGCTAGGTCTGGCCTTGGAGTCAGTCTGATCCCTGTTTTAATTCCTCCCCTTGGCTCAACAACAGTCTATGAAGAGCCAATTATTTCCCCCTCCTCCAAGTGTGGCTTTGGTTTTCAAATCCATCCCTTAGCCTTCTCCCACTTCCTCTGTTTTCCCCTCCCCACCGACCCCCCACCCTTTTTTTTTTGAGATGGTGTCTTGCTCTGTCGTCCAGGCTAGAGTGCAGTGGTGTGATCTTGGTTCACCACAACTTTTGCCTCCTGCGTTCACGTGATTCCCCTGCCTCAGGCTCCTGAGTAGCTGGGATTACAGGTGCCCACCACCACGCCTGACTAATTTTTGTATTTTTAGTAGAGACGAGATTTTGCCATGTTGGCCAGGCCGGTCTCGAACTCCTGACCTTAAGTGGTCCAGCTGCCTCAGCCTCCCAAAGTGTTGGGATTACAGGCGTAAGTCACCGTGCTCAGCTTGTTTTCCCCCTTTTTGACTGCTCCTCCTTCCAGACCCTTCCTTATGGATTGTTAGAGTGGAAAGGGATGTCAGATCTCAGGGGGCCATTGCCTCCACCCACCCTATTTCATGGATGTGGACGCTGAGGTCCAGGATGGTGATATGACAGGGTGTAAGGTGAATGGTTTTGGGAGGAGATGAGGGTGACCCAGGAGAGGCCTGGGCAGGAGTGAACTCAGGGTTCCTGGTCCAAATGGATTCGTGATTCAGGCCAATCAGGAGCGGATTCAGGGTTCCTTGGCCAAATGGAGCCGCGCAGCCCTTAGGGGCCTTACAGAAGGCGGCTGCAGCATGTCCATTTGGCCAAGACTCTCCTGAAGGATTGTGTTCTCTTTCTCTGAGGACAAGCTCCGTTTGTGATAGCCTGGAGGAAGTGCCTTGCCTTTGGGACCTGGTGGTGGATGGGGGGGAAAAAAAACCTTTTCTGTTTGTGGACACAACTTTTAGGAACTGATCTCTCTATGTGGGTGTCTCCCACTGACCATGTTCCTAAAGAACGTGAGCTTCCTCTTCCCATATCAGTCTCCAGCTTTGACTTCTCCTTTTCTCCTCCCATTCTTATCACATCTGTCAGCAAATCGTGTTGCCCGTTGCCTCAGATGGCCTGCTTCTCATGGCTTCCCCGGTTTCCACTCTGGCTTGAGTCATCGTTGGCCAATTCCTTGATTTGAACAGTCACCTCAGTCCAGGCACCGTGGCACATGCCTGTAATCCTGGCACTTTAGGAGGCCAAGGCAGACGGATCATTTGAGGCCAGGAGTTTGAGACCAGTCTGGACAAAAACCTATCTCAACTGAAAATACAAAAATTAGCCGAGCCTGTTGGTGGGCACCTGTAATCCCAGCTACTTGGCTTAGCCGAGCCTGGTGGTGGGCGCCTGTAATCCCAGCTACTTGGGAGGCTGAGGCAGGAGAATCTCTTGAGCCCAGTGGGGTTGGAGGTTGCAATGAGCTGAGGTTTCACCACTGCGCTCCAGCCTGGGTGACAGACTATCTCAAAAAAAAAAAAAAAAAAAAGAAAGAAAACAGTCACCTCTTCGCTGCTGTGCCTACTCTGCCCTTGACCCCTACAGTCTAGTCTTGGCCCAGCTGTCCCTTTTCTGCTAAAACCCTGCATTAGTTCCCCATGTCCTTGAGGGTATAAGCCGAAGGGCTTACAGTGGCCTTGAAGGCTGGGCAGCATCTGTCCCCTTCGCCTCCCTGACCTCCTCCCTGGCTGCTTTCTGTCTCACTCTCCTCTGGCCACGCTGGTGGCCAGGCCTGCCCCTACCTCAGGCCCTTTGCACTTGCTGTTTCTCCTACCTGCAATGTCCCTCACCTTCAAACTTTGTTCAGGTGTCACCTCAGGCATCCCATTCTTTCCCTCCACTAGCAAGTCTCTATCCCCCGTCTACACCCCCAGTAGCACTTACTGCCTTCTAATACACGTAATATTTTGCTTAAGTATTGTGCCTACTCTGTAAACTCCCAGCAAAAGGTCAGCTACATAGGGGCGGGTTTTTTTACCTGTGTTTGTTTATGGCTGTAATCCCAGCATCTCCAACTGTGCCTAGGGCTTAGTAAATAACAGTTGACCTTGGAACAATTCAGGGGTTGGGGTGCTGATGCCCCATGTAGTTGAAAATTTAGGATGCAGCGCAGTTTCTCACACCTGTAATCTCAGCACTTTGGGAGGCTGAGGCAGGTGGATCACCTGAGTTCAGGAGTTCGAGACCAGCCTGGCCAACATGGTGAAAGCCTGTCTCTACAAAAGTTAGCCAGGTGTGGTGGCAGGTGCTTATAATCCCAGCTACTTGGGAAGCTGAGAATTGCTTGAACCTGGGAGGCGGACTTTGCGGTGAGCTGAGCTGAGATCGTGCCACTACACTCTAGCCTGGGTGACAGAGCAAGACTCTATCTCAAAAAAAAAAAAAAAAAAAAAAAAAAAAAAAAAAAAAAGGGAAAGAAAATTCAGGTATAACTTTCAACTGCCTAAAAATTTAGCTACTAACAGCCTACTGTTGACTGGAACCAAGAACATACACAGTTGATAACACAGATTTTGTTGTTTTTTGGTAGAGATGGGGATCTTGCTATGTTGCCCAGGCTGGTCTCAAACTCCTGGCCTCAAGCTATCCTCCTGCCTTGGCCTCCTAAAGTGCTGGGATTATAGGCGTGAACCACTGCACCTGGCCTAACTCATATCTTGTATATATATTGTATACTGTATTCTTACAGTGAAGCAAGGTAGAGAAAAGAAAATGTTAAACTCATAAGAGAGATTTTTACTATTAAGTGGAAGTGGATCATCATAAAGGTCTTCATCTTCGTTGTCTTCACGTTGAGGAGGCTAAGGAGGAGGAGGAGGAAAGGGAGGGGTTGGTCTTGCTGTCTCAGGGATGGCAGAGGCAGAAGCATAATCTGAGTATAAGTGGACCTGTGCAGTTTAAATGCGTCTTGTTCAAGGGTCAGCTGTGTTTGTTGAATGAATGAATGACATGAAGCACTACAATGGCTTTTGGGCGGCGTGGAAACTTCTTTGTAAGGATTTTAAGGGTGAAATCACTTAACTGTCTGAAATGGATACTCAGATAGACGGAGTCCTTTAGCTTTCTCATCACATGGCTTTTAAAAAATTATTTTATTGTATTTTTTTTTTTTTAGACAGGGTCTTGCTCTGACACCCAGGCTGGAGTACAGTGGCGCGATCTCAGCTCACTGCAGGCTCAACCTCCTGGGCTCAAGCAGCTCTCCCACTTCAGCTCCCCAGGTAACTGGGACTACAGGCACACACCACCATGCCCAGCTAATTTTTATATTTTTTGTAGAGATAGGGTTTTGCCATGTTGCCCAGGTTGGTTGTGAGCTCCTGAACTCAGGCTATCCGCCTGCCTTGGCCTCCCAAAGTGCTGGGATTATAGATGTGAGCCACTGTGCCTGGCAAAACACCTATTTCATCTTGCAAAGATCAGAACAGGGTTTTGTCCACCCACCCCTCTTTTCCCAGGACTCAGTGTCACACACAGTGGGGGCTCAATCAACATTAGAATTTGAGTGTTTTGAGGTATGAGTTCCAACCTAGGGTTTAGATATAGCTCACCACTGTGCTGGTTTGGCTTGATTTTAATTATAGGAATGACTGTAATTTCCAGTTTTATTTATTTATTTATTTGAGACGGAGTCTTGCTCTGTTGCCAGGCTGGAGTGCAGTGGCGCGATCTCAGCTCACTGCAGCCTCCACCTCCTGGGTTCAAGCAATTCTCCTGCCTCAGCCTCCCCAGTAGCTGGGGCTACAGGGGCCCGCCACCACACCCAGCTAATTTTTGTGTTTTTGGTGGAGATGGGGTTTCCACCGTGTTGGCCAGCATGGCCTCGATCTCTTGACCTCGTGATCCGCCTGCCTTGGCCTCCCAAAGTGCTGGGATTACAGGCATGAACCACTGTGCCCGCCCTCCAATATTTATTGATTGGCAGATTTCATAGAAACATCTGGATTTCTGGCTTCCCTTGAACAATCAAGTTCTGCTAGCCCCAGGCCCACATTTATACATCATAGTGGTCTGCTGAGGCTGTCCATTTCTGAGTTGCTCCAGTTTGCCGCAGTACGCACCCCTCCCTGTTGTTGCTTTAATTTTAAAGCCAAATGTTTGTTGCCTTTATTTTATTTTATTTTTTTTGAGATGAAGTCTTGCTCTGTGACCCAGGCTGGAGTGCAGTGGTGGGATCTCGGCTCACTGCAACCTCTGCCTCCCAGGTTCCAGCGATTCTCCTGCCTCAGCGTCCCGAGTAGCTGGGATTACAGGCCCGCACCACCACACTTGGCTTGTTTTTGTGTTTTTAGTAGAGATGGGGTTTCACCATATTGGCCAGATTGGTCTCGAATTCCTGACTTCAAGTTATCCACCCGCCTCAGCCTCCCAAAGTGTTGGGATTACAGGCACGTCCCTGGCCTGTTGCCTTTTTAAAATTGTGCTTCCTCGCACGTGGTCTGCTTCTCTCATTGATGGAAGCCACTTAGCACCTGTTGGTGTCTGAGTTGGCATCTCCTGCTTTGCAGGCCAACCTTGAAGTAAACATCGAATTGGTATGTTGGTTTCAGATTTTCACGGCAAAATAAGGCCTAGCTTTGATGATCAGATCTTAATGGTCCGTACAACTCCAGCTCGTGAAAACTTGCCCAAACATTTTGCCAAAATTAATTAATGGCCAGACATCCTGAGGCAAGCTTTCCTAAGCTTAGCAAGAAAACTGGGATAGGGTGGCATCCCTGCGGGTGGAGGAGTGGTGCTGTGTACCTGCACTTATCTCTCTGAGGCTGAATGGTTGAACGGGGCCTTTGAGGAAGCTGTCTTTTGGGGGTGGGGACATGGAGCACAGTTGCTCAGTGTCAACCCCGTTGACATGTAGGCCACGTCATTGTGGCCTGGTTGCCGTTCTGTGCAGCGTAGTCTTAGCCCCAAACCTGACCTCTACCCCCTAGTAGATGCTGGTAGCACCTCCCCTTGTTGTGACAACTGAAAATGTCTCTAGATGTTTTCAGATGTCCCCTGGGGTGTGAAATCACACAGCTGCTGGTGTGGAGGAATATGGGGGAGAAATGTGGAGCAAGACCTCTCTCCTCATCCTGCCTTTCCCTGAGAGGTTGTGGGCTGTTGAAATTCTAGTGTAATTGGCTTAGCAGGGTTGCCTTGGAGAAGCTTAATGAGACGTTAAGGAGGTTAAACTCCAATTAGCTAGAGAAGAAACTTGCAGCAGTTTCTTTTTTACTGAGGGCTGTGTCTTTTACCTTTTCCATTTTCCAGTTGGAGTTGTGACAGTTCATTCTCCCCTGGGAAAACGAAAATGGCTTTCTTTTTCTTTTTTCTTCTGAGACAAGGTCTCCCTCTGTCACCCAGGCTGGAGCGCGGTGGCACAATCACAGCTCGCTGCAGCCTCGACCTCCAGGACTGAAGCGATCTTCCCACCTCAGCCTCCCAAATAGCTGGGACCAGAGGGGCACACCACCATGCGCGGCTAAATTTTTGTATTTTTTGTAGAGTCAGGGTCTTGCCATGTTGCCCAGGCTTGTCTGAAACTCCTGGGCTCAGGCGATCCTCTTGCTGCGGCCTCCCGGAGTGTTGGGATTATAGGCATGAGCCGTCATGCCCAGCCAAAAATGGCTTTCTTGAGAGATCAGCTTTGAGGCTCCTTCGTTTTAAAGTGCCCCAGGAGAAGTGGACGATTACAAAGTTGATCTTCCCCTTCCGTAAGTGTCCCCTTGGTTTAACTCTGGGATTCATCTGCTGGGGAGGTTGCCAAGTTCTGGAAAGTGGGTGTTAATGACCAGGGAGGGCGGCTCTAGGCTTTGCATCCTGTAACCCTCAGGTAGTAATTGAGATATTTATGGAGGTTTTCTCTTCGTCTCTGAGTTTTCTGTGTGAGAAACCTCAGTCTAGGGAGGGAGGCTCTAGGCTAGCATCCTGTAACCCTCAAGTAGTAATCGAGATTTTTATGGAGGTTTTATCTTCCTCTCTGAATTTTCTCTCTGAGGAACCTCAGTCTACCTTTTACTGGCCTCCTAGGTAATACTTGCTTGGGGAGAATATGTATGATGCCTAAGTTTTCCCAGTACGAGAAATTTGTGCGGTGATTGATAGATGGATTTGATGGGGTCTTGCTCTGTCACCCTGGCTGATTGCACCACTGCACTGCAGTCTTGACCTCCCAGGCCCAAGCGACCCTCCCAATTCACTCTCCCAAATAGCTGGGACTACAGGCATGCACCATCACACCTGGCTAATTTTCATATTTTTTTGTAGAGATGGAGTTCCACTATGTTGCCCAGTTTGGTCTTGAACTCCTGAGCTCAAGCAATCCTCCTGAGCTCATGTGGCCTCCGAGAATGCTGGGATTACAGGTGTGACCCACCAAGCCCGGTCTCATGTGGTCTTTTATAGCCCTGGGTTCATTGTCTTGTTCTTCCCACGCTGTTTTTCATTCATTCATTTATTCAATCATTAATTGAGCATCTACTGTGTGTTGCTGCTGAAGACACTGAAGATGCAACAGTGAACAGGACAGACCAGGCCCATGTTCTCATGGGGTTTATACACTGAGGGTGACCAAAATGATTTCAGATGCTGGGAAGTGCTGCAAAGGCTTGAACCGGGAAGAACTGGATGAGGTGCAAACTACTACAGAGGGATGTCCACAGAAGGCCTTTCGGAGGCGGTGGGGTTTGACCTGAGAGCTCAGTGGCAAAGCTGGCCATGCAAGGATGTGGGGGGAAGGGACTCCCAGCGTGGGAAGACAATGTGCAAAGGCCTTGAGGAGGATCATGGTGTGGTTAAAGTATCGAAGAGTTTAACTCAAAGGAACTGCAGAGCCCATCTCATAAAAATCTTGCCTGGAGCATTCTGCAAAATGCATAAAGCACTAACACAATGGCTTGCAGTCCTGGAAATTCCAGGGAAGGCACTTACCAGCTCGGCAAGAAGTAGAGCAATGCATGGTCCCTGGCAGAAGCATGAACCTCCTGATCTATTTATGTTTGAGTGAATCTCAGGGTTTTTTTGTTTGTTTGTTTTTATTTTGTTCTTTTTTTTTTTTTTTTTTTTTTTTTTTTTTTTTTTTAAATAGATGGGGTCTTGCTATGCTGCTGAGGCTGGTCTCGAACTCCTGGGCTCAAGCAGTCCACCCACCTTGGCACCTCCAAGTGTGTGAGGCAGGTGTGAGGCACTACACCCTGCTGAATGTCAGGTCTTAAAAATTAAGTTTATATTGTTTTATGAGTCTCTTCTCTTTCTCAGAACTTTAACTGAAATGTTTGGGTTTCCCCACTCCCCAGTTGCCTTTGATTCTCCGCCAAAGGCTTATTAGTAAGATGATGAGGTACTTTTTTCCTGTGGTTAAGAGGACTTTCTGTAGGTTGCTAGAAAACTCTTCTTTTAAAAAGAGATGTTGTTGAATTGATCTGGCTGGTTGCAAGAGGAAAATCTCACACGGCAACTTTGTTGATGGTGCTATTACTTTAAGGTGATATTCTAGAAGAATATAAAGGGAAAAGTGAAAGTTTTAGTATGTTCCCACCCTGCCCTTTGTTCTCAGAAGTAGCCGCTGATGATGATGGTTTTGTTGATGATAGTTTCTTGGGTGTTTTTCAAGAAAAGTTTCAAGCATATGCAAATATATATGCAAGAGCGTCTTTGTTTGTGTGTATATGTTTAAATTTTTTTTCCCTCCCTAGTTGGGTCTTTTAAATACTGTTTTGTATCTTGTTCACTTAACCAGTGTTGATTTTGTTATCATTTTAAGCCCATGCAAACTGAAAGTAAAAGCCAATCAAATCTTTTTTTTTTTTTTTTTAAACAAGCCACACACTTGCCTGTTAAATGGCTGAGCCATGTATTCACCCAGTCCCCTCTTGGTGGCTATCAGGGTCATTCCCAGTTGCTGGTTTTTTTGCTGTGATAAGCAGTGCTGCATTGAAGGCGCATGTATGCAAGTATATGTAAATGATTCAGCAGAATAAATTTTCCCACAGGAAATTGCTAGGTTGAGAGTATGTGCATTTTGAAATTTGATAGTTAATTGCTAGGTTACTGCAGCAGTTTATACTCCCACTAAGGGGCCCACCAGCACTTATCAAACACCTATTGTATTCCTGCCATATCAGAAAAATTGAGCAAGCTGGGAAGTGACCAGGCCCATGTTGCTTGGCTGTGTGTGAGAGGGCTTTGCCCAGTTAAGTTAAACTTTAGTTTCCAGAGGTAAGGAGATCAAAGCAGGAGCATGCTTTGGTTTTGTTCAGTTTTTTAAAAGCTGTGTTTAAATTTTAAACATATTTGGACTTATTTTAAAATTGCTTTTAAATCAATAATTTAACAATGTGTAAAATATTACTGATAATCTCACCATGCTAATGTCACTCTGATTTTTACACCTAATTTAATTGCAGAGTTTTCTGACCACAAAAGTGACATGTATTCCATATGACAGAACAAACAATATAAAGATATTTAAATAAAGCCTGACCATGGTACTGGTATTAGTTTGTTCATGCTGCTAAGAAAAAATACCTGAGATTGGATAGTTTATAAAGGAAAGAGGTTTAATTGACTCACAGTTCTGCATGGCTAGGGAGGCCTCAGGAAACTTAACAACATGGTGGAAAGGAAAGCAAACATGTCCTTCTTCACATGGTGGCAGGAGATAAGTGCAGAGTGAAAAGGAGAAAAGCCCCGTATAAAACCATCAGATCTTTTGAGGACTCACTACAAGGAGAACAGCATGGGGGAACTGCCCACATGATCTAATCACCTCCCATGAGGTCCCTCCCCCAACATGTGGGGATTACAATTGAGATTACAATTCAAGATGAGATTTGTGTGGGGACACAGAGCCATACCGTATCATTCTGCTCCTGACCCCTCCCAAATCTCATCTTTCTCATATTTCAAAACACAATTATGCCTTTCTAACAGTTCCCCAAAGTCTTAACTCATTTCAGCATTAACCCAAAAGTCTACGTCCAGAATCTCATCTGAGACAACATCTAGTCTCTTCCACCTATGAGCCTGTAAAATCAAAAGAAGTTAGTTACTTCCTAGATACAATGGGGGTGCAGGCATTGGGTAAATACACCCATTTGAATGGGAGAAATTGGCCAAAACAAAGGGGCTGCAGGCCCCATGCAAGTCTAGAATCCGATAGGACAGTCATAAAACTTTAAAGTTCCGTAATTATCTCCTTTGAAACCATGTCTCACATCCAGGTCACACTGATGCAAGAGGTGGGCTTCCACGGCCTTGGCCAGCTCTGCCCCTGTGGCTTTGCAGGGTATAGCCCCCTGCCTGGCTGCTTTCACAGGTTGGCATTGAGTGTCTGCATCCTTTCCAGGCACATGATGTAGCTGTAGGTGGATCTGCTGCCATTCTGGGTTCTGGATGGTGACCCTCTTCTCACAGCTCCACTAGGCAGTACCCCAGTGGGGACTCTGTGTGGGGGCTCTGACCCCACATTTCCCTTCTTTACTGCATTAGCAGAAGTTCTCCATAAGGATTCCACCCCTGCAGCAAACTTCTGGCTGGACATCCAGGTGTTTGCATACATCCTCTGAAATCTAGGTGGAGGTTTCCAAACCTCAAATCTTAACTTCTCTGCACCCACAGGCTCAATACCACACGGAAGCTGCCAAGGCTTGGGGCTTGCACCCTCTGCAGGCACAACCTGAGCTATACCTTGGCCCCTTAGCCATGGCTGGAGTGGCTGGGCACCGAGTCCTAAGGCTGCACACATGGTTGGGGGGGCCTGGGCCCAGCCCAGGAAACCATTTTTCCCTCTTAGGCCTGGGATGGGAGGGTGTGCTGTGAAGGTTTCTGATATGCCCTGGAGACATTTTCCCCATTGTTTTGGAATTGGGCTCCTTGTTACTTTTGCAAATTTCTGCAGCTTGAATTTCTCTTCAGAAAATAGGTTTTTCTTTTCACATTGTCAGACTGCAGATTTCCACATTTTTTTTTTTTTTTTTGAGATGGAGTCTCCTGTGTTGCCCAGACTGGAGTGCAATGGCTTGGTCTCGGCTCATTGCAACCTCTGCCTCCTGGGTTCAAGCAATTCTCCTGCCTCAGCCTCCAGAGTGGCTGGGATTACAGGCGCCCTCCATCATGCC
Source organism: Rhinopithecus bieti (assembly GCF_001698545.2). NCBI lineage: Eukaryota > Metazoa > Chordata > Mammalia > Primates > Cercopithecidae > Rhinopithecus > Rhinopithecus bieti. The sequence goes on along the minus strand of NW_016805229.1, from coordinate 1,240,284 downwards.
TGGCTAATTTTTGTATTTTTGTAGAGACGGGATTTGACCATGTTGGCTAGACTGGTCTCGACTTCCTGACCTCAAGTGATCTGCCCGCCTCAGCCTCCGAAAGTGCTGGGGTTACAGGCGTGAGCCATTGCGCCCTGCCAGTTTCCACACTTTTATGCTCTGCTTCCTCTTGAATGCTTTGCTGCTTAGTAATTTCTTCCACTGGATGCCCTAAATCATCTCTTTCAAGTTCAAAGTTCCACAGATCTCTAGGGCGGGTCAAAATGCTGCCAGTCTCTTTGCTAAAGCATAGCAAGGGTTGGGAGAACAGCATGGGGGAGCCGTCCCCATGATCTGATCACCTCCCATGATGTCCCTTCCCGTAATATGTGGGCATTCCAATGGGATTACAATTCAAGATGGGATTTAGGTGGGGACACATATCAGTAATCTCTTGGGCTAACCAATAACCAATGCATTCTTGTATTCTCTCTTTGAAATCATATAAATATTTATAAATTTAAATAACGTATTTAGATCAAAATGGTTTATGTTGTAATCATTACTCCACTAGTTTTTTTTTTTTTTTTTTTTTTTTTTTTTTTTT
>NW_016805229.1:1175663-1239449 GCF_001698545.2 Rhinopithecus bieti | reverse complement strand
CTTTCTCCCCCTTTTTTTTTTTTTTTTTTTTTTTTTTTTTTTTTTTTAATTTTAAATTTATTTTTTGTAGAGACAGGATCTCCCTATATTACCCAGGCTGGTTTTGAACTCCTGGCCTGAATCAGTCCTCCGGCCTTGGCCTCCCAAAGTGCTGGGATCAAAGTTTGTTAATTTGATAGCTAAAAACTATTTTCATCTGCATTTCAATTACAATTAGAAGCTATGCATCCTGCAACATATTTTCCAGCGATTTGTGTATTTTCAGTGTGTCTTTCTGTGCCCTTTTTGGGTATGCCTGGACTAGTTTGTCCTTTTCTTGTTAGTTTGTAGGGGCTGTTGTTATTGTGGGACCTTTCCTCTTTGTCCAACATGTGTATTTTCTAAATATTTTGTTATAGGCCGTTGTTGTCCTATTGGCATGTTAACATTTGAGTCTTGTTCTTACTAGTATGTAGTTTTGCAAGGTTACATTTGTACCTTGCATACTATTTTGTCTCCTATGTTTTTATTTACTCTAATAAGAATTTTCCCATGTACCCACATAACCTTTTTAATTAAACTTATAATGTCCAATCAATAGTTCCCTGTGTTGGTGGGCTATACTTACATAATTATTATCTCTGGTTTGACATTTGGGTTGCTGTGTTTTCTTGCTCCCTTTTTTTATTATTTTTGAGACGGAGTCTCGCTCTGTCACCCAGGCTGGAGTGCAGTGGTGCGACCTTGGCTCACTGCAGGCTCCACCTCCTGGGTTCACACCATTCTCCTGCCTCAGCCTCCCAAGTAGCTGGGACTACAGATGCCGGCCACCATGCCAAGCTAATTTTTTTTGTGTTTTTAGTAGAGACGGGGTTTCACCGTGTTAGCCAGGACGGTCTCGATCTCCTGACCTCGTGATCTGCCCACCTTGGCCTCCCAAAGTGCTGGGATTACAGGGATGAGCCACCGCACCCAGCCTCTTGGCTCCCTTTTTAATTTTTTTGAGACAGTATCTCATACCATCACCCAGGCTGGAGTTCATTGCACAGTCTTGGCTCCCTGTGACCTCTGCTCCTGGGTTCAGGTGATTCTCCTGCCTCAGCCACTGGAGTAGCTGGGATTACACACGTGTACTGTGATGCCTGGTTAATTTTCGTATTTTCAGTAGAGATGGGGTTTCACCCTGTTGGCCAGGCTGATCTCCAGCTCCTGACCTCAGGTGATCTGTCTGCCTCCTTGGCCTCCCAAAGTGCTGGGATCACAGGCGAGAGCCACCACGCCTGGTCTTTTTTATTTTTCTTTTAAAGAAAACACTGTCGTGAATACCACATGGGTAGAGCGTGTATTGGCTTATTTTCTTAGATGATGATCTCAGGAGTGGAATGAATAACATATGAAATGGCTTCACTCTAGCCATTGTCTTATTTTCCAAAAATGGGCTGGCCCAGCTCACCATTCTAGCAGGGTCTAAGGTTACTCTCTGCTGTGGTTATTATTCAGAGTGGACGGTGGTGCATGTTAATGTCAGGCACAGCCAGGCGCGGTGGCTCGTGGCTGTAATCCCAGCACTTTGGAAGGCCGAGGTGGGCAGATCACGAGGTTAGGAGTCGGAGACCAGCATGACTAACGTGGTGAAACCCCGTCTCTACTAAAAATACAAAAATTAGTTGGGCGTGGTGGCAGGTGCCTGTAATCCCAGCTATTTGGGAGGCTGAGGAAGGAGAACTGCTTAAACCCAGGAGGCGGAGGTTGCAGTGAACTGAGATTGCGCCACTGCACTCCAGCCTGGGTTACAGAGCGAGACTTCATCTCAAAAAAAAAAAAAAAAAAAAAAAAAGTCAGGTTCTTCTCTGGTTCCTCCATCAGCCTGGCCTGGTAAGGCTGGAGACCTATGGCCAGGAGGAAAGTTGGAGCTGTCTGGCATTGGGAAGGGTAACCCAGTGGTTATAATTAGGTTGGCTTTTCTGTGAGCCCTTTGATAAGGCTTTATTAATTTACTAACCTAGGATTGCATGTTAGATCAGGATCTTTCTGAGGGCTGCAATTGTAGTTGCTTTTCTCTCTCTCTTTCTTTTTTTTTTTTTTTAGAGACAGAGACTCACTCTGTTGCTCAGGCTAGAGTGCAGTGGTATGATCATAGCTCACTGCAGCCTTGAACTCCTTGCCTCAGGCGATCTTCTTGCCTTAGCCTCCTGAGTATCTTGGATTATAGATGCTTGGTCAACATGCCCAGCTAATTTTTAATTTTTTTTTTTTTGGAGATGAGGTCTTGCCCTGTCACCCAGGCTGGAGTGCAGTGGCATGAACATAGCTCCCTGCAGCCTTCAACTTCTGTCCTCAAGCAGTTCTCCTGCCTCAGCTTTCCAAAGTGCTGGGATTACAGGTGGGCACCACTGTGCCTGGCCTGCAGTGGTTTAATAGGGCTCTTTCATCTTTAACGTTGATTCCCCGCCCCCTGGGATCTGTGGAGTGAGCCGTTTGATGCTTGCTACTTGGGACAAAGCTGGCCTATGTCCAGTTCTCTGCATACTTGGTAGGGGAGTGTTTGGAGAAAAGGCTCACCTCTGGATCACACCCTTTACATTCTCCAAAGGGCCATGGGGATAGGGTGGAGGAGGGTGGGGTGAAGAGATGGTGTAGCTCCAAAGGAAGCCAGGGAGGTATATGCTGGGTGAAGAGGCCAAGTTTGGGAGCCTAGCTTTGAAAATCAGTATAGACGATTCAGGTTAATTCACCCTGTTGTTATAGAGCATCTGTCTGTAGGGTACCCAGGTCTGGGTGAGTCTTGGACAGGATGGATATTAGGTTTCAGCTCTGAAATTGGACTGATGTATGGGGAGATTCATTCTGCAGTTTTATTTGTAGTTTAGGATTAAGAAAACTTGGACTGGGTACTGTTGCTGTCGTCTGATCCCAGCACTTTGTGATGCTGAGGTGGGGGGATCACTTGACCCCAGGAGTTTGAGACTAGCCTGGGCAACAGAAAGACTCCATCCCTACAAAATAATGATAATAATTATTATTAGCTGGGCATGATGGCACATGCCTGTAGTCCCAGCTACTCAGGAGGCCGAGGCGGGAGGATTGCTTGATCCCGGGAGGTTGAGCTGCAGTGAGCTGTGATTGTACCACTGCAGTCCAACGTGGGCAACAGCATGACACTGTCTCCAAAAAAAAAAAAAAAAAAAAAAAAAAAAAACAAAAAAAAAACACGTGTTTAACTACCTAAATCGTAGCATATGTGTGAAGCCAGACTATCACAACTCTGAGAACCGCTGACATACACATATTTCGGAAGTTCAGGTTTTCTGTTACTATAAACATGGTAGAGATTGAATTACTTAAAGGGATTTCTTTAATCCTACCCTTTCTCCTCTGTGTCTGATGTTATAAGGGGTACAGTATAGAATGAAAACAGTGCAGAAATAAGTGAAACATGAAAATCCCTTCTAGAGATAATTTTTTTTTATTATGTTTTTTGAGACAGAGTCTTGCTCTGTGGCCCAGTCTGGAGTGCAGTGGCACGATCTCGGCTCACTGCAACCTCCGTCTCCCAAGTTCAAGTGATTCTCCTGCCTCAGCCTCCCGTGTAGCTGGGATTACAGGTGTGTAGCTGGGATTACAGGTGTGTACCATGCACTACCATGCCCAGCTAATTTTTGTATTTTTAGTAGAGACAAGGTTTGCCGTGTTAGCCAGACTGGTCTTGAATTCCTGACCTCAGGTGATCCACCCACCTCGGCCTCCCAAAGTGCTGAAATTACCGGTGTGAGCCACCATGCCCGGCCTCTTCTAGAGACAATCTTATTGGCAGGTTGATGTTTTTAATTTTCAGCCTCTCTTCTCCGCAGATTCTAAATATATAGTAATTTTTTTTTGAGACAGAGTCTCGCTCTGTTACCCAGGCTGGAGTGCAGTGGCGTGATCTCTGCTCACTGCAGCCTCCACCTGCCAAATAGCTAGGACTACAGGCATGCACCACTATGTCCAGCTAATTTTTGTATTTTTAGTAGAGATGAGGTTTTTTTTACCATGTTGCCCAGGCTGGTCTCAAACTCCTGAGCTCAAGCCATCCTCCTGCCTCGGCCTTCCAAAGTGTTTGGATTACAGGTGTGAGCCATTATACCTGCCCTTCAACTCAATCCCTGAAGACAACTTCCTTCTCAAGTGTTGGAAAGAACCAATGACTAAATTGCTTCTAGTCTTTGCTGTATCCCCAGCTTACTTGTGTGACGTTGGTAAGAGTTTGTTTGTTTATTTAAAGGAGTGGAGAGTTTAATAGGCAAGAAGGGACAAGAATGAAGGGAGAAGGAAGAAGCTCTCCTGTATAGAGACAGAGGGAGGGGGCCTCCAAAGCTGAGAGAGGGAACCCCAGCTGCCATAGATAGCAGCTAGGTATATATAGAGGCTGGAAGAGGTGGTATCTGATTTGCATAGGGCTCAGGGGATTGGTTTGACTAGGTATGTCTTTCTTGTAGTGCATGCAAAAGCTGGCCCTCCCACCCTAGCCTTTTAATATGCAAATGCAGGTTACCATGATGTTCTGCACAGTTGGGGATATGTGGCGGCGGCCATGTTGCCAGAAACATGTGGGGAAAGGGCAAGGAGGCTGTGGGAATCGCCATATTTGGGTGGACCCAGTTTCTAATGGCTTGTATTTGCATATCAAAGGTTGCTGGCCTGTCTCTAAGAGCCTGGGCTTTACAAGAGACTTTTCTGGAGATGCTTTAAAACCAAAATTTCCCAAGGACCCCTTTTCCTCTCTATTTGCCCAAAATAATTTCTTAACTCCTACAACATTACCCCCTGTGGAGATGCCACACTAACTGCTGTTGGGGGTTTTGGGCGACGACTTCTTCTGGCTACTTCCTGGTGAAACGGGGCGTCGAATGGGGAACAGCAGCTATGGCTCCTCCTGGGGTGGATCTGAGGGTCCTCAGAAGAATGGTGTGTCCATGTGTGGTTCAGTTTACAGCACCATTTGGAGTTTGATTGCTTCAGTCTGAAGAAAGAATTTCCTTTCCTGGCCAACACACCAAAATGGTACAGCTCCGATGAGTGAAGGAGTACCAGGGTTGTTGGTCCTCATGCTGGTTTAGATAAAATGACACAGACACACATGGAGTGGTTTTAAGGAGTGGAGAGTTTCATAAGCAAGAAGGAAGGGAGAAGGAAGAAGGTCTGCTGTACAGAGACAGAGGAGGGGGAGCTCCAAAGCTGAGAGAGGGAACCTCTAAGAGTTTATTTTATAAATAAAATAACGTGCATTGAGGTTGCTCTGTGTTGTGTGGTGTGCCCAGCCCTCTCTGCACATACCTTGTTTCAGGTACACAGTCATGCTGGGTGGGTGCTGTAATGACTTTTTATTTTAGATGGGGAAACTGCGATACAGTTAAACATGCCCAGGATCGTATCACTAGCAAGCGGTGGACACGGTATTCAAACCCAGCAGTTTGACTCAAAGCCTGCCCTTTGCCCAGCTGTTTTGCACCTCAGTCACTTGAGTCTAGTCTTCAGGATTTTGACATCTATCTCTTACCTTGTATCTGTTAGGACTGCATTTGGCTTCAAGAAGCAGCCCAACTTCAGCAGCCTAAGCAGAAAGGTATTTATTTGTTTATTTTTTACATGTCAGGAATTCCAGTACCTCTTGGAGTTGCTGGCATTGGATTAGTGACGCAGAGCCCTTAGGATTGACATCTCTGCTGTTTTCATTGTCTTTTACTCAAGGCCCCTAAACGGCTGCTACAGCCCTAACCAATATATCCGGGTTCAAGGTAGGAAGAGGGAAAGGTTGCACCAGCCTCATGGGTTCCTTTCTATTCAGGAAAGTCAAAGCCTTCCCGAAAGACTCCTCTGTCCACATTGCAGACTTCTCATGTCTCCTTGGCTGGAACTGCATTACAGGACCATTTCTAGCTGCAAGGGAGGCAGGAAAAACGAGGATTTTGTTTTATGCTTCTCTAGGAGGAAACAGTAATGGAGAAACTTTTGAGTAAGCCAGCCACTATTGTCCAACATGTACTTATTTACTTAACTTTTTTTTTTTTTTTTTGAGACAAGATCTGGCTGGCTCTGTTGCCCAGGCTAGAGTGTGGTGGCACGATCTCAGCTCACTGCAATCTCTACCTCCTAGGCTGAAGCCATCCTCCCACCTTAGCCTCCAGAGTAGCTAGGACTACTGCATGCACCACCACACCTGGCTAATTTTTGTATTATTTATAAAGACGGGGTCTCACCCTGTTGCCCAGGCTGCTCTTGAACTCGTGAGCTCAAGCCATCTGCCCACCTCAGCCTCCCAAAATGCTGAGATGACAGGCATGAGCCACCACACTCAGCTAATGTTTTTCTTTCCATCAATTCACTTTTTAAGCCTTAACAAAGTTATCGCAAAAGGAAGTTTCATATCACTTTAGAATGTCTTTGAAGTCACAGGTTGGTCATTTTATGTGCTTAATAGCTATTAATGCAAATATAGCACTAAGAAGAAAAGATATTCTTTAAATCGCCTATATCAGTGGTTCTTAACTCTGGATGATTTTGTCTCCAGGGGACATTTGGCAATGTCTGGAAACATTGTTGGCTGTCGAGATGGGGCAGGGAGTGCCTGCCTAGAGTCTAGTGGGTAGAGGCCAGGTATGTGCTAAACATCCTACAGTACAGGATGGGCTCCCACAGTGAAAAATCCTCTGGACCCAAATGTCAGTAGTACTGCAGTTGAGAAACCCTGGCATGGACGCAGTCTACCTGCTGCCAGGAGTTACATACAAGCCATGTTAGGGTAATGCTGCAATATGTCCATTGTGATTGTGTTTTCTCCTGGTGACTATCAGTAACAATGTGGCCTGCTTGTTGGTTTTCAAGGTCCGTTCTCACAGTTACTATCAGATCTCCAGCAATCCTGTGATGCAGTTTAAAATGTTCATGTCATGTGGGCCGGGCATGTTGACTCATGCTTATAATTCTAGCACTTTGGGAGGTCAAGGCTGGAGAATGGCTTGAGCCCAGGAGTTTGAAACCAGCTTGAGCAACATAGCAAGACCCCATCTCTACAAAAAATTTTTTTTTAAAAATTAGCTAGGTATGATGGTGCATGCCCATGGTCACAGCTACTCAGGAGGCAGAGGTGGGATGATCACTTGGGCCTGGGAGGTTGAGGCTGCAGTGAGCCACGATTGCACCACTGTATTCCAACTTGGGCAACAGAGTGAGACCCTGTCTCAAAAAAAAAAAAAAAAAAAAAAAAAAGGAATGTGCATGCAAATTCAAGATATGTCCCTTACAGAGACTGGTGAGGATGCGGCTCATTGACCCTGAAGCCGAAGTGGTTGAAATGATAGCCCTCTTGCCAGGCAAATCCTATGTGAGTGCTTCTAAAAGAGCACTGTGCCTTGCAGAGAGTATTCCTGGGACCTGGCAGAAATCAGGGCCTCTTGGTGACCACATGCTTTGGAAAGGGCTACGCTTTGGCAAGTGGGAGATTTTATTTTTTATTTTCTCCTGTCTGCCTCGGTTTGGCAAAAACAAACATGGCCTGGGCATGGGCCTTGTGGAGACAAGAAGGCAGCTAGTAGGTGGACATTATCAGTGATCAGGCTGCTGGAAGGTTTGCCTGAGCTGGCCTGGTCTGGTGGCTTGACCGTGATGCTCACCCCCTGTTAAAGTTAATTGAGCTATTACAGAATGGGAGTGGGGAGTGGGGGGTGTGATGACTGCCTGTCTCCTTGAGTTGGTGTGGCTAAGAAGTAAAGGAATTTTTTCTTTTTCCTTCTTAATTCTGGAAACTTAGAAAAAAGCCTCTCACCATTCCTTAATCATTCAGTTAGAGAGACCAGGCTGTTGATACGGACATGCTGCATTTCATGGAATCCTAGAGGCCAGCATTTGTGACTTGCATCCCGATTTCAGAGATGTTAGGATATAAAAAGTAGCCAGCAGCGTTTATAGGATGGGCTAATTGAGAGACGCAGACAAGTATCAAAGATAGCAAAATAGGAAGAAACAGAGTCTTAGAATCAATGCAGTATAATAATAGCTTCTAGTTTCTTTCTTTCTGTCTGTCTGTCTTTCTGTCTTTGTCTCCAGGGGAGAGTCTCACTCTGTCGCCCAGGCTGAAGTGCAGTGGCATGATCGCGACTCACTGCAGCCTCTGTCTCCCGGGTTCAAGTGATCCTCCCATCTCAGCCTCCAAGTCACTGGGATTACAAGTTGTTTGCCACCATGCCCGGCTAATTTTTGCATTTTTGATAGAGACAGGGTTTCACCATGTTGGCCAGGTTGGTCTCGAACTCGTGACCTCAAGTGATCCCCCCGCCTTGCCTTCCCAAAGTGCTGGGATGACTGGTATGAGCCACCATGTCCAGCCTCCCCTCACCCTTAAGCACAGCTCTTAGGCGGTCAGAGATGTTGCCTGCTGTATTTCTTGTTCTGCTTTTACGCATGGTTTAAAAATCCTCGCCCCAGAGCGTAAGCCCCATGGCCAGTGCTGCCTACCACCTTTAGGGGTGGCCCCTCCTGGGGTGCAGGAGATCATGCGGTTTGTATTGTGACAGCTGGGTCATTTTTTAATCGGATCACCTGCCCCAGTTTGCTTGGCTCTTAGGTGCCTGGGAGTTCTCCTGGTTTTTTGCTGTTGTGAAATGGCCCAGCTTGTACACGTTGTTCCTTTTCTTGCTGGAGTTATTTCCTTTGGACTCCTGTCTGTAAAGTAGGATTGCTGGGCGAAACTGGGGTATGCGTGGTTAGGCTTTTCTCTGCCTACATTCTGGGTTGCTTTTCAGATTAATCACCTTTTATTTGTGTTTTTTTTGTGTGTGTGTGTGTGTGTTTTGAGACTGAGTTTTGCTTGTTGCCCAGGCTGGAGTGCAATGGCAAGATCTTGGCTCATAGCAACCTCTGCCTCCCGAGTTCAGGCGATTTTCCTTCCTCAGCCTCCCGAGTAGCTGGGATTACAGGCATGCGCCACCACGCCCAGCTAATTTTGTATTTTTATTACAGAGGGGGGTTTTTCCCATGTTGGTCAAACTGGTCTGGAACTCCCAACCTCAGGTGATCTGCCCACCTTAGCCTCCCAAGGTGCTGGGATTATAGGTGTGAGCCACTGCACCTGGCCACCTTTTATTTGTTGAATGAGTATTTAATAAGCGTGTCCTATATGCATCAGGAGAATTAAATGGACATGGTCTTGCTTTGGGGGAAATGACAGGTAGGAGAGAAAGACACACTTAGAACTCAACAGAGGCCAGGCGCGGTGGCTCATGCCTGTTATCCCAGCACTTTGGGAGGCCGAGGTGGGCAGATCACCTGAGATCAGGAGTTCGAGACCAGCCTGGCCAACATGGTGAAATCCCGTCTCTACTAAAATATAAAATCAATTGGGCATAGTGATGGCGCATGCCTGTGATCCCAGCTGCTTGGGAGGCTGAGGCAGGAGAATTGCTTGAACTCGGGAGGCAGACATTGCAGTGAGCCGATATTGCACTGCTGCACTCCAGCCTGGGCAACGAGCAAAACTCTGTCTCCAAAAAAAAAAAGAAAAAGAAAACTCAGCAGAGAAAAGGTGGATCATTAACGTTTCCTTGGGATTTCCGAAGTGCCAGGGACTGTTGTTAATGCCTTTTAAGTGCTAATTATAATTTAATCATGACAAGCTCCCTGTGAAGCAGGGACTGTGATTGTTTCCACCGTATGGGTGGGGAAAGGAGGCAGAGAGAGGTGAATTCACCCAGCTAGTAAATGACAGGACTGGACTGAAACCCAGGCTGTCTGGCTCCAGGGCCTGGCCAGTACCCCATGCTCCATCTTGCCCCGTAAACACCCTGGGGGGTGCCAGAGAGGAGTCTTTTCCAACAGGCTGTGCCAGATGACTTTGGCTCATCTTGGAGGCTGGAGGATTAGTCAGTCTACTAGGGGGGCTTCAGCATTTTGGCATGTGGCTTTATGAGCTGTTTACTCTAACGGTGATGATGACAATGGTCATAGTAGTGATAATACTGTGATAGAAGTAACTGCAGCAAACTCAACCCCTAACAAGTACTCTGTCTTCCTAACATTGTGTGCAATAGCCATGAGAGATGGGTGTTATTCTTTTAATCTGGCACACAGGAACTGAAAGCCAGAGAGGTTGGGTGACTTCCCCCAGGCCACACAGCCTGGAAGTAGTAGGACCAGGACTCGAGCCCAGATCTGCTGCCCCAGAGCCCATGCCCTTGACTACCATGTCATGGTCATGCCTGCCCCTGGGCCATCTGAGATGTGATGGTGGCTGGCCAGGATGGGGAGTGAGGATTTCAGTTTGGCATAGCACAGGGAGATGGGTGAGCCAGGACACTCCTTGAGAGGGAAGGCTCTGGGGTTGGGGGAGAGGGAGTGGTGGAGACTGGGGTGTCTCTGAGGGAGTGTTTGAAGATGACAGTGGTTTTTCCAGTTTCTTGTTCTTAGCTATATTCAAGAAAAGATTAAGCCAGAAAATTTCTCTCTGAGTTTCACAACTTCTGGGAGCTTTTGCAACGTCTGGGTGATGCAGCATTTTCCTGGTTTGAATCCTAAGTGAAGTTTCATTTTTCTTCACTTAACTCATCCTGGCTCTGGCCTGTCTTCCCAGCTGTATTGGCCGTCTGGTCCTCTTCTGGCTCTTTGTCCCATTTTTTATTATTTATTTTTATTTTTAAGAGAGATGGGATCTCACTATGTTGCCCAGTCTGTTCTGGAACTCCTGGACCCAAGTGATCCTCCTTCCTCGGTCTTCCAAAATACTGGGATTATAGGCATGAGCCACCGTGGCCAGCTTATACCCCCTAAGCTTGTGACTGTCCCTCTTGGAGTGAGGTTCCCTCCTGTCTCCATGTTGGCAAATCTCAGCACCTTGGCCCTTTGAGATGGAGGTCTGTGTTGCCTAGGCTGGTCCTGAACTCCTGGTCTCAAGTGATCCTCCCATCTTGGCCTTCCAAAGTGCTGGGATTACAGGTGTGAGCCACTGTGCCCAGCCAACCCTTCATAGATTTTAGTCACTTCAAGAAGCCTGCTTTGACCTCTCAAGTGGAAATAACAACTTCCAGGAGTAGGGTGGTCACTGGGCACCCACCCATCTGTTGTCACATGAATGATTTTATCCATATTAAGGAGGCAGTATATGCAGCAGCAAGCTAGCCTGTGTTGAAATTTTCTTCTTTTTACGGGCTGTACAACTTTGGGCAAGTTGCTTTAGTTCTCTGTGCCTTAGTCTCTTCCTCAGCAAAATGGAAAAAATACTGCCCATTTCAAATGGGTGAAAATGAAATATTTAATATATGAATTTTCATCTTCACAATGTCTCTGATGAAAAGCAGGTGTTGGTTGCACATGGTGCTCATGCCTATAATCCCAGCACTTTGGGAGGCCAAGGGGGGAAGATTGCTTGAGGCCAGGAGCTTGAGACCAGCCTGGGGAACATGACCAGACCACATCTCTTAAAAAAAATTTAGCTGGGTTTGGTGGCATGCACTTGTGGTTCTAGCTACTTTGGAGGGTGAGATGGGAGGCTCTCCTGAGCTCAGGAGATTGAGGCTGCAGTGAGCTATGATTGCACACCACTGCTTTCCAGCCTGGGTGACAGAGTGAAACCCCATCTCAAAAACAAACACACAACAACAACAATAACAACAACAAAAAACAGGTATTGTCCTTGCTGTATGAATGGGGAAACTGAGTTTTCCTTTGTGCTTTGTGAAACTCTTTTCTGGGTGTCTCTTGCCTCTTATGTATATCTCTTTGATGGTACTTTGTGCTTTTAAAATCTTTTGTAATGTCCATTTATGTACCTACATTATATTCAAGATTCTAAGCTTTTTGAGGGCAGGATTTAAATGTGGTTGTTTCTGGTTCAAATCCTGATGCAAGCAAAACTCAGTAAATTTTTTAAATGAATGGGTGGGCCGGTGGTTGGGTCTTCAGAGTCACTAAATACTGGTGGCAGGAGTGGGACCACACAGAAAAAAATGTTAAGGCAGTGGATCTCAATGGGGAGTGATCTGCCTCTTGCAGGACGTTCAGTGATGTCTAGAGACATTTTCGTTGTCACAGTTTGGGGTAGGGGTGCAGTTGCTGTCTATTGGGTTGGGGTCAGGAATGCTATAAACATCCTATGATACACAGGACGGACTTATCCAGCCTAAAACATCAGTAGTGTTGAGGGTGAGAAACCTTGGATTTATTAAGGCAACAAGCAACATATTAATAGCAACAGGAAAAGACATACATTTAAGTTTTTTTTCGGCCAGGCGTGCTGGCTCACACCTGTAGTCCCAGCACTTTGGTAGGCCAAGGCAGGCGGATCATGAGGTCAAGAGATTGAGACCATCCTGGCCAACATGGTGAAACCCCATCTCTACGAAAAATACAAAAATTAGCTGGGCATGGTGGTGCTCACCTGTAGTCCCAGCTACTTGGGAGGCTGAGTTAGAAGAATCACTTGAACCTGGGAGGCGGAGGTTGCAGTGAGCTGAGATTGCGCCACTGCACTCCATCCTGGAGACAGAGCGAGACTCCGTTGTCAAAAAAAAAAAAAAATTTTTTTTCACAAATGCAAAGTAGTCTAGATGAGGTACACTCTTCCTGAGATGATAAAGTGAGGCCTAAGTGTATTTATTAATTCTTTTGAGGAGAGTGTTAAAGGCAGCATGTACAAGGCAAAGATTGCATATAGCCAGAGTGACCCTGGGGCTTATTCTCTCTCTCTCTTTTTTTTAGTAAACAGCTTTGTTGAGATGTAATTCACATACCATATGATGCACCTATAAAGTGTGCCACTCAGTTTAGTATATTCAGAATTGTGCATGCCTCCAGTCTCCAGGTAGGCAAATCTTAGTACCTCGGTCCTTCTTAGATTTTATTTTTTAGAGATGGGGTCTCACTGTGTTGCCCAGGCTGGTCTTGAACTCCTGGCCTCAAGCCTTCTTGGTCTTCCTCCCATCTTGGCCTCTTGGCCTTCCAGAGTGACTGTATTCAATATTCAAAGTGACTATAGTCAACATTAGATATTTTTATCACCCTACTTATTTATTTGTATTTAAGACCTGGTGTGGTGTGTGCCTGGCCTTGTGATCACAAATGCTAGCTACACTGAATTGACATTTTGCTGAGACTCGTTCTGATGTCCGTTCATAGATTCTATAGGTACTTCCTGAGTGCTTGCCACACCCCAGGAGTTCTGCACAGTGAGTGGGGAGTGATATTTTGAGGGACAGCACCAGTCCATTCACTGCCCTAAAGAAACAGTCTAGGGAGAGCGAGACATCGAAAAAATAACATGTAAAATAAACATCTGATGGAGACATAGAAAGATGCCAACCTTCAACAATTTTTGACTTTGAGCAGTGGTTGGCATGCTTTTTCTGTGAAGGGTTAGGTAATACTTACTTTATATCTCACAGGCCCAGGGGCAAATAGTCTTCCTTATAATATGTATATAAAAATTGGCAAGGCATGGTGGCTTCTGCCTGTAATCTCAGCACTTTGAGAGGCCAAGGTGGGAGGACTGCTTGAGCCCAGGAGTTTGAGACCAGCCTTAGCAACAAAGTGAGACTCTGTATTAGTCTATTCTCAGTGCTGCTATAAAGAACTGCCCAACACTAGATAGTTTATAAAGGAAAGAGGTTTAATGACTTACAGTTCCACAGGGCTGGGGACACCTCAGGAAACTTACACTCACAGTGGAAAGGAAAGCAAACATGTGCTTCTTCACATGGTGGCAGGAAGGAGAAGTGCTGAGCAAAAGGAGAAAAACCCTTTATTAAACTATCAGATCTTATGAGAACTCACTATCATGAGAACAGCATGGAGGTAACTGCTCCCATGGTTGAATTATCTCTCACCAGGTTCTTCCCACAACATGTGGAGATTATGGGAACTACAATTCAAGATGAGATTTGGGTGGGGATACGGCCGAACCATATAATTCCATAGCCAAAGCATATCATTCTGCCCCTCCCATATCTCATGTCTTCACATTTCAAAACACAATCATGCCTTTCCAATGGTCCCCCAGAGTCTTAGCTCATTCCAGCATTAACCCAAAAGTTCAAGTCCAAAGTCAAGTGAGACAAGGCAAGTGCCTTCTGCCTATAAGCCTGTGAAATTGAAAGCAAGTTAGTTGCTTCCTAGATCCTAAATACAATAGGAGTATAAGCATTGGGTAAATACACCCATTCCAAATGGGAAAATTTGGCCAAAATGAAGGGGCTACAGGCCCCATGCAAGTCTGAAATCCAGTGGGGCAGTGAAATCTTAAAGCTCTGAAATGATCTCCTTTGACTCCATGTCTCATATTCCAAGTAATGCTTATGCAAGAGGTGAGCTCCTATGGCTTTGGGCAGTACCCTGTGGCTTTGCAGGGTACAGCCCCCATCCAGCTGCTTTCACAGGTTTGTGTTGAGAGTCTGCGGCTTTTCCAGGTGCACGGTGCAAGCTGTCCATAGATCTGCCATTCTGGAGTCTGGAGGATGGTGGCTCTCTTCTCACAGCTCCACTAGGCAGTGTCCCAGTGGGGACTGTATGGGGCCTCTGGCCCCACATTTCCCTTCCTCACAGCCCTAGTAGAGGTTCTCCATGAGGGCTCCACTGCTGCAGCAAACTTCTGCCTGGACACCCAGGCATTTCCATACATCCTCTGAAATTTAGGTGGAGGTCCCCAAACCTTGATTCTTTACTTTTGTCCACAGGCTCAGTACCACATAGAAGCTCCTAAGTCTTGGCACTTGCACCCTCTGAAGGCACGGCCTGAGCTGTATTTTGGCCCCTTTTAGCCATGGCTGAAGCAACTGGGACAAAGGGCACCAAGTGCCTAGGCAGCACACAACAGGGAAACCCTGGGCCTGGCCTATTAAATCATTTTTTCCTCCTAGACCTCTAGGCCTGTGATGGGAGGGGCTACTGTGAAGGTCTCTGACATGCCCTGGAGACATTTTCCCCGTTGTCTTCGTGATTAACATTTGGTTCCTTGTTACTTATGCAAATTTCTGCAGCAGGCTTGAATTTTTCCCCAGAAAATGGGTTTTTCTTTTCTGTCATATCATCAGCCTTCCAGTTTTTCAAACTTTTATGCTCTGCTTCCTCTTAAACACTTCGCTTAGAAATTTCTTCTGCCAATCATCTAAATCATCTCTCTCAAGTTCTAAGTTCCACACATCTTTAGAACAAAGGGAAAATGCTGCCACTCTTTTTGCTTAAGAATAGCAAGAGTCACCTTTGCTCCATTTCCCAAGAAGTTCCTCATCTCCATCTGAGACCACCTCAGCCTGGACTTCATTGTCCATATCACTATCAGCATTTTGGTCAAAGCAATTCAATAAGTTCCTAGGAAGTTCCAGACTTTCTTACATCTTCCTGTACTCTTCTGAGCCCTCCAAACTGTTCCAACCTCTGCCTGATACTCAGTTCCAAAGTTACTTACACATTTTCGGGTATTCTTACAGCAGCACCCCACTCGCAGTACCAATTTACTGTATTAGTTTGTTCTCATGCTGCTATAAAGAACTGCCCAAGACTGGGTAGTTTATAAAGGAAAGAGATTTAATTGACCCACAGTTCTGCAGGGCTGGGGAGGCCTCAGGAAGCTTACAATCATGGTAGAAGGGGAAGCAAACGTGTCCTTCTTCACATGGTGGCAGGAAGGAGAAGTGCTGAGCAAAAGCACTTCTTTTGCTGAGAAGTGTTGGGCAAAATCAGATCTCGTGAGAACTCACTGTCACAAGAACAGCATGGAGGTAACCACCCCCATGATTCAATTACCTCCCACTGGGTTTCACCCACGACATGTGAGGATTATGGGAACTACAGTTCAAGATGAGATTTGGGTGGGGACACAGCCAAGCCATATCACCGTCTCTACAAAAAAATAAAATTAGCCAGGCTTGGTGGCTCATGCCTGTATCCCAGCTACTCATGAGGCTGAGATGGGAGAATCGCTTAAGTGCAGGAGTTTGAGGCTACAGTCAGCTATGATCACACCACTGCACTCCAGCCTGGGCAACAGAGTGAGATGCTGACAAAAAAAAAAAAAAAAAAGGAAAGGAAAGAAATCCATTCTTAGCCTGTGTACTGTACAAAAGCAGGCAGCAGGCTAAATTTGGCCCACAGGCTGTGGTTCGCCAACTCATGACCTTTACAAATAGCAATTCATATGGTTCATCTAGTCATAACTGTACATGGTCTATTGGATATTATATAGTATGTTCATGTCAAATGGCATATAATGTGTAAAGTAACATATACAACATAAAATAACATCTGAGAAATATTTAATGAAAAAATCTGATAGGTACTTAGCAGGCACAGTACAGAGTACCATGAAGTTGTTAAATGGGGAATCTGGCGTGTTTGAGAAAGGAGTGGGGAGATAGGTGGGCCTCCCTCAAGAAGGAATGTTTCAACTGAGAGCTGAAGGATGCCCCTACATTGTGTGTCAGGGAAGTGATGGGGAGAAAGACTCCAGGTAGAGGGAACCCACTCTGCAAAGGCCCTGAGTCATGAAGGGGTCCCTGGAACAGTGAGTTGGGCCTGGACCCACAAGCTGCAGTTGTGGAGATTGATCCATCCTGAGAGCTCTGACTTGGAATAGTTTCCAGCACAGTGAAATGGGATTGGGGCTGTATTTTGGAGATATCCCCTGGCTGCAGTTGGGAAGGGAATCATGAAACCTATTTGGAAGCTGGGGTTTTCACCCAGGTCATGCAAATAAGTATTTCTTAGGTGTGGAATGAACTGAGCAAATCACATGTCTTCTTATGGTACACTACACTTTTTTTATTTTTATTTTTGGTTTTGAGACAGGGTCTTGCTCTGTCTCCCAGGCTGGAGAGCAGTGACATGATCATGGCTCACTGCAGCCTTGACTTCCCAGGTTCAAGCAATCCTCCTGCCTCTGCTTCCCAGGTAGCTGGGACTACAGGTGCCCACTACCATGCTTGGCTAATTTTGGTATTTTTAGTGGAGTCAGGTTTCATCATGTTGGCCAGGCTGGTCTCGTAACTTCTGACCTCAAGTGATCCGCCCGCCTCAGCCTCCCAAAGTGCTGGGATTACAGGTACAAGCCATCACGCCTGGCCTTTAGTGATATTTTAAAGACTAAATTCCCTTAGGTATGCCTGGGTCTGCATTTGTTACTACTGTTCTGTTTCTCACTGTGTGTCTTGAGGTCATCAAAAGTAACCTGGGCCTTTTCCCTCGTTTCTGCCCCCCCAAGGCTTATGAGCCTAATAGCAAAGCCCGATGGTTGTGCGGGTCAGGCTTTTCATGTTTCCTTTAGCTTAAGAAGCAGTTTCTAAGGGAACTCATTGTGTCATTGTTTAGCAAAAGATGGGCAGCCTCCCAAGTGGCAGGCGGTAGGAGCTGGGGGAGTACAGTGGGTTCCACCCATTCTGTGGTGGGGTGAGATGCTTGCAGAAGGAAGTAAGACGAGGAAGCCCTTTGTGCACAGATGTGCGGCAGCCTCCAAGGGGTCCAGTTTTTAAGTGAAAACGTGAAGATCCACTTGGTGTATTTGCTATGATACCTCTGTAAAAAAGCAGACAAGTAAGAATTACATGGTTATATTTGCTTGTATTCGTAAGGAATTCCAGAGGGACGCATGAGAAACTAAAAGAGGTGGTTACATTTGGGCAGAGTAACTTTTTACTGTTTAGCTTGATATATATGTATTTACTTTATTTATTTATTTTTTTTTTGAGATGGAGTCTTGCCCTGTCACCAGGCTGGAGTGCAGTGGCACGATCTTGGCTCACTACGTCCTCTGCTTCCCAGGTTTAAGCAATTCTCCTGCCTCAGCCTCCTGAGTAGCTGCGCTCTTAGGGGCGCACCACCATGCCTGGCTAATTTTTTGTATCTTTAGTAGAGATGGGGTTTCACCTCGTTGGCCGGGCTGGTCTTGAACCCCTGACCTCGTGATATGCCTGCCTTGGCCTCCCAAAGTGCTGGGATTACAGGCGTGAGCCACCGTGCACGGCCTGTATATATGTTATATAAACATATGCACACACATGCTTACATACACACACATATATTTTTTAAAAATTGAGTCATGGCCAGGTGCGGTGTGGGTCACACCTGTAATCCTAGCACTTTGGCAGGCGAAGGTCGGGGCATTGCCTGAGCTCAGGAGTTCGAGACCAGCCTGGGCAACATGGAGAAACTCCTTTTCTACAAAAATTGGCCAGGCGTGGTGGCATACACCTGTGGTCCCAGCTGCCTGGAAGGTTGAGGTGGGAGGATTGCTTGAGCCTGGTAGGTAGAGGCTGCAGTGAGCCATGATCACGCCAGTGCACTCCAGCCTGGGTGACAGTGTGAGACCCTGTCTTAAAAACAAAAAGAGTCATATATTGCCTATTTAAAAAATAAATTCCTATATTCCATCATCCCCAGCTTCTGCCGTTCTAAAGCATTTTCCTAAGCAGCTCCACTGTGGATGTAGTGGGTATTTCAGAAAGGTGTTAGAAATGCCCCGGGAGGGCAGAACCTGGGGCTTCACTGGAGGTGCTGTTGGGCTCAGTCTAATGTCAAGGCAGGAGCATGGCAAGGGTATTGAGGTGTGAACAAGCATCACTCAGCAAGGTGACGCGTGTTCACGCCTCGATACCCTTGTTTCCCCACCAGCTCTATTTTTATTGCCTGCTCTATTGGTTTCTTTTTCTTGTTTTTTTTTTCTTTTTTTCTTTTGAGACTCCTTTATGCTTCTATTGCCCAGGCTGGAGTGCAGTGGCACCATCTCAGCTCACTGCAACCTCCGCCTCCCGGGTTTAAGTGATTCTCCTGCCCCAGCCTCCCAAGTAGCTGGGACTACAGGTGTGTGCCACCATGCCCAGCTAATTTTTATATTTTTACTAGAGACGGGGTTTCTTCATGTTGGTCAGGCTGGTCTTGAATTCCTGACCTCAGGTGATCCTCCTGACCTCAGGTGATCCTCCTGCTTTGGGCTCGCAAAGTGCTGGGATTATAGGTGTAAGCCACCGTGCCCAGTCTCTATTGGTCTTTTATTGCTGGTATTGCCGTAAACTTGGTGACTGAGAACAACACATATCACTCTAGTTCTCGGGGGTCAGAAGTGCAAAATGCATGACTGGTGTTCCTTCCAGAAGTTCCCAGGGACAATCCATGGCCTGGCCCTGTCCAGCATCTAGAGGCCACCTGCATTCCTCAACTCGTGGCTTCATGTCCCTCCACCCCTGCTTGTATTGTCAAATCTCCTTTACTTTTTTTTTTTTTCTGACTCAGAATCTTGCTCTGTCCCTGAGGCTGGAATGCAATGGCGTGATCTCAGCTCACTGCAGTCTCTGCCTCCCAGGTTCAAGTGATTCTCCTGCCTCAGCTTCCCGAGTAGCTGGGATTATAGGTGCACACCACCATGCCCAGCTAATTTTTGTATTTTTAGTAGAGACGGGGTTTTACCGTGTTGGACAGGCTGGTCTTGAACTCCTGACCCTGGGTGATCTACCCGCCTCAGCCTCCCAAAGTACTGGGATTATAGGCGTGAGCCCCCACACCCGGCCTCAAATCTACTTTTCTGACTCAGATATTCCCACCGTCCTCTCACCCCTTATAATTCCCTGTGATTACATTGGGCCTACCTGGATCATCTAGGACAGGGGTCCCCAACTCCTGGGCCATGAACCAGTAGCAAGCGGTCCGTGGCCTGTTAGGAACTGAGCCATGCAGCAGGAGCTGAGTGGCGGGCAGCCAGCGTTCCCACCTGAGTTCCACCTCCTGTCAGATCAGTGGCCGCATTGGATTCTCATAGAAACTCGAACCCTATTGTGAACTGTGCATGCGGGGGACTTAGGCTGTGTGCTCCTTATGAGAATCTAATGCCTGATGATCTGAGGTGGAACAGTTTCATCCTGAAAGCCACCTGCCTCCATCCCTGGCAAAACTGTCTTCCACTAAATCCATCCCTGGTGCCAAAAAGCGTGGGAACCGCTGATCTGGGACATTCTCCCCATTCCAAAGTCTTTAATTATACCTGCCGAGTCCTTTTAGTTCTGGGGATGGGGATGTAGGCATCTTTAGAGGCTCTTCTGTGTACTGCACCTTTGCAGCTTAGTTCCAGGCACATAGTAGGGGCTCAATACATCTTTGTTGAATGACACAGTGAATCATTTGGTTAGGCTAGAGAATGTGGAAGGAGGCCAGGTGCAGTGGCTCACCTGTAATCCTGAAGCCAAGGCAGGTGAATCACTTGAGCTCAGGAGTTTGAGACCAGCCTGGACAACATGGTGAAACCCCATCTCTCCTAAAAATACAAAAATTAGCTGGGTGTGATAGTGTGTGTCTGTAGTCCCAGCTACTCAGGAGGCTGAGGCGGGAGGATCACGTGGGGTCAGGAGTCCAAGACCAGCTCAGAGGTGGAGGTTGCAGTGAGCTGAGATCATGGCACTGCGGTCCAGTCTGGCCAACAGAACGAGACCCTGTCTCAGAAAAAGAGAGAATGTGGAGGGATATAGCAAGAAGTGGATCTGGAAGTTTTAATAGTAGTGGAATTTATTGAGCACCTATTGTGTGCTCTGGCTCATATTTAATGAAGTGCTTGTTTGCATAATGTTAGTATTCCCATTTTACAGATGTGGAAACTGAGGTTTAGTTGCTGGCCTAGTATTACAGGGTGAGGAGCTGAAGCCCTATCTGCCTGACGAGGGGTGCGTTGGGGGTGTAGACTAGAAACTTGGTCAGGGAGGGATTCTGTTCAAACATAGCTGCTTAGCTTTGACACTGTTGACATTTGGGGCCAGATGTTTCCCGTCCTGGGGGCTGTCCTGTGCATTGTGGCTATTAAGCAGTATCCCTGGCCTCTGTCCACAAAGTACCAACAGCACTACCCTCTTCCCAAGTTGTGACAACCCAGGGTGTTTCTAAATGTTGTCACATGTCTCCTGAGGGACGAACTTGCTCCCACTTGAGAACCATGGTGTTAAAACATAGATCACGGCACATCAACTCCATGCTTTTCAGGTCACTCCGAGTGAAAGTCAAAATCCCTGCGATGGCCTGTGCGTCCCGCACTGACTGTCTCCTCCCTGCCTTCTGCCTTCCTCCCTGTCTTCACTGCTTGTTACTCTTGAGACCTGTTGGCCTCTCTGTGGTTTCTCAGAAATGCCAGGCCTGGTCTGACCTCAGGACCTTTGCACTGGCTGTTTTCTCTGCTTGGTGTGCCCTTCGTCCAGTTGGCCATTTGGTTTACTCCCTTGTTTCCTTCTATCCTGTATTTGTTCGTTTATTTTTAATTGAGACGGAGTCTTGCTCTGTTGCCCAGGCTGGAGTGCAGTGGTACGATCTCGGCTCACTGCAACCTCCACCACCCGGGTTCAAGGGATTCTTGTGCCTCAGCCTCCTGAGGAGCTGGGATTACAGGCGTGCACTACCCCACCCGGCTAATTTTTTGTATTTTTAGTAGAGACAGGGTTTCGCTATGTTGGCCAGGCTGGGCCTTGAACTCCTGGCCTCAAGTGATCCACTTGTCTTGGCCTCCCAAAGTGCTGGGATTATAGGCGTGAGCCACTGTGCCTGGCTCAATCCTGTGTTTAAATACCCATCCTCAGCAAGGCCTGCCCTCTTCTCTGAGTCCTTTTTATCACACATGTCTTCATATCCTCTCCCTTCTAAACCATCTGTCTCTTCCCTTTAGGCTGTCAGCTCCAGGAGGGCTGGCCTTTGGTCCCCACCGTTCACTGCTGGGCCCTCAGCCCTAGGAACCGTGCTCCGTAAATGGATGAATGCTGTCTGTCCTGTTACTGCTCTGTCCCCAGACATATCCCTATGCCCAGCACATGCCTGACACCTCACAAGACCCTGGAACATGACTAAGGGATTTATCTGGTGAAGCATGAGAGTCTGATAAGAGGAGAGGAAGTGGCTGGGGAGCAACCTTGCAAAGATAGCCACGGCTAGATGGAGAAAACGAGGACGAGTGTCAGCTTCACAGGACGGGCCTCCCACGAGAGGCCTCGTGGTGCTTGGGAGAGTTTGGGTGAAAGCAGGTTGGAAGAAGATGCTTGCTGCTGACATTTGGGCAGTGTGATGGGCAGCCTGACCTCTGCTTTCTTTTCAGTGCTTAACAGCATTGAAGCCCTGTTAAGACAGGATCCTTAGGGCTGGCCACAGTGGCTCATTCTTGTAATCCGAGCACTTTGGGAGCCTGAGGTGGGAGGATCATTTGATCCCCAGGAGTTCGAGGCCAGACTGGGCAACATAGCAAGACCCCATCTCTGAAAAAAAAATACAAAAATTAACCAGGCTTGGTGGTGTGTACCTCTAGTCCCAGCTACTTGAGAGGCTGAGGCAGGAGGATCACTTGAGCCTGGGAGTTCAAAGCTGTAATGAGCTGTAATTACATGATTGCACTCCAGCCAAGGAGACAGAGCAAGACTCTGTCTCAAAAAAAAAAAAAAAAAAAAGACTTAGTTTTGCATGTAACTGTGTTCAGTTCTGCGTCTTGAACATGAGGATTTGTGGTACCTGCCTGGATGGAGCAAGGACGGCCGTGCCCCTGCCTTCCTGGGTGTTAGGGATAAGCCTGGAAATTGCCCCTGTGATGTTACTGGGCTTTATTCTTAGCTCTGCTGAGTTAGGGGGCAGGGTGGGGTGCAGCATGCCAGGGCTCGTCACTGCCCACGCGATGCTGACTCTAGCCGCCTTCCTCTCACCCCATGCCCCTGCTAGCCGTGCTTGCCTCTTGCTGTGTTGGGGCCAGGAGACTTTAGCCTTTCTCCAGATCTTTTCAGGACTGCAGTGGGAAAATGAATGCCACATGCTGTGTCTTTAAACAGGATTAATGTTCAGAGGCCCAGCGGGTGCCCTGACCTAACCACAGGCCTCTTGGACTCCTTTTCTCAGCTTTCCTTGGCTTCTGAGCTGTCCCTTTGCAGCGCTGTTTCTGAGCGTGGCGTTCAGGAGCAGCCTCTCGCCTTGCCTTTTGCCCCTCGAAGCCCGGTCTGTTCCTTGGTTGGTTGTGCAGAAGAATTGCTGGGGTTTGAATCCAGGACCCTCAAGGTCCTGCCCCTGTGACTCGTGGGACTTCTTCTCACCTGTTTGTCTCTGCGTTCCTCTCTGTAAGGTGGGAGTCATTACAGTACCTTCCTCATAGACTGCTAGGGTGATAAAATGGAGCAATGTACATGAAACCTGAACACTGTGCCTGGTACGCAGTCAGTGCTTAGAAAGAACTGTGATTTTACTTTTATTTCTTTTTCTTTGAGATGTGGTCTCATTCTCTGACCCAGGCTGGAGTGCATTAGCATAATCACGTCTCACTGCAGCTTCCCACTCCTGGGCTCAAGCGAGCCTCCCACCTCAGCCTCCCAAGTAGCTGGGATTACAGGTGTGAGCCACTGTGCCTGGCACCATTCAGCAATTTTTTTTTTTTTTTTTGTAACAGTCTGGCTCTGTCACCCAGGCTGGAGTACAGTGGTGCGATTTCAGCTCACTGCAACCTCTGCCTTCCAGGTTCAAGTGATTCTCCTGCCTCAGCCTCCCGAGTAGCTGGGATTACAGGCGCCCACCACCACACCTGGCTAATTTTTGTATTTTTAGTAGATAAGGGGTTTCGCCATCTTGGCCAGGCTGATCTTGAACTCCTGACTTTGAGTGATCCACCCTCCTTGGCCTCCCAAAATGCTGGGATTACAGGCGTGAGGCACCACACCCAGCCATCAGCAAATTTTTAAGTATACAATATAGTATCGTGAGCTATAGGCACTATACTGTACAGTAGACCCTAGGACTGACTGACTCATCTTGCATTACCAAAACTTTGTATGCTTTGACTAACACCTCCCTGTTGCCCCTACCAGCAGCTCCTTGCAACTACCATTCTGTTCTCTGCTTCTATGAGTTGATTTTTTTTTAGATGTCACATGTGAGTGAGATCTTGCAGTGTTTGTCTTCCTGTGCCTGGCTTTTTTCAATTTAACATAATGTTCTCCGGGCGCATCTATGTTGTTGCAAATGGCAGAATTTCTTTCCTTTTTAAGGCTGAGCGACATTCCATGGCATGTATGGATCACGTTTTCTTTGTCCACTTGACTACAGATAGACATTTACTTGTCTCCATCTTGATTGTTGTGAATGACGCTCCAGTGAACACAGAGTGCAGTTATTTCTCCAGGGCCCCTGTGTGGCTGAGATTAGGAGATCACCACTGTCGTCTCCAGTTCAGCAGTGCTAGTGCCTCTTGGTGTTTAGTGTCTAACTCAAGGGAGTGGAATTTTGGGTGTCTCAGGGTCTAGGGCCACCTGTGCCTCTAAATCACAGGGAAGCTGTGTGTGTGTGTGTGTGTGTGTCGGGGGCAGGGGTATGGGTGTGTGGTGGAGTGAATCTGATTTCTCTTCTTTCCCTTTTCTTAGTTTTCCATTGGCAAAACAGAGCGCCGCTCCAGATCCCTTTCGGTCTTGCAATATGCATGAAAAGTACAGGGCTTGTTCTGCAAAAGAAACGTAGCCCCAGCGAGCTCAGGGTTGAGTGAAATTGCACAAGGACAGCACCTCTCGGATCTTCTGGGGCCTCTGGACTCAGCTTCAGGGCAGAGCTCAGTGTCGCTAAGCAGAACCCCCACTGTGGGCAGAGCTGCAGGGCCATCAGCATTCATTAGGTGAATCCGCAAGTGTAGACTCTGTGGTGCCACGAAGCAGCATCTGGTACTCACTGTGCATGTCTCGGGATGGTATCTAAGTCAGACATCCTTGCATCCCCACTTACGGCCTGTGTGCTGTTGGAGCAGTTCCTTCACCTTGCTGGTCCTCACCTTTCTCCTTGGGTTACGGGGAGAAGTAAATGTGCTAACGCCATACACGCTGACCCAGCAGTTGCCTTGAACCAGGCTTCTCTGTCACCCGTTTCATTGCCTTGACAACGGCTGCGGCCACCTTGCCCATCTCCCCTAGGATCTTCTCCTAGGGTCTCTTAATACAGGGGTCCCCAATTCCCAGAGCACGGACTGGTACCAGTTCATGCCCTGTTAGGAACCAGGCCAGAGGCCACACAGCAGGAAGTGAGCGGCAGGTGAGCGTGCAAGACTTCATCTGTATTTAGAGTTGCTCCCCATCTTTTGCATCACTGCCTGAGCTCTGCCTCCTGTCAGATCACCGGTGGCATTAGATTCTCATAGGAGCGCGAACCCTATTATGAACTGTGCGTACAAGGGATTGAGGCTGCGTGCTCCTTATGAGAATCCAGTGCCTGATGATCTGTCGCTGTCACCCATCACCCCCCAGATGGGACCATCTAGTTGTGGGAAAAAAAGCTCAGGGCTCCCACTGATTCTACATGATGGTGAGTTGTATAATTATTTCATTATATATTACAGTGTAATCGTAGAAATAAGGTGCAGAATACCGTAATGTGCTCGAATCATCCACTACCTTGTCTGTGGAAAAATCGTCTTCCACAAAACCCATCCTTGCTGCCGAAAAGGCAACCGCTATCTTTTTTTTCTTTTGAGATGGAGTCTTGCTCTGTTTCTCAGGCTGGGGTGCAGTGGCACAATCTCAGCTCACTGCAGCCTCCACCTCCCGGGTTCCAGCGATTCTCCTGCCTCAGCCTCCTGGGTAGCTGGGATTATAGGCACATGGCACCACGCCTGGCTAATTTTTGTATTTTTGGTAGAGACGCGGTTTCACCATGTTGGCCAGGCTGGTCTCGAACTCCTAACCTCAGGTGATCTGCCCGCCACGGCCTCCCAAAGTGCTGGGATTACAGGCGTGAGCCACTGTGCTTGGCCAGGGACCACTGTCTTAATATGTGAATTAGGCGATGCCATGCCTCTGCTTAATGCCCTCCCAGGACCTCCTGTGAGAATTAGAACAAAAAATCCATACTCCGTACCATGACTCCAAGATCGGCTATGCCGTGGCCCCTGGTGACTTCTCCTCCCGCTCCATCTTGGGTCCTGGCTCATTGCTGCAGCCACCCACCCCGCTGACTGTGGCCTTTGCCTGTGCTATCTCTGCCTGGTATGTGCCTCCTAAAATCTTTGCACAGCCAGCTCTTCCTGACCCTTCCAGTCTGCGGGGATGTCATCTGCTCAGACCCCCACTCCGGTGCTTCCTGTCCTGACACCCCTTCTCTTTCCTTCACAGCAGGTACTGCTCTTTGTCATTAAGTTCTTATCTGTGAGCTTTCATCTTTGATGGACTATGCGTCTTAAGAGGGCAGAGATAGCGTTTCTGATTTCCCCCCATGCCTGTGACTAGCCCAGGTCTAGGCACATAGTAGGTACTCAATAAACAGTCATCAAATGATCAATTGAATGCATGAATGCATGACAGGAACCCTGCACTTTGTGTGTGAATCCGTCTCTTGGCTGCTAGGAACAACAGCTCCTGGAACCTGGCGCTTGGGTCACCTTACTGAACGCTCATGATAACTCTGTGATAGGTGGGTTCTAGAATTAGTCTCATTTCACAGATGAAGAAATCAAGGCCTGGTGAGGTGAACTGACTTGCTTTAGGGCAGTGGGGATGACTTTGCCTCTCTGGAGATACTTGACAATGTCTAGAGACAGTTTTGGTTGTCACAACTTGAGGTGGGGAGTGCCATTATCGTCTAGTGGTAGAGGCCAGCGATGCCACTCAGTATCTTACAATGCACAGGATGGCCCCCTACAACCAAGAATTATTTGGGCTCAAATATCAGCGGTTCTGAGGTTGAAGAAGCCCTGCTTGAGGGCACACATCTGTAAGTGGTGGAGATGAGAACCTAGATCCTGAACCTTGTATTGTTTAACCACTACCCTGCACTGCTCACATTCGGGGCTGGGTGGGTGGCAGGGGTTGTAGAATGTTTCCATGTCTGAGTCAAAATCTTGCTTCTCTGCTCTGGAGAGATGCGTTTGGAATCTGTGAGGCCTGAGGCCATTCACTTGATCTCTGGCCCTGGAGATCTTGCCTCCAAGCCACCTCAGGCTCCATCTGTCTGCCATGCACCTTGCAAACGGCTTAGAATTCTGGCTGGGTGTGGTGGCTCACACCTCTAATCCTGGCACTCTGGGAGGCCGAGTCGGGCAGACTGCTTGAGTTCAAGACCAGCCTGGGCAACATGGTAAAACCCTGGATCTACGAAAGATACAAAAATTAGCCAGGCATGGTAGTGCGTGCCTGTAGTCCCAGCTACTTGGGAGGCTGAGGCAGGAGGTTTGCTGTAGCCCAGGAGATAGAGGCTGCAGTGAGTTGTGATGGTGCCACTGCACTCAAGCCTGGGCAACAGAGTGAGAGCCTGTCTCAAAAAACAAAACCAGCTAACCAAACAAACAAAAAGGCCTTAGTGTTCCAAGCACCTGGTTTAGAGGTGGTGGAACTCAGTGTCAGACTCTCCGTGGGTTCAAATCCTGGCTCTGTTTCTTTTAGGTTTACGAGCCCAAGCCATTTACATAAACTCTCTGGACCTCGGAGCCCTTGTCAGGAAAGGGGAGAGTTTTAATAGTCTTGACTTTGTAGGGCTGGTGGAAAGTTTAAATGGACTATGCTTGGGAAGCACTTATCACTGTGCCTGGCGCGGTCACTCTGGCTGTAATTATTGGCACCCAATAAATACATGCTTTCTTTTTGTTTCCAACTCAGCATTTAGAAATGTCCTACCCTTCAATTCCTGCTGCTGCTATTTATTTGAAGTGCGAACTGGCTTTCTTATTATTATTTTAGAAATAATGCATGCAGAGGAGAAAATTCAAACAGTACAAAAGATAATAAAACAAAAATTAATAGTTGGCTTCCTCTCCCTCGTTTCAGGCCTACCCCCTGCAGATTAATTAGCTTTTTTTCCTTTTTTTTTTTTTGATATTAAGTCTTGCTGTGTTGCCCAGGCTGGAGTGCAATGGTGTGATTTTGGCACACTGCAAGCTCTGCCTCCTGGGTTCAAGTGATTCTCCTGCCTCAGCCTTCCAAGTAGCTGGGATAGAGCGGATCATGAGGTCAGGAATGTGACACCAGCCTAGCCAACATGGTGAAACCCCGTCTTTACTAAAAATGCAAAAGTTAGCCAGGCATGGTGGCAGCCACCTGTAATCCCACCTACTTGGGAGGCTAAGGCAGGAGAATCGCTTGAACTTGGGAGGCGGAAGTTGCAGTGAGCTGAGATCACATTATACTCCAGCTTGGGCAACAAGAGTGAAACTCCGTCTCAAAAACAGAACATCAAATTCCTGACTGTATGCTGCTTGTAGGTTATGTATGACCAGGCCTATTTCTGTATCTGTAAAATGGGTTAGGTTATAGTACCTGAATCCTAGAGTTGTGTGTGAGGATGAAATGTAATGTGAAACACTTAGGGTGGTGCTTGGGTGATGCAACTAATGAATCTTCCCTCTTACTCTTTCTATAGACAGAGGGTGGCACAGATTTCTTCATTTCTTTCCGCACTTTGCTGAAATGTCACCTTGGCCCAGAGGCCCTTTCTGTCTACCTGATACGGAACTAGCACCTGCCCGCCCACCGTTATGCTTCATCCACTTTCTTCTTCTTCTTCAAGCCATTTGCTCCCGTTGGGCATACATAGAGTTTTTTTTTTTTTTTTTTAACCTATTTGTAGTTTTGGCCTCTTCCCATACAATGAAACTGTGTGAGATTGGAGACTTTACTTGCACATGACCTTGGCACATGGTAGAAGTCCCTGATAAATGTCCACTGAGCAAGAGGAACCTGACTGTTGCAAGTTACTTATTTATTTATTTTTGAGACAGGGTCTCAATCTTTTGCCTAGGCTGGAGTTCGGTGGTGCAGTCATAGCTCACTGCAGCCTCGAAGTCCTGGGCTTAAGTGATCCTCCTTCATCAGCCTCTTGAGTAGCTGGGACTAAAGGCAAGCATCGTCACATCTGGCTACTTTTTAATTTTTTTATTTGTAGAGCGGGGGGAGTCTCGCTCCATTGCCAACTTTGGTCTCGAACTCCTGGGCTCAAGTGATCCTCCTGCCTCGGCCTCCCAAAGTGTTGGGATTACAGTTGTGCATCACCATGCCCAGCTAAGTTTTTTTTTGTTTTTTGTTTTTGAGATGGCGTCTCACTCTGTTGCCCAGGCTGGACTGCAGTGGCGTGATCTCGGTTCACCACGACCTCCACCTCCCAGGTTCAAGCGATCCTCCTGCCTCAGCCTCCCGAGTAGCTGGGATTACAGGCACACACCACCATGCCCGGCTAATTTTTGTACATTTAGTAGAGGGGGGTTTCACTATGTTGACCAGGCTGGTCTTGAACTCCTGACCTTGTGATCTGTCCACCTTGGCCTCCCAAAGTGCTGGGATTATAGGTGTGAACCACTGCACCCGGCCAGCTAAGTTTTTAAATTTTTTTGTACAGACACAGTCTCACTGTGTTGCCCAAGCTGATCAGAAACTCCTGGCCTCAAGCTGTCCTCCCACCTCAGCCTCCTGAAGCGCTGTGATACATAGGCATGAGCCACTGCACCCTGCGGGGTGTGAGTTATTGAGATGTTTGAACTGGGAGTGGATGCTCAGGCCTCAGTGGAACTCGTGGTACACAGTAGGTTCTCATTACCTCCGTCAGTGGCAGTTGAGATTCGTAATCACTTTTTCTGCCTGTTGTCTGCCCCATCCTCTCTGTGGCCTTCTCTCCTGTCCTGGAGTTGGCTGACTGGGTCCCTGGCAGGGCTACTTGCCTTATCCCTGCAGGCCCTGGTGGAACGTCTGTCCAGAACCTGTGCCATCCGGATGGGAGCAGTAGGGGTGTAGGGGAAAGTTAGTGAGCCGCCAGGTGCACGAGGACTTCCAAGATAATCATGGCTGAACCAGGAAGGCAGGTCAAAGCCAGGGTCATGTACAGGAAGAAGGTCAGCACCAGGGTCATGTATGAGAAGACTTAGATCAATGCCTGGTGCCTTAGATCATCATTCAGCCCAGAAAAGATGACGCCATGCAATAGGAATTTTATGAATGCACGAAGGTCAGGGGCCACTCAGACTTGGACGGGGTCCTGAGCTTCTTGAGTGTCAGAACTGAGGGCATGGAGATACAAGAACTTGACCAAGCTGGTGAGGTGTCCCGCAAAGAGAAGCCGCTGTTGGAGGGAACTGGGACCTGGGGGGGACATGAGCTTTCTCTCTCTCTCTTTTTTTTTTTTTTTTTGAGATGGAGTCTTGCTCTATTGCCCAGGCTGGAGTGCAATGGTTCAATCTTGGCTCACTGCAACCTCCGCCTCCCGGGTTCAAGCGATTCTCCTGCCTCAGCCTCCCAAGTAGCTGGGACTACAGGCCTGTGCCACCATGCCCGGCTAATTTTTTTGTGTTTTTAGTAGAGACAGGGTTTCACCATGTTAGCCAGGATGGTCTTGATCTACTGACCTCGTGATCCACCTGCCTTGGCCTCCCAAAGTGCTGGAATTACAGACGTGAGACACCATACCTGGCCGACGTGCACTTTCTCTATGAAGATTTCCATGGGCCAGGTTGGGGCAGGGCCTGGGCTGGTGCAGTGACTGGTGACCGTGTTCTTCAGAACTCATCTCTTGTGGCTGAATTGCGTGTTGGACAGTTGGGTTCTTCTGATTCTGCTCAGAGAGTGGTGGGCCTGGCTGGATTTCCCTAGATTAGGAAGCAGCCTTGGGTAGCTGTGATTCTCGGAGTTGGGAACAGCAAGTGGCCTGCAGACTCCCAGGGAATCATCCCTTCCTTGAGCCTTTGGATATTGCCCAGTATTCACCGTTTTTCCCAGAACCTCCAGTAGTGAGAGTCGCGCTTCTTACCTCCTGGAGTTGTTAAAGAAGGACACGTTAGGGTCCCTGCTGGTAAGGAACACCCAAGAGGCCTCGATACTTTTTATTTTTTCTTTTTTTTTGGAGACAAAGTCTCGCTCTGTCACCCAGGCTGGAGGACAATGACCTGATCTTGCTCACTGCAACCTCCACCTCCCGGGTTCAGGCGATTCTTGTGCCTCAGCCTCCTGACTAGCCGGGATTACAGGCATTTGGCACCATGACGGGCTAATTTTTTGTATTTTTTAGTAGGGATGGGGTTTCACTATGTTGGCCAGGCTGGTCTCGAACTCCTGACCTCAAGTGATCTGCCCTCCCCAGCCTCGCAAAGTGCTGGGATTTCAGGTGTGATCCACTGCGCCCAGCCCCGATACTTTTTTTTCCCTTTGAGACAGAGTCTCTTACTCTGTCACCCAGGCTGGAGTGCAGTGGGACGATCTTAGCTCACTGCAGCCTCAACCCCCTAGGCTCAAAAGATCCTCCCACCTCAGCCTCCTGAGTAGAGGGGACTACAGGTCTGCACTACCACGCCTGGATAATGTTTAAATTTTTTTGTGAAGACAGGGTCTTACTATGTTGCCCAGGCTTTTCTTGAACTCCTGAGCTCAAGCAGTCCTCCCGTCTCAGGCTGCCAAAGTGCTGGGTTTACAGGTGTGAGCCACTGTGCCTGGTCCCCAGATGCTCTTAGCTTTGTGACCTACGCTGTTGGCTGCTGTAGGGGCCGTGATGGAGGTGATGTGGGGGTGGATGGCAAGGGTGACCCATGTTGGCTGCTTTCTGCAATAGTCACAAAGTTCATGGTCAGAGTCAGATTTCCTCTTGTGATGCCTTCCTTCCGCTCCCTCCCACAGCTGCCCTCTGGGTCTGAGCTGGCCATCTGGCTCTGAGCAGGAAGCTTGCTTGTGCTCTTCAATTTGCTTGCTGCAGAGGAAACACCTTCCTTTGCTCAGTGTTTCCTGACCTCTCCTTCCCTGGAGTTCCGGTATCCTTAAATGCTCTCTGATTTCTTCTGTAGCTTACTTTCTTGTTTGAAAGGACAACTTTTCTTCATCCTTTAAACTTCTTATCTCTGGGCAATACCGTGGTGGTGGCAGTGGTGATTATTACTAACTGTTAGTATCTGCTCCTACGGTTTATTGTCTCTAGACTGTATCAGCATCTGGCACGCATTGTCCCATTGAATCCTCTCCAGAACTCTTCCAAATGATGTGTTTTCCTGACTTTTAAAAAAAATTAAAAAAAATTTTTTAAATAAATGGGGTCTTGCCGGGTGCAGTGGCTCATGCCTATAATCCCAACACTTTGGGAGGCTGAGGTGGGCGGATCACCTGAGGTCGGGAATTCAAGACCAGCCTGGCTAACACAGTGAAACCCTGTCTCTACTAAAAATACAACAAATTAGCCGGGCATGGTGGCAGGTGCCTGTAGTCCCAGCTACTTGGCAAGCTGAGGCAGGAGAATAGCTTGAACCTGGGAGGCGGAGGTTGCGGTGAGCTGAGATCTCGCCATTGCACTCCAGCCTGGGCAACAAGAGCGAAATTCTGTCTTATAAAAAAAAAAAAAGAAAGAAAGAAATGGGGTCTCACCGTGTTGCCCAGGCTGGTCTAGAACTCCTGGGCTCAAGCTGTCCTCCCATTTCGGTCTCCCAAATTGCTGGGATTAAAGGTGTGAGTCTCTGTGCCCAGGCTTTTCTTTCTCCCTTTCCCTTTCCCTTTCTATCTTTCTTTTCCCTCCTTCCTTCCTCCCTCCCCTTCCCTTCCCTTTCTCCCCTCTTCTCCCCTCCTGTCCTCCCTTCCTTCCTTTCTTCCTTTCTTTTTGAGCCTGAGTCTAGCTTTGTCACCCAGGCTGGAGTGCAATGGCACAATCTCGGCTCACTGCAACCTCTGCTTCCCAGGTTCCAGCGAGTCTTCTGCCTCAGCCTCCCGAGTAGCTGGGACTACAGGTGCTCGCTACCACACTGGCTAATTTTTGTATTTTTAGTAGAGATGGGGTTTCACCATATTGGCCAGGATAGTCTCGATCGCCTGACCTTGTGATCCGCCCGCCTCGGCCTCCCAAAGTGCTGAGATTACAGATGTGAGCCAGTACGCCTGGCCTTCCTTTTTTTTTTTTTTTTTTTTTTGAGACAAGTGCTCACTCTGTCACCCAGGTTGGAGTGCAGTGGTGTGATTACAGCTCATGGCAGCGTCTACCTCCCAAGGCTCAGGTGATCCTCCTGCTTCAGCCCACTGAGTAACTGGGATTATAGGCGAGTGCCACCCCACCTGGCTAAGTTTTTGCGTTTTTAGTAGAGACGGGTTTTGCCATGTTGTCCAGGCTGGCTTTCAACTCCTGGGCTCAAGCGATCCACCCGCGCCGACCTCCCAAAGTGCCAGGATTACAGGTGTGAGCCATCGTGCTCAGCTTTTCTGCCTCTTTTTACTGATCAGGAGACTGAAGCTTGGAGAAATTAAGTGACTTCCCTAGGTTCACATGGGGTCAAGGCCTGAATTTGAATCTACATCTGCTCGATTAGGAAGTGAGTGGTCATAGCTAGTCTCTACCTGAATGGATTATTTAATTGTTAAAATTTTTCAAAATAATTATTTTAAAAAAAAACACACAAGGTATCATTATGTTTCCCAGGCTGGTCTGGAACTCCTGGGCTCAAGTCATCCTCCTGCCTTGGCCTCCCAAAGTGCTGAAATTAGAAGTGCAAACTACTGTGCCCAGCCAGATTATTACTTAATAACCATAACAACAACAATAACCAAACCAAACCAAACAAAGGAGGAAATTGATGGTGGACAAGTAAGAAGATCATTGCAAAGGTTGGGGGCAGATTATTTGGGGAGTGTGGAGGAAGCTTTTTAAATGAGGTACCTGAGTTGGGTTTTGAAGGATGAATAAGAGTTTGTTAGGGCAGAAAGACATTGCAGAGAGAGAATCTAGCAAGAGATGACTGAAGGAACCATTTATTTGACCAGCAGCTGGTGACTGCCTTGAAGGCAGGACTCACAGCCTTTCTGAATCTCCAGTGCCTGAAACAGTGTCTAGAACATTATCTGACAACAAACTTGGTAAATACTTCCTTAAGTAAATGCCTGAGTTGGCACATCTGGGGAACAGGTTGAGAGAAATTGTAGGAGAAGCAGATGGGACGTGAATGTAGAAGGAAGGCCTCATGGATCACTGCAAGGATTGGTTCTTAAAAGCAATAGGGAGCCATGGGAAGTTGTTTCCCAGCAGAAGAGAGATGGCCATTAGATCTGCCCTATGTATTAATGTAAATGTCTAAGTCTATGAATTGTCCTCTGAGCAGGAAAACCTGATTGCTTTTAAATACATATGGAAAGACCCTCAGTTTTACTCATGATAAAGAGAAAAGGAACTTAAACTACAGAGAGAGATTTTTCACCTCAGATTGGCAGAGGTCAGAAACTTGTAACCTGCTGTGCTTTGTGAAGTAATTGCCTTTGTACCTCATGAGCTGAAGTATGAATTGATGTTCCCCATTTGGAGGGCAGTGTCTGTCTAAATGTTACTGTATACACACTTTGACCTGGCAGGTTCATTTTTTGAAAGTTTGTGTATATATGAGACAGAGTCTCATTATGTTGCCCAGGGTGGTCTCAAACTGCTGGGCTCATGGGATCCTCCTACCTGGGCCTCCCAAAGTGCTGGAGTTACAGATGGGAGCCACCACACCTGACCGAGAAAGTGATCTTACCAACACTTGTTTGAGTGTGAAATAAGGCTCCTCCCAGGCTGTTTATTCAATGCTGCACTGTTTGTAAGAGCAATAGCAATGCCAAGTCCCCAGGAGACATATGGAAGTCAAGTTCATCCCTACAATAGAATACAAAACAGCCATAACAAAGAGTGAGGAAACCGTTCATGTATACTGCGGAATGATCTTTAAAATCTGTGATTAAGAGAAAAAAGCAAAAGTACAGAACATTATGTAATGTATGCTTCCTTCCATTTGATAACAGAAGATATATATTTACTTTTGTTATTTTTGTATAAAATATTTTGTGAAAGAAGACATAAACCCGTGATCATTGCCTCTAGAGAGAGGAACTGAGGGGAGGGGCGTAGGGAATGGAATGAGAAGACTTGTCCCTTTTACCTTTTTGTTCAAAAGAAATATCAAGAATAAAACACATCTCTGTTACTGATAAAGATCAGTTTCCAAAGCCTGTGTGCGGTGGTTCACACCTGTGATCCCAGCACTGTGGGAGGCCAAGGCAAGCGGATTGCTTGAGCTCAGGAGTTTGGGACCAGCCTGAGCAACATGGCAAAACCCCATTTCTACTAAAAATACAAAATTAGCTGGGCATGGTGGTGTGTGCCTGTGGTCCTAGCTACTCAGGAGGCTGAGGTGGGAGGATTGCTGGAGCCTGGGAGGTCGAGGCTACAGTGAGCTACGATTGCGCCACTGCATCCCAGCCTGAGCAACAGAGTGAGATCTTGTCTCCAAAAAAAAAAAAAAACAAAAAAAAGTTCAGTTTTTAATATTAGCTAAGTAAACAAAAAAGCAAGGTATAGAACAGAGTATCATGGTGCCTTTTGGGGCTACAAAATAGGTCGTATCTGGAATATATCTGGAAGAATGTAAGATGTTAGCAATGGTAGCTTTCCTGTAGGGTAGGAATGGGGGGCTTAGTTTGGGGAGAAAGACATATTTTTCACTGTATACCTTTTTGAGTAATTTGAAAGAGTTTTAGCACACAAATATATTACCTATTAAAAATAATCACAAAGAGAGGGAGACATGGGTGGATGAATGGATGGATGGTTGAGTGGGTAGGTGGATACATAGGTGAATGGATTGGTTGGTGGATGGGTGAACTGGTGGGTGGGTGGTTGAATTGATGGATGAATGAATTAGTAGGTGGATAGGGTGGATGGGTGAATTGGTGGATGGATGAATGAATTGGTGGGTGGGTGGATGGATGGATGAACTGGTGGGTGGGTGGATGGATTGATAGGTGAATGAATTGGTAGGTGGGTAGGGTGGATAGATGAATTGGTGGATGGGTAGGTGGATGGATAAATGAATTGGTGGGTTGGTGGATGGGTGGATGAATTGGTAGGTGGGTAGGTAAATGGATGAATTGGTTGGGGGGTGGATAGATGGATGCATTGGTGGGTGGGTGGGTGGGTGGATGGATGGATGGATGGGTTCATGGTTGGTTGATAAATATATCCGTGGGTATACATATGGATGTGTACATAGATAATTCTCTGGCTATGGTGGGGAGGACTGGCTGTAGTAGGGAGGACTCAGTAGGACCAGGAGAGGCTGGAGACAGGAAAGAGTTAGGAAGCAATTGCAGTAGTCCTGGCAAGGAATAATGTGGGGCTAGGATCAGGTCAATTAAATGTTTAACATTGGAACTATGTCTCTTGTATACGTAACTGCATATGTCAAGTCTTGGTATTATTTTCTTTCTAGCAGGGCAGATTCCTTTGGAATGAGATTTTACTGGTAACTGCTCAGAAGCTGTTCTGTATATAATGACCACCAACAGTTTAATCCTTTTTTCAGCCATCACCTTAGGAATTAACAGTAGGGTGAAATAAATTAAAATAATCAGTCTTTGAGATGTCTTGCCTTCTCCACGATCAACTTCTTCTTTACAAGGCTGTGTTCCAAATGTGCCAGGCCAAAAAGACTTTTTAGGGTTTGTATCTTGATGTTTCCTAGCTAAATCTCTTTGTGTGTGTTGGCCTTGTAAGGTTTACTTTTTTTTTTTTTTTTTTGAGATGGAGACTCACTATGTTGCCTGGGCTGGAGTGCAGTGGTGCCATCTTGGCTTACTACAACCTCTGCCTCCTGGGTTCAGGTGACTCTTCTGCCTGAGCCTCCCGAGTAGCTGGGATCACAGACGTGCACTACCATGCCTGGGTAATTTTTATGTTTTTAGTAGAGATGGTGGTTTCACTATGTTGGCCAGGCTTGTTTCAAACTCCTCACCACCTGCCTAGGCCTCCTAAAGTGCTGGGATTATAGGCATGAGCCACCGTGCCCAACCTGATAACTAGATCTTTTTAATTATTGGAACATGTGTATTTTGATCAGATTGACACTTTTTTTTTTTTTTAAAGTGAAGTGATCTTATTTCCTTCATTTCTCATTTTTAACTTTTTTTTTGACATGGCTTTAGAGCTGTGTGGAGCTGTAAGGGTCTGGATTCCTTGACATTCCATGGGGGTCTCAGGTGGTCGTGGGAGGGCTGTTGGAATCAGAGCTATTTGGAGGGTGCATAGGCCGGTTGCATGGGAAGCCTGGGGGAGAAGTGGGTTTTTTGGGTTCTGCAGCCAACTGGACAACTGGGCCTGATCTAAAGACTGGCCCCTCCCAGCTCCTAGTGATAGTCATATACCAGGAATAGGGGCCCAGCGCCACCAGATTTTCTGATTTTTTTTTAAGACATAGTCTTGCTCTGTCGCCAGGCTGGAGTGGAGTGGCACGATATTGACTCACTGCAACCTCTGCCTCCCAGGTTCAAGCGATTCCCCTGCCTCAGCCTCCTGAGTAGCTGGGACTACAGGCGTGCACCACCAAGCCTGGCTAATTTTTTGTATTTAGTAGAGATGAGGTTTTACCATGTTGGCCAGGAGGGTCTTGATCTCCTGACTTTGTGATCCTCCTGCCTCAGCCTCCCAAAGTGCTGGGATGACAGGCGTGAGCCACCACGCCCGAAGATTTTCTGATTTTTAAAGTTATGCCAGAGACTGGGCACAGTGGCTCAGGCCTGTCATTCCAACACTTTGGGAGGCCGAGGGTGGCAGATCACCTGAGGTTTAGGACTTTGAGACCAGACTGGCCAACATGGTAAAACCTTGTCTCTACTAAAAATTCAAAAAAAAATTAACCGAGCGGGGTGGCACGTGACTGTAGTCCTAGCTACTTAGGAGGTTGAGGCAGGAGAATCACTTGAACCCGGGAAGCAGAGGTTGCAGTGAGCCAAGATCGCTTGAACCCGGGAAGCGGAGATTGCAGTGAGCTGAGATCACGCCACTGCATTCCAGTCTGGGCAACAAAGCAAGACTCTGTCAAAAAAATAAAAATAAAATAAAAAGCCGGAAATCAAAATTTAAATGTTGGAATCTAATCTAATCTTTTTTTTTTTTTTTAAATAAAAGTATGCCTAAAACAACAGCAATAACAACAAGCCATTTATGGGCCACACTGTGGGTGGGAAAACCTGTTTTGTACCTCTTATCCAATCTAACTGTGGTGGAGACAGGAAATTGAGATCCCAAAAAGAGTAGTGAGTTTTCCCAAAGTTGTTTAGTCAGTTGCCAGATTATGGCTTCAATTACATGGAAATTCTTCCGCTGGGCATGGTGGTGCATACCTGTAGTATAGCTGCTTGGGAGGCAAAGGTGGGAGGATTGCTTGAGCCCAAAAGTTCAAGGCACAGTTAGCTGTGATCTTGCCACCACACTTCAGCCTGGGCAACAGAGCAAGACCTCATTTCAAAAAAAGAAAAATTTAAATTCTTCATTACAGAACAGCTGATGGTGGAGGTTTATTCTTGGG
Organism: Rhinopithecus bieti; assembly: GCF_001698545.2. Lineage (NCBI taxonomy): Eukaryota > Metazoa > Chordata > Mammalia > Primates > Cercopithecidae > Rhinopithecus > Rhinopithecus bieti. The sequence continues at coordinate 1,201,222 of NW_016805229.1, read as the reverse complement.
CAGGTACATATCTGATCTATCTATGTGTGTATCTATCTATGAATTTATCTATTTGGCACAGCTCTTTAACAAAATACAGACTTTTTTTTCCAAGGCTGGACAGCTCAATGGTAAAATGCAGACTTGAACCACATTGCCTGAGTTTGAATTCAGCCCCAGAGCTTCCCAGCTGTGTGATACTGGACACAGTATTTAACCCTTCTCTGCCTGACTTTCACATCTGAAAAAGGAGATGATAAAAATACTTATAGAATGAAAGGAGATAATACACATGAGGTACTTAGAATAAAGCCCGGCACACAACTGCAATTTGGTTGTTACCCTGGTGATGGTGGTGATGGTGATGATGGTTATGGTGATAGTGGGGGTGGTGGTGGGGAGTGGTGGTGGTGGTGATGGTGGTGGTGGTGATATTGGTGATGGTGATGATGGCGGTAGTGTGATGGTTGTGATGATGGCAGCAGTAGTGATGATGGCGGTAGTGGTGGGGGTGGTGGTGGTCGTGGTGGTGATGGCGTTGGTGGTGATGGCAGTGGTGGCAGTGATATTGGTGGTGGTGGTGATGGCGGTAGTATTGATGATGGTGGTGGTGGTGATGGCAACGGTGGTGATGGCGACAGTGGTGATGGCATTGGTGTTGGCAGTGATATTGGTGGTGATGATGGTGATGATGGTGATGATGGCGATGGTGGTGATGGTGGTGATGGCGGTGGTATGGTGTTGGCAGTGATATTGGTGGTGGTTATGGCAGTGGTGATGATATTGGTGGTGATGGTGGTGGTGGTGACAATGGTGGTGATGGTGGTGGTGGTGTTGACAATGGTGGTGATGGTGGTGGTGGTGGTGGTGATGGTGATGGCGGTGGTGGTGGTGGTGGCAGTGGTATTGGTATTGGTGGTGGTGATGATGGTCATAGTGGGGGAGGTGATGGTGATGAATGAAGATGATTAGAAAGCCCTCAGTTCACAAGGTCAGAGTGATCTAGATGACACAGGTTCTTCGGTTATAAGAGAATATCCTTCAGCGTTCCTTTAAATGGCTGTCTCCATCTTTTATACTACAGTGGGACTTGCCACAGGTTCTGGGGGCTGTTAATGTGACATGACATGCTACATACCTTTTTGTTGGTGAGGTTTTTTTTGTGTGTATGCACTGCTTGTGTGTGTGTGTGTGTGAGAGAGAGAGAGGGTCTCGCTCTGTTGCCCAGGGTGTAGTGCAGTGGCATGATCTCAGCTCACTGCAACTTCCACCTTGCAGGCTCAGGCAGTCCTCCCACTTCAGCCTCCTGAGTGACTGGGAATACAGGCACGTTCCATGCTCAGCCATTTTTTTGTGTTTTTCATAGAGGCAGCATCTCACTGTGTTGACTAGGCTCGTCTCGAACTCCTGGCCTAAAGTGGTCTGCCCACTTGGCCTCCCAAAGTGCTGGGATTACAGGCATGAGCCACGCATCTGATTTGTATGCTCCTGCTAAGAGAGCTTTATTTTTATTTATTAATTTTGAAACAGGGTCTCTGCTGCTCAGGTGGGAGTGCAGAAGACACCACATACCTTTATCCTTCGTTCCTTGTTTCTTAGTCTTTCTGGCTACTGATCTTTTGAGTTTGCGTGTTCGTCCTGAGAGGTCCTTGGATATATAGGAGCCTTGTCTGTTTATTCAAACCCCACGGCAGCTGGTTTCACGCTCCAGGTGAGCTCCTGTCATCTGGGGTGTGTCCTGCTGACTCCTCGCCTGTGTTTGTGTTCGTAGGACTGGAATGTCACATGGTATACCAGCAACCCCGACTTCACCAAGTGCTTTCAGAACACGGTCCTTGTGTGGGTGCCTTGTTTTTACCTCTGGGCCTGTTTCCCCTTCTACTTCCTCTATCTCTCCCGACATGACTGGGGCTACATTCAGATGACACTTCTCAACAAAACCAAAACTGTAAGTCACCAGGGGGTTTTGTTGTGGGGGGCAGGGAGGTGCACCTGCATGGGGAGTGGTGGTTGGTGAGAACTGACATTTCTCTTCTAGTTAGTTGGCTCTAAGTTCCTTCTTCTAGAAGGCAGAAGAATAATGTGGGAGGTGAAAACTGGAGCTCTGGAGACAAACATGGGTACAAATCTTGGCTCTGCCGCTTAGTATTTGGCCTGGAGCAAATTTTTTAACCTTCCCAAGCCTCAGTTTCCTTGTTTATGCAACAGGAATGATAGGATTGTTCTCAAGGCATTACTGGGAGATTATCAGCTCTTCCCCTCTTACTGAGGCGATCTCCTTTTTATTTAATTAAATATATGTATATAGATTTTTTTCTGGCCAATTTTTAATTTATTTTTTGTAGAGAGAGGGGTCTTGCTGTGTTGCCCAGGCTGGTCTTGAAACCTGGCCTCAAGCAGTCCTCCTGCCTTGGTTTCCCAAAGTACTTGGATTACAGGTGTGAACCTCCACGCCTGGACCCTAATTTTTTTTTTTTTAAAGTTGGCTTTTATTTTGAAATAATTTAAAGCTGCAGGAAAATTGCAATAATGAGCCGGGCGTGGTGGCTTACGCCTGTAATTGCAGCACTTTGGGAGGCCAAGACGGGCGAATCACTTGAGGCCACGATTTCGAGACCAGCCAGGCCAACAGTGTGAACCCCGTCTCTACGAAAAATATAAAAATGAGCTGGGTGTGGTGGCACATGCCTGTAATCTTAGCTACTTGGGAGGCTGAGGCGGGAGGATCCCTTGAACCTAGGAGGCGGAGGTTGCAGCGAAGTGAGATTGTGCCCCTGCACTCTAGCCTGGGCAACAGAGCGAGACTCCTTCTCAAAAAAAAAAAAGTTGCGATAATGATACCAGGAACTGCCGCCTGATTTTCTCTATCCATCACTCATAGTCACTGTTTTTTTTTTTTTTTTTTTTTTTTTTAAGATGGTGTTGCTCTGTCATCCAGGCTGGAGTGCAATAGTATGATCATAGCATACTGCAACCTTGAACTCCTGGCTCAAGCCATCCTGCCTCAGCTTTTTGAGTAGCTAGTAGCTGGGACTGCAGGCATACACCACCATGCCTGGCTAATTTAAAACAATTTTTTGTAGAGACAGGGTCTTGCTTTGTTGCCCAAGCTGTTCTCAAACTCCTGGCTTCCAGTGATCCTCCTGCCTCGGCCTCCCAAAGTGCTGATATTACAGGCATGAATCCGGCCTGTATTCACTGATTTTTTTAACCTTTTGCTACATTTGTTTTATCATGAGCGTTTGTTCTCTCTATATATATGCATGCCATAATTTATTTTTTCTGAATCATTTGAGAATGGATGCACCTTGAGACATATCCCACCCACAGAGGACCCTCAGTAAATACTGGTTGAATGAATGGTTGTCGTGGAGGGCTTTCTTGTGCAGTGTGCTGGGGTTGAAGCTAGAGATGGGCTGTGGGCTGAGCTCGTGAGTGTTCAGGCAATGGGGAGCATGGTGACCAGACAGACAGTCCTGTTGGAGGCAGTGGGGCAGAGCAAGCCGGTTACAGACCGTCACGTGCCGGCCTGGATGCCACCTCACCCTACTGAGGACTTGTCCTTATCCCAGAGGATATGTGCCATGCCCTAGGACTGTGGCTGATAGCTTGAAGGCCGGCTGCTTCCCCTACCCCTGGGGCTGAGCTGTTTGTACAGGCCCTGCGGGAGGTTCCAGTGCTGTCTGTTGTAGGACGTGTATGTGCTTCTCTTCCAGGCCTTGGGATTTTTGCTGTGGATCGTCTGCTGGGCAGACCTCTTCTACTCTTTCTGGGAAAGAAGTCGGGGCATATTCCTGGCCCCAGTGTTTCTGGTCAGCCCAACTCTCTTGGGCATCACCATGGTAAGTAGGAGCTGGCTGTGACCCCTGGGCCATCTGCTGGGCTCAGTGGAGACCAAAAGTAGTAACTGGCGTTTAGAAATATAAAGACACAGGGTGGGTATGGTGGCTCATGCCTGTAATCCCAGCACTATGGGAGGCTGAGACTCAGGTGGATCACTTGAGGTCAGGAGTTCGAGACGAGCCTGGCCAACATGGCAAAACCCCATCTTTACTAAAAATACATACATACATGTATGAGATATATATGTATATGAGATATATATATATGTGAGAGATAGATATGTGAGAGATGTATATATATATAAATATATATAAAATATAAAGCCCTTGCTGTAAAACCCAGAAACCTGACTTTTCTTGAAAACTCAAAATCTCGCAAGAGTAGAATCATAGTTTTTTGAGGCAGTGATCAGCTGGAACTGGGATACAAATGTAGCCTTTTTTTTTTTTTTTTTTTAAAAGAGATGGGATCTCACTTTCATCCAGGCTGGAGTGCAGGGGCACCATGATGGTTCACTACAGCCTCAAACTTCTGGCCTCAAGCAATCCTCCTACCTCAGCTTTCTCAGCAGTTGGGACTACAGATGTGTGTCACCACGCCCAGCTTATTTTTGGGTAATTTTAGAATTTTTTGTAGAAATGGGACCTCACTGTGTTGTCTAGGCTGGTCTTAAACTCCTGGCCTCAAGTGATCCTCCTGTCTGGTCCTCCCAGAACACTGGCATTATAAGCATGAGCCACTGTTCCCAGCCCCAACTGCAGCCTTTGGATGGGGCATGTGTTGTCCAGTTTGCCACGATCCCCACCATGCCTTATTGTCTTCCCTGCCACTGATTCTGAGTGGCAGATGCCACCTTTTGTTGCATTTGCCATACTTTGCTTTTGTACTGGCTACTTTGGTCACTTATATATTAACTGTCGGGGGCCTGACGGCCTTGAGTTTTTAATATCTGGCGTAGGGGGTGGGTTGCTAAGCTAAATAGGGAACTGCTCTGTCCCAGGAGGATACACAACTTAGTGAGTGATAGAGACAAGGAGACAACTTTATTACTTACAGCTGACATGTATGGAGCACTTACTATGTATGTACCTGGCAGTATTCTTGGTGTTTCATGTGTCTTGAAATTGATTTAATTTTCACAACAACCCTGTGAGATGGGTACTGCTTTGTCCCCATATTACAGGTGAGGAAACAAGGCACGGAGAAGTTAAGTGTCCTAGTCAAGGTCACACTGCTCATATGCAGCTGAGTCAGCGGTGGGATCCCAGAGGCCATGCTTTTAGCCCCTGCAGCCTGCAGCTTCTGAGCCCCTGATCAGAGAGTTCTCGGAGAGCGTAGCCCTCAAGTATCGTAAAAAGAGGAGGGAGGCTGGGCATGGTGGCTCATGTCTGTAATCCCAGCACTTTGGGAGGCAAAGATGGGAGAATCACTTGAGGTCGGGAGTTCAAGACCAGTTTAGCCAACATGGCGAAACCCCATCTCTACAAAAAAAAAAAAAAAAAAATTAGCCAGCGTGGTGGCACACGCCTGTAGTCCCAACTACTCAAGAGGCTGAGGCAGGAAACTTGCTTGAACCTGGGAAGCGAAGGCTGCAGTAAGCCGAGATCACGCCACTGCTCCAGTCTGGGGGACAGAGCGAGACCTCATCTCAAAAAAGAAAAAAAATAAAAACAGAGAACAAATTTAAGGCAGGACATTCTGAGCAGGGTGAACAGTTTGTCCAGGGAGGGTAGAAGGTTAAGGGGAGTATGCAGGCAGGGAGGGCGAGGTGTTCCATGAAGGAACACAGTGTGAAGGTTGGGGGGATAGAGTGGACGTGGCAGAGGGGTCAGGAAAGACAATGTGGAGCCGGATTGCCAAGGACCGTGAATCTTTATTTTTCTAAATTGATGTTTAATTTTTTAAATTTTAGAGTCAGAGTCATACTCTGTTGCCCAGGCTGGACTTCACTGGCATGAGATCACAGCTCACTGCAGGCTTGAACTCCTGGGCTAAAATGATCCTTCTGCCTCAGCCTCCCAAGTAGCTGGGAACATAGACATGTGCCAATGTGCCCGGCTAAATTTATTTTTTATTTTCTTTCCCCTATCGGGGGAAACCCTTCCCCCAGTATTCAACGTGGGTTCTTTTCTATTTCCCTAAGCGTCAGCTGGTCTGAGAAATAAAGGGAAAGAGTAAAAGGGAGAGAAATTTTAAAGCTGGGTGTCCGGGGGAGACATCACACGTCAGCAGCTTCCATGATGCTCCTGAGCTGTAAAACAAGAAAGTTTTTATTAGCGATTTTCAAAAGGGGAGGAAGTATATGAACAGGGTGTGGGTCACAGAGATCACATGCTTCACAAGGTAATAAAATACCACAAAGCAAATGGAGGCAGGGCAAGATCACAGGACCACAGGATGGGGCAAAATTAAAATTGCTAATAAAGTTTCTGGCACGCATTATCATTGATAACATCAGGAGACAGGGTTTGAGAGCAGACAACCGGTCTGACCAAACTTTATTAGGCGGGAATTTCCTCATCCTGATAAGCCTGGGAGCGGTACAGGAGACCGGGGCTTATTTCATCCCTTTGTCTTTGACCGTAAAAAACAGCCACCCCCAAAGCGGTCATTTCAGAGGCCTACCCTCAGGGGCGCATTCTCTTTCTCAGGGGTGTTCCTTGCTGCGAAAAAGAATTCAGCGATATTTCTCCTTCTGCTTTTGAAAGAAGAGAAACATGGCTCTTTTCTGCCCGGATCACCGGCAGTCAGAGTTTAAGATTATCTCCCTTGTTCCGTGAACATTGCTGCTATCCTGTTCTTTTTTTCAAGGGGCCCAGATTTCATATTGTTCAAGCACACATGCTCTACAAACAATTTGTGCAGTTAACACAATCATCACAGGGTCCTGAGGCGACATACATCCTCCTCAGCTTACGAAGATGATGGGATTAAGAGATTAAAGACAGGCATAGGAAATCACAAGGGTATTGATTGGGGAAGTGATAAGTGTCCATGAAATCTTCACAATTTATGTTCAGAGATTGCGGTACAGACAGGCATAAGAAATTATAAAAGTAATAATTTGGGGAACTAATAAATGTGGGTGAAATCTTCACAATTTGTGTTCTGCCATGGCTTCAGCTGATCCCTCCTTTCGGGGTCCCTGACTTCCTGCAACATTCCCCTGAGATGGAGTTTCACTCTTGTTGCCCAGGCTGGAGCGTAATGATGTGATCTTGACTTGCCACAACCTCTGCCTCCCGGGTTCAAGCGATTTTCCTGCCTCAGCCTTCTGAGTAGACGGGATTACAGGCATGTGCCACCACACCTGGCTAATTTTGTATTCTTAGTAGAGATGGGATTTCACCATGTTGGCCAGGCTGGTCTCAAACTCCCGACCTCAGGTGATCCACCTTGGCCCCCCAAAGTGCTGGGATTACAGGCATGAGCCATCACCCCTGGCCAATTTGTTATTTTTGTAGAGATGGGGTCTCCCTATGTTGCCCAGACTGGCCTCAAACTCCTTGTCTCAAGTGATCCTCCTGTCTGGGCCTCCTAAAGTGCTGGGATTGTGGGTGTGAGCCACCATGCCTGGCCCAGACCATGATTCTATATAGCACACATAGGTGCTGTCCACTCTCTGCCAGGAACTGTCCTAATCCCTTTATTTATTAACCCTTTTACATTGTATATTAGATAAGCAAATTGTGGTACAGAGAGGAGAAGGACTGGCCCAAGGTCATCTGGTCAGTAAGTGGTAGGGCCAGCTTCCAGTCTAGGCTACAGTGTGTAGCCTGGCACCTGTGGGGCTCTCTCTGCTTCACACCTGGCTCTCCTGCTGGGTTTGATTCCCTTTCATGTCCTCAGAGCCTGGCACTGTGCCTGGCATGCAGTAAGCATCCCATAAATGTATGGAGGGAATGAGAGAGTAAAGGGCTTTGCTTTATCCTGAATTCGGGTCTTGGGCTCAGCGTTCTGGCAGTGGGGTGTTAGAGTGGAATTTTTTTTTTTTTTTTTTTTTTTTTGAATTTCACTATAATAGAGACAAGGTCTCTCCATGTTGCCCAGGCTAGTCTTAAAGTCCCGGGCTCAAGTGATCCCCCCACTTTGGCCTCCTAAAGTGGTGGAATTAAGGGCATAAGCCACTGTAACCTGGTCAGCTATTTTTGACTTGAGTAGATCGTCCTCCCTTAACTTTCCTTGTTCTTGGTCTTTTGTTTTTTCTTTAAGGCAGAGTTTTGCTCTTCTTGCCCAGGCTGGTGTGCAATGGCGCGATCTTGGCTCACTGCAACCTCGGCCTCCTGGGTTCAAGAGATTCTCCTGCCTCAGCCTCCCCAGTAACTGGGATTACAGGCACACGCCACCACGCCTGCCTAATTTTTGTATTTTTAGTAGAGATGAGGTTTCACCATGTTGGCCAGGCTGGTCTCAAACTCGACCTTGGGCCATCCACATGCCTCGGCCTCCCAAAGTGGTGGGATTACGGGTGTGAGCCACCATGCCCGGCCGTTCCCGGTCTTTGGATCGTTCATTTATACCTCTGTCTGTCACCCTGGGGACACGGGGGTGATAGTCTGAGGGTTGGGGCTTTTGACCCCTCAGGGGACTTTGAGCTGGGCTGGCCGAGAGGTGAACCGGCCTGTGAGATCCTCAGCCTGTCTTTGTCCACCTGAGGTCTCTGAGATGGAATGGAGGACAGCTCACTGTGAATGCATCAGAAACATTCTGACTATATCCAAGGGAACCAGAATATGCAGGCACTGGGAATATGGGAAAGGATGCAACCAGCACACTTTTTTTTTTCTTTTCTTTGAGATGGAGTCTCACTCTGTCACCCAGACTGGAATGCAGTGGCGTGATATCAGCTCGCTGTAGCCTCCACCTCCCAGGTTCAAGTGATTCTCCTGCCTCAGCTTCCCAGGTAGCTGGGACTACAGGTGCACACCACCACACCTGGATACTTTTTGTATTTTTAGTAGAGAGTTGGTCAGGCTGGTCTCAAACTCCTGACCTCAAGTGACCTGCCCGCCTTGGCCTCCCAAAGTGCTGGGATTACAGGTATGAGCCACTGCGCCCGGCTGATTTTTTTTTTTTTTAATTTTTTATGCCTACTCTGTACCAGGCATTGGAGACAGAAGCACATAGTCTAGCTGTGCAAACAGACATTAAACAGATGATTCCTCAAAAAGGCACAAAGTGTGTAAACGTCTGCAGAGTGCTGTGCGAGGGTGAAGTGGGGAGCTTGGTTTGGTCTGGAAGATAACCAGGCTTCTCTGAGGGAGGGATGGTGGAGCTGAAGCCTGAGAATGAGCAGGTTGTTAAAAAAACTGAAGGGTCTGAGGGCAGAGGACCAGCTGGGGAGAATAGCACATGTAAAGTCCTGGGGGTCACAAGGGAAAACTTGAGAGTTCTGTGTGGCTGGAGCAGAGATGGCCGAGGCGGAGAGGAGGGGCACTGGGGCAGAGGCTGACCCCGGGAACGTTGAGCATCAGGACAGGTGGGTTTTGTTTTTCATTCCAGGTACTCTGTCTGTTCTTTTGAATAAAGTTTTATTGGCATGAAGGCATGTCCATTCATTTACATCTTGTCTATGGCCACTTTCACACTACAGTGACAAAGCTGAGTAGTTTTGATGTAGAGTCTATGGCCCATGAAGTCCAAAATATTTATTACATGGTCCATTAAGAAATAGTGTGGCTGGGAGCAGTGACTCACGCCTGTAATCCCAGAATCTTGGGAGGCCAAGGCAAGCGGATCACCTGAGGTCGGGAGTTTGAAACCAGCCTGGCCAACATGGTTAAACCCTGTCTTTACTAAAAATACAAAAATTAGCTAGGCATGGTGGCAGGCACCTGTAGTCCTAGCTACTTGGGAGGCTGAGGCGGGAGGGTCACTTGAACCTGGGAGTCAGAGGTTGCAGTGAGCTGAGACTGCACCACTGCACTCCAGCCTGGGCGACAAGAGTGAAACTCTGTCTCAAAAAAAAAAAAAAAAAAAAAAAAAGAAAATAACCAACAACTCCTGTCGTGTGCTTCTCTCCTTAGCTGCTTGCTACCTTTTTAATTCAGCTGGAGAGGAGGAAGGGAGTTCAGTCCTCAGGGATCATGCTCACTTTCTGGCTGGTAGCCCTACTGTGTGCCCTAGCCATCCTGAGATCAAAAATTATGACTGCCTTAAAAGAGGTAAGTGGCGGTCTCATTCCTCATCTTCCTTCAGTGGCCCTGGGCGGGGAGAGATGCTGGGTCCCTCTGGCTTGTGTAGGAGTCATGCGTTGCCATGGGAACCAGGGGATGGGTACCACAAGCACCTGGCTTCTCCCTTGGTGACTTCCCTACCCCACCAAATCCTCACCAAGTCAGCTCCAGCTTTTTTTCTAGCACCTTCTTTCCCCAGGGCCCGATTTGTCTATGTTGCTCCCAGGGGCTCCTGTGGGACCTCCAAGGACAGGAGCTGTGGGCAGATGCCAGGCTGGCCCCATCAGCAGGAAACAGCAAAACAGGCGGCTCCAAATGCTGCCAGGCTGGGATGGAGCTGAGCCGGGAACGGTGTTTGCAGAGTGACTGTTTCCCTGGGGGACCCTAGGCTTGTCCTCACATTACCTTTGTCTCATCAGTTGCTGCTCTGGCTGGAGAAGTTGTTTACATTGGCTGCCGTGAGCTGCTCCTAGGAATTTTGAGGAGCATGCACTTTTTTTGTTGTTGTTGAGACAGAGTCTTGCTCTGTTGCCAGGCTGGAGTGCAGTGGCGTGATCTTGGCTCACTGCAACTTCCACCTCCAGTGTTCAAGTGATTCTCCTGCCTCAGCCTCCCTAGTAGCTGGGACTACGGGCACGCGCCACCACGCCCAGCTAATTTTTGTATTTTTAGTAGAGACGGGGTTTCACCATGTTGGCCAGGATGGTCTCGATCACTTGACCTTGTGATCCGCCCACCTCGGCCTCCCAAAGTGTTGGGATTACAGGCGTGAGGCACCGCGCCTGACCTGGAGTGTGTGCTTTTAGAATAACCTGCTCTTCCTGCCGTCTTGGAGCCAATTAGAGACTGGCATGAGGCAAAGGAAGGAAAAGAAGCTGAACATTTGACTACTGAGCGCCTACATATTGTCATGAGTGACGGCAGCTGATGCTGATTGAGTTCATGTTTTCAAAGTGCCTCGCAGGGGACTATGTATGTTTCATGAATATTCTTCCTGACCTCTTGCAGTGACTTGGACAGAATTTCTCAGCCTCAGCACTAATCAGCGTTTTAGATAGGAGACTTCTTGGTTGTAGGGGCTATCCTGTGCTTTGTAGACATTTAGGGGCGTCCCTGGCTTCCCCTGAGTGGGTACCATAACACTCACAAGTTACAACAAACAAGATGTCCCCTCACACTGCCAGATGTTCCTGGGAGGCAGAGTCACCCCTGGTTAAGAACCATAGGTGATTTACAGGTGGGGAAACTGAGGCACAGTGGTTCAATAAGTTGACAAGATCCCACAGCTAGTATGGGAGAGCCAGGCCTTGATACAGCTCTGTTTCACTCCCAAGCCCTGTCTTCCTCCTGTCAGGCATCAGTGAGCAGTGAGACTACCCGTGATGGAGCCGGCTTTCTGCCATTACGTCCCTGGGGGAGCTGGGAGCCTGCAATGGCCCTGGAGCTGAGTGGGTGCACCTTCCATGGTGCTGTCTGCCCTCTGGGTTTCTGCTACCTGCTCTCAGAATGTGATCTTTTTTTTTTTTGAGATGGAGTCTGGCTCTGTCACACAGGCTGCAGTGCAGTGGCGCGATATCAGCTCACTGCAGCCTCCGCCTCGTGGGTTCAAGTGATTCTCCTGTCTCAGCCTCCTGAGTAGCTGGGATTGCAGTCGCCTGCCATCATGCCTGGCTAATTGTTGTATTTTTAGTAGAGACGGGCTTTCACCATGTTGACCAGGCTGGTCTCCAACTCTTGACCTCAGGTGATCCGCCTGTCTCGGCCTCCAGAAGTGATAGGATTACAGGCGTGAGCCACCACACACAGCCCCAGAATGTGATCTTTTTCCTCCTTCCTTCCCCACCACGCAGGACGCCCAGGTGGACCTGTTTCGTGACATCACTTTCTACGTCTACTTTTCCCTCGTACTCATTCAGCTCGTCTTGTCCTGTTTCTCAGATCGTTCGCCCCTGTTCTCGGAAACCATCCACGACTCTGTAAGTATGACCACAGACAAGTATGTGTGTGTGCGTGTGTGAGTGTGAGAGAGAAGCATGACACAGTGCCAGCTAACAGTTCTTAGATCCATCCAGGATCTCATTCCAGCCTCCCTCAACCCCTGATACAGGGACTATCATCCCGCCTACTTTACAGATGGAAAAACTGAGGCTTAGATGTGACTAGGGGACCAAAGGAGAGAATCTACTTTGTTGTTGATGAACTACTGTGTCTTGCAGGCCTGTAGGTTTCTCACTTGGCATGGTGATTTTGGAAAGTGTGAGCAGATAATTACAAATCAGGTATTTTTTATGAATTCTAGTTGTCCAGATCCAGATGTTCTGGAAAAGTGAGAAGTTGTGACAGGTTAGGCCTATAATCCCACAGGGCAGAGCTCAGGAGTTGCTGGAGTCCCCACCACTCCCTATTGTATTATAGTGGCATGCTTTCCTCACTTGTGGCAGGTGCCTGGCCCTGCGGGATTTGAGTTTGAGACCTTTGGTCTGTTTTGTCAGTTTCAGAGAAATTCTGTAAATACAGAAACTTATCAGTGAGGAATGTGGAGATGGCCACCCCTTCTGCTAGTAAAACAAAAGGGAACACTTTATTCATTTCCCTTAATTTTTTTCTTTCTTCTTTTTTTGAGACAGGATTTTGCTTTGTTGCCCAGGCTGGAGTGCAGTGATGTGATCTCGGCTCACTGTAGCCTTGACCTACTGGGCTCACGCAATCCTCCTACCTCAGCTTTCTGAGTAGCTGGAATTACAGGCACGCACCACCATGCCTGGCTAATTTTTTTCTTTCTTCACCTTTTATTTTAAGTTCCAGGATACATGTACGGGACGTACAGGTTTGTTACATAGGTAAATGTGTGCCATGGTGATTGGCTGCACAGATCAACCCATCATCTAGGAATGAAGCCCAGGATCCATTAGCTAATCTTCGTGATGCTCTCCCGCCACCTGCTCCCCAACTTGTCTTACTTGTAATTACTTAATTAATAATTAAAGATGGGGAGATGGGGTCTTACTATGTTGTCCAGGCTGGTGTCAAACCCCTGGGCTCAATCGATCCTCTCTCCTTGGCCTCTCAGATTGCTGGGATTACAGGCGTGAGTCACCACGCCCAGCCTATTCTTTATTTATTTATTTTTTTAACAGGGATGGGATCTTGCTGTGTTGCCCAGGTTCATGTGCAGCTTTTGATAAGAGAGATCTGGGAAGGCCTGCCCAGAAAACTGCATGTGAGCAGAGACCTACAGGGGTGAGGGAGTGGGTGGAGCATACACCTAGAGGAAAAGTGTTACAGGCGGAGGGGAGCAAGTGCGAGGGCCCTGGGGTGGGGAAGTGTGGAGGGAACAGCAAGAAAAAGCACAGCAGGAGAAGGCCAAGAGATGGTGGGTGCCTGAGAGGTGGGACAGTCCCCTTGTGAGCCGGATGAGCTGTTTGGGTTTTATTGTGAGTGTGGCAGGGAGGCCTTGGAGCACCTATTTAATGCTGATTCATGGCTAGTCAGCTGGTAATGGGCAGACTGCAGTGGGAGCACTTTTTACCTCTGTGGTTCTGTTGGGTTTGGCCTGAACCTCGGTGAGGGGCAGAGGCTCGCCTTGTGGGTGATAAAAGGGCTTGGTGGGCATCAGTATGGAGGAGGAGGTTGATGATAACCAAGAGATTTTAGAAACCTGTGTCCCAGGCCAGGCGTGGTGGCTCACACCTGTAATCCCAGCACTTTGGGAATCCGAGGCAGGCAAATCACTTGAGTTCAGGAGTTCGAGACCAGCCTAGCCAGCGTGGTGAAATGCCATCTCTGCTAAAAATACAAAAATTAGCCAGGCGTGTTGGTGCACGCTTGTAATCCCAGCACTTTGAGAGGCCAAGGCGAGAGGATCAATTGAGCCCAGGGGTTTGAGACCAGCCTGGGCAACATAGTAAGACCCCATCTCCCCATCTTTAATTGTTAATTAAGTAATTAAAAGTAAGCCAAGTTGGGGAGCAGGTGGTGGGAGAGCATTAGGAAGAATAATTCAGTCGGGAGGCTGAGGCAGCAGAATCACTTGACCCTGGGAGGCAGAGGTTGCAGTGAGCGGAGATCACACCACTGTACTCCAACCTGGGTGACAGAGTGAGACTCTGTCTCAAAAAAAAAAAAAGAAAAAAGAAATGCATGTCTAATGTATGTTCTTAGGAGTCCTGTATTGGTATTTCCTTGCCCAAAGAGGAGCTGGGTTGGAGAAATGAGCAAGTGCGTGCGTCTGTGTGTGTGTTCCTGTGCATCTGTGTGTACGTGTGTGTATGCATGCATGTGCATGTCCGTGTGTCTCTAGTCACAGGCCTGTATATGCGTGTATGTGTTTATATGTGAATGTGTGCTTGTGTGCTTAAGTTCATGTATGTGTCTGAGTATGTGTGTGTGTCTTTGTGTTGTGTGTGCTTGCATATGTAAAAAGTTCACAAAGGCAATGATCATACCTGGGTCACTTCATTTTGGATCCCTGGCTGGTGCCTGACACAGAAGAGAGGGAGGGGCTCATGAGTCAGTGGTTGTTGTGTGTATTATGTATCAGTGTGTGTGAGTGTGTGGCAGCCAAGTGTCCCCATTTGTCAAATGTTGGGCTCTTCTTTTTTTCTTTTTTTGAGACGGATTCTTGCTCTTGTTGCCCAGGCTGGAATGCAGTGGCACGACCTCGGCCCACTGCAACCCCACCTCCTGGGTTCAAGCAATTCTTCTGCTTCAACTTCCTGAGTGACTGAGGTTATAGGTGCCCACCACCACACTCAACTAATTTTTGGAATTTTTTTTTTTTTTTGAGTCTGAGTCTTGCTCTGTTGCTCAGGCTGGAGTGCAGTGGCGCGAACTCAGCTCACTGCAAGTTCCACCTCCTGGGTTCACGCCATTCTCCTGCCTCAGCCTCCCGAGTAGCTGGGACTACAGGCTCCTGCCACCATGCCTGGCTAATTTTTAAAATATTTTTAGTAGAGACGGGGTTTCACTGCGTTAGCCAGGATGGTCTCAATCTCCTGACCTCGTGATCCACCCACCTCAGCCTCCCAAAGTGCTGGGATTACAGGCATGAGCCACCGCGCCTGGCCAATTTTTGTATTTTTAGTAGAGATGGGGCTTCACCACCTTGGCCAGGCTGGTCTCAAACTCCTGAACTCAGGTGATCCACCAGCCTTGGCCTCCCAAAGTGTTGGGATTACAGGTGTGAGCCACTGCACCTGGCTGAGCCATTCTTTAGAACTGGGATTTATACAAAACAAATCATACCTTACCTGGGTGGCCGCAGACCTTGGATTGCTGAGGGTAAACCGAGTCTGGTTGGGGCTGCCTGGCTAGCTAGCGTGGGGATCACCTGACCCGTTAGGCTTCCTCTGGGAGCCTGGGAAGAACTCTCTTGCCGTGGATGGTTCTGGAAGCTTTTTGAAGGAGGGACTTTCTGATTTCTGATCTGGGAAATTCTGGATAAATTCCCTTTCACTTCTCCCCTGGGCGTGTGTGTAGTAGGGTGACTCACAGAGCTAACTTGGACCGTTTTTTGTGCTTTCTGCATTCCTGGGATTTTGGCAGCCTGGGCCTGGGATCTGCTCTGCCACCCCGGGTGGCATGAAGCTCTCAGCTCTGGCGGCTAAAAGGCTGCCTTGTTGGGGGGCTGGGACACCCTGACTCTTCTCCCCAGTGATTGTTTTCTGTCTCTGTCTCATCTCCCCCGGCTCCCGCTGTGTCACTGCTGGTCCTCCAAGATGGTGGAAGACACTGGTTTGTCTCTTTGGAGTCTCGCTCTGTCGCCAAGGCTGTAGTGCAATGGCATGATCTTGGCTCTGCAGCCTGCGCCTCCCAGGTTCAAGCGATTCTCCTGCCTCAGCCTCCCGAGTAGCTGGGACTACAGGCATGTGCCACCATGCCCAGCTAGTTTTTGTATTTTTAGTAGAGATGGGGTTTCACCATGTTGGCCAGGATGGTCTTGATCTCCTAACTTCAAATGATCCGCCCACTTTGGCCTCCTAAAGTGCTGGGATTACAGGCTTGAGCCACTGTGCCGGGCCATGGTCTGCCTCTTGTGCAGTGAGATCCAGCAGGGTGTCAAATGTGGGTGTGCAGGCTGCTGCATTTCTGACATTTGTGCAGGTGTCCAGGAGAGAACACTTTGATTGGCTGATACTCTCTGTCCAGGAAGCCTGAACTTCCCTTTGGGTTCCTGTTCAGGGACCCCATGGGGGTGCCATTTACATTTTTGCAGGTTAGAGTTTAGACCAGGAGTTAGCCAGTAGCCCACGGGCCAAATCTGGGCTGCTGCCTGTTTTTGTAAATAAAGTTTTATTGGAACACAGCCACTCGCGTTCATCACATAGTGTCTACAGGTGCCTGGAGCTGCAACGGTAGAGTTGTGTAGTTGCCACAGAGACTGTAGCACCCACAAAGTTTAAGATACCTACCGTCTTTACAAAGGAAGTTTGTCCACCCCTGGTCTCAGCATTTCTTTAGCTCTGATGACTTTTTAACTTCCTTTTCTGTCCCCTTTCCAGTTTCAGGCATTCTTTCTTCCCATGCAAGGCAAGGACGGGACTCGACATTTATTAGATGCCTGCGGTGTACTAACTAGCACTATGCTAAGTTCTTTATATGCATGTGTCACTTAACTCTCACAGCAGTCCTGATGAACTTGGTACTATTTTTCTCATTTTACAGAGAAACTGAATCACAGACAAAAGTGCCTTGCTCAATGTGAAAAGTAGAGCAGAGATTCGAACTCACGACAGGCTGTTGTGCACAATCACGTCACTTCTCTTGGTTGTAACTGCTGAACGGCAGGCTCTTGGCTAAATAATGGCTTTGTGTTAGGCTAGAAGCTTCACATGGCAGTATCCACCTTGTAACCTCAGTGCCTAAGACAGCCTGGCACACGGTGGGCCTTTAGTGGTAATTTATTGTTGTGTTATACGGGGAGGTGCTCAGTACGTGTGGCACATTATCTTACATCTTGCATAAGGGTGAGGTGTGCATGGGGCCTCACAGGACATCAGATTAAGCTGCTTCTCTGCCTTCATTCTGTTCTAGTATTACCAGGAAGAAAGAGGAAGGGGACTGATGTATGCACAGATGTTCTAAAGGCCTGGCATGGTGTCAAGAGCTTTATTTTCTTTTTTAAAATGTTGCATTTTGGGGGGTTAAATATATGTAACCTAAGATTCGCCATTTTAACCACTTCAAGTGTGCAATTCAGTGATGCTAAGAGTTTTTAAAAATCTTGTTCAAGGCCGGGTGCGGTGGCTCACACCTATAAACCCATCACTTTGGGAGGCCGAGGCAGGTGGATTATCTGAGGACAGGAGTTTGAGACCAGTCTGACCAACATGGTGAAACCCCATCTCTACTAAAAATACAAAAATTAGCTGGGTGTGGTATTGTGCACCTGTGATCCCTACTATTTGGGAGGCCAAGGCAGGATAATTGCTTGAACCTGGGAGGCGGAGGTTGCAGTGAGCTGAGATTGCTCCAGTCTGGGCAACAGACTGAGACCCTGTCTCAAACAAACAACGAACAAACAAAATAACCACGTAACTACCTAGCAGCCTAGCTTAGCAATTGAGATGGGGGCAAGGAAGGGTAGGAACCAGGTCTTGTGAGAATCAGCTAGACTCGTGGCTTTGG
Organism: Rhinopithecus bieti; assembly: GCF_001698545.2. Lineage (NCBI taxonomy): Eukaryota > Metazoa > Chordata > Mammalia > Primates > Cercopithecidae > Rhinopithecus > Rhinopithecus bieti. The sequence goes on along the minus strand of NW_016805229.1, from coordinate 1,183,598 downwards.
GCTTGGTGCTCTTCCTTTGGGGACCTCAGCAGCTCCTTCTTGAAAACGGGTTGCAACTCGATTTGTGGTTGGCTGCACCTCCTCTCTCTGCCCCCAACCTGAGCCCTGTGATCTGAGGAGGAGGACAGCGAGACACCCTCTTTGCTTGTCTTCCTGTCACTCTCAGGGATTGAATCACAGTGGAGCCAGGAAGACGGGGAGAGTCCAGGCTTGCTGCTCTCCCATCCTCAGAGCAGCAGCAGGCCATCCATCAGTTGTTGCCTGTCCTCAGAGTGATCAGCCAAGGCCTGGGGCAGCTGGGGTCAGGCGGGGCCTGGGTGGGAGCTGGTGGGGCTGGCTGCTCCAGGCCACTTCGTGCTGAGTCACTGAGTCGGCCAATCCTCCCCAGCTGGCCCTGCTCCCATTCCATGACTCAGATGTCTATTTCGGCCCTGGCTGCTCGGTGGGGCTCCTCCCATCTTCCTCCTGGCTCTGGGGCTGCCGAGGCTTTTGGGAGCCTGGGCAGGGCTGGCCAAGACTGCTAGGGCTCTAGCCCGTCCCCAGTCTCCTGCCTTTTATCTCATTGGCACTGAGTCTGTGGTTTAGGTTTGAGGGAGGAGGGTCTTGTAGATAAGGGGATCAAGGCCAAAGCAGATCATGTATTAAGTCTCAACTGAAAACGGGGGTCCTTTGACCAGTTGCAGCAGCTTGATATCCCCCGGAAGCTTGCTAGAAATGGTGGGTCTCGGACCCCATCCCAGACCTGCCAAGTCAAAATCATTTTAAGATATCCAGGTGGTTCAGGGTTGCCAATCACTGGTTTGGAACGTTCAGTGAATGCTCAACTTATTTGCGGTAAGAGGTGGTTTTCAATGCTGTCTGTACAATATGTAATATTTCCCCCCAGCATTTTACTATGAACATTTTTAAACCTACAGAAAAGTTGAAAGAATTCTACAGTGAGCAGTCATATACTTGGTACCTAGAACCACAGTTAACATTTTGCTAAACTTGCTTTGTCACATATCTGTCTGTCTAACCAGATAGTTAATCAGTTAGCCAACCAGCTAGTTTTGTTTTGTTTTTTTTGTTTTTGAGGCAGGGACTCACTCTGTCTCGCAGACTAGAGTGCAGTGGTGCGATTACAACTCACTGCAGCCTCCAACTCCTGGGCTCAAATGATCCTCCCACTTCTGCCTCCCAAGTAGCTTAGGCACTGCAGGTGCACACCACTGTGTTTGGCTGATTTTTAAATTTTATATAGGCATGAAAGGCTCCCTATGTTGCCCGCTCTGGTCTTGAACTCCTGGACTCAAAAAATCCTGCCGCCTCAGCCTCCCAAAGTACTGGGATTACAGGTCTGAGCCACTGAATCTAGTTTTTTTGATACCCGAAACTTATTTTGAAATATATTAGTATTCTGTCACGCAGCCACTTCCAAGCAGATCATTAGCTAGAGTTCAGTATCTGTTTACAGTTCGGAGTTTTTTGTTTAAAATTTACATACAGTGAAATTGCCAATCTCAAGTTAGCATTTGATGAGTCTTGGTAAAGAAATACCTTAAACCCCTGTCAAGATACAGAACATTGCAAAGACCCCAGGAAGTTCCCTTGTGCCCCTTCCTGATCAGTCTCTGTCCCCACCCACCAATGCCTGATCTTGGACCGTTGATTCAAGCGTTGAAACTCCATTTTCTTTCCTTTTCTGCATCATGCTGTCAGTCATTTAATAATCAGGTGTTGTGCCAGGGGCTGAGCTAGAAAGAAACAGTCCTTGAACACTGCCCCGGAGGAGAGATGGAAGGTGGGTGGCAGGCAGTTGAACCAACAACTGCAGGATGGACAGTGGGGGCTCTGAGGGAAGGAAGTGCTGGGAGTTGTTGGGGCTGGGAGAGTGGGTCCCTAACTCAGCCTGGGACCCCAGGGCTAGCATCCAGGGAGGGGAGGCTGTGCTCAAGTCTAAGGAATGAGAGGCTCCGGCCAGGTGAATATGGTTGGAGGTGGAGGGGTGGGAGGGTGCTCCTGGTAGAGCAATCGGCATGTGCAAAGGTCCAGTTGAGGGAGCTTGTGGGTGTTTGGGAATCGCTTAGAATTCGGCTTGGCTAGGCTGGGTGCAGTGTGGCTCGTGCCTGTGATCCCAGCACTTTGGGAGGCTGAGGCAGGCGGATCACCTGAGACAAGGAGCTCGAGACCAACCTGGCCAGCATGGTGAAACTGTCTCTACTGAAAATACAAAAATTAGCTGGGTGTGGTGTTGCATGTCTGTAATCCCAACTACGCGGGAGGCTCAGGCAGGAGAATCACTTGAACCTGGGAGGCGGAGGTTGCAGTGAGCCGAGATTCTGCCACTGTACTCCAGTCTGGGCGACAGAGCAAGACTCCATCTCAAAAGAAAGAAAAAGAAAAGAATACTGCTTGGCTAGGTTGAAAGGGGTAGGATATAGTGAAAAGAGAGGCAAGAGCCAGGGAGCATCAGAGATCAAGGGTGCAGTTATGTGTCACAATAAGGACGTAAGTAGCTGGGACCATAGTTGCGTGCCACCACGCTCAAGTACCTTTTTCTATTTTTGATAGAGATGGGGTTTCTGTGTTACCCAGGCTGGTCTTGAACTCCTGAGCTCAAGTGATGCCCCGTCTTGGCCTCCCAAAGTGCTAGGATTACAGCGGTGGGTGAACTACCACGTCCAGCCAGGACTTGGAATTTTAACCTTACTGTGGTAGGAGCTGAGGAAAGGTTTTTCACCAGTGGAATGACACACTTAGGTTGGACAGGTTTTGGAAGATCCTCAGACTGAAAGGAAGAGGATGCACTGGACATGGGGGTGGGGTTGGTGGCACTGAAAAAGCTTTTGCAGGCACCCAGGCAGGTAGAGAGGGAGGCTGAGCCAGGATATTCACCTGTGCCCACTACAGCATCAAAAGCCAGAAAAAGGGCCAGGGCGGTGGCTCACACATGTAGTCCTGGCACTTTGGGAGGCTTAGCGGGGAAGATTTCTTGAGGCCAATAGTTTAAGACCAATCTGGTCAACATAGTGAGGCCCTGTCTCTTGAAACAACAAAAAAAAACCAGACAAGTTCGTGGGCAAAGGGCATGGGAAAAGATTCCGACGTGTGCTCCAGTAGAGGAAACGGAGGTCCTGGGCAGGGAGGCATTTTGCACAGTTGGTAAGCAACAGTGCAAACAAATCACCAATGTTTACGTGATACTGGCAAATCTCTTATTGCTGGACATTTAGACTCCATCTAATAAGGATAACAGCTGGGTGCACTGTATTATTTAGTCCTCACAGTAGGGCAGGAAGATCAGTCTTCCTACTTCACAGATGAAGACACCGAGGGTCAGAGTGGTGATGTGTCAGGAACCCTCCCACTGGGTTCTCACGCTTGAAACACAGATCGCTGGTCCCCACCCCCACAGTTTCTGATGCAGTAGGTCTGGGTGGGGCCCAAGCATCTGTGGTTCCTAGCAAGTTCCCAGGTGCCACTGATGCTGCTGACAGAGCTGTGTTTGAGGACCACTGCTCTAAGCCATATTGCTGCTGTACACATTCCCTCCTGCTGGGCACAGGGGTTGTGGGGGGCCACTTTGGCAGCGCAGAGCGAAGGTAACCAGCAGAAAACCCATCAGAACTAAAACCCGAGAGAGTTTCCGACAAACAGGCCAGTAGGCTGAAAGAACCAGACAAGGTCCTCAGACTACCCTGCGCTCCAAGAATCAGTGCCTGGGGCTGCTGTACCTAACTGGTTCAAACCACAGCGTTTCTGGCAGCTCATCTGGTACCAAACATAGATGTCAATATGGTGGATGCCAAAGAACACATCACTCTGTTAGGATGAATCAGGCTTTTCCTCCCTCCGCCTTCAGCCAGGACTTCTCTGAATTGTTTTCATTTCGAATGAAGGAGGGACCAGTTGATGAGCTGCTTTCTTGCTGTCTGGGACAGGAGTTGCTGTATTTCAGTGTCTGAGACTGGGAAACCCCCTGGAGGTGGCTCTGTTTTTTGTACCTAGTGTATGATGTCAAAAGATTGTCCTTGGTTTTGGTTACATGAGATGCTCCCTGGATTATGATCCAGTGCACCATGGGTTTTTTTCCTCCTTTTTGATTGTCAATCCTTGACCTGCTTCAGAAGTTAGTTGTCTTTGTCGTCAAGGCCTTCCACGTCAGATAGAGGCTGTTTCCAGGCCGGGTGCAGTGGCTCATGCCTGTAATCCCAGAACTTTGGGAGGCTGAGGTGGATGGATCGCTTGAGGTCAGGAGTTGGAGACCAGCCTGGCCAACATGGTAAAACCCCATCTCTACTACAAATGCAAACATTAGCCGGGCATGGTGGCGTGCACCTATAATCCCAGCTATGCGGCAGGATGAGGCAGGAGAATCGCTTCAGTCTGGGAAGCGGAAGCTGCAGTGAGCTGAGATTGCACCATTGCACTCCAGCCTGGGAGACAAGAGTGAAACCGTCTAAAAAAAAAAAAAAAAAGAGGCTATTTCCTTTTTTTTTTTTTTTGCCAGTGAAGGAGGGGACCCTGTGTTGACCTCTGTATCTGTAACTTGAGATAATCTGAAAATCTGTTTGTATCTGTTTGTATCTATAGAAGAGAGGCAGCTTGAGGAGAAGAATTTGACAAAGCTCTTTGAGTGTGCAAATTAGAAACTGCAATGGCCGGGCGCGGTGGCTAAAGCCTGTAATCCCAGCACTTTGTGAGGCCGAGGCAGGCGGATCAGTTGAGGTCAAGAGTTCAAGACCAGCCTAGCCAACATGGTGAAACCCCGTCTCTACCAAAAAACACAAAAATGAGCCGGGTGTGGTGGCACGTGCCTATAATCCCAGCTGCTCATGAGGCTGAGGCAGGAGATTTGCTTGAACCTGGGAGGTGGAGGTTGGTAGTGAGCCGAGATCGGGCCACTGCACTCCAGCCTGGGTGACAGAGTGAGACTCAGTTTCAAAACACAAAAACCAAAAAACTCTGCAGTGTTCCGTCTGTCAGTGTCCTTGTTGCATTTGCAGGGCAGGTTTTCTACCAGTGGCTGGGGACTCAGTTTTACTGGGCTGAGGGAAGGTTAGGATTCGAGGGTCTTGTTAAGCTGGACATGGGCTACGTTTCAAGCCTCCCTTGGCCGTCTCTGTCCTGCGTGTTTATGCCAAGGCTGAAGAAGACTGGATTTGCAGACAAAAGACTGTCATTTGAGGCCTGATTTCACCCCTTAATCACTGTGTCTTAGCATGTTGTGGGGGTTGAGGTAGGCAGAGGTTAGCCAACCTTTTCTGGAAAGGGCTGACAGATAAATATTTTAGGCTTTGTATCCCATACAGTGTCTGTGGCAACCCCTAACTCTGCTGTGTAGCTCAAAAGCTGCCATATTCATTTGTAATATGTAAATGAATGGGTGTGACTGTTCCAATAAAACTTTATTCATAAATAGCTGGCCTGTGGGCCATAGATTCTTCTGATATATAAAGCATTTGGTACAGTGGCGTATTGTGAACCCACTGGGTTTTTTTCCCCCTAGACACTTCAGCTTTATTGATGTATATTGACAAATAAAAATAGAGTATGGGTTGGGTGCAGTGGTTCATGCCTGTAATCCCTGGACTTTGGGAGGCCGAGGCAGGTGGATCACTTGAGCTCAGGAGTTCGAGACTAGCTCAAGCAATAGAGTGAAATCCTGTCTCTACAAAAAATACAAAAATTAGCTGGGTGTTATGGTGTGCGCCTGTAGTCCCAGCTACTTGGGGGGCTGAGGTGGGAGGACCACTTGAACCTGGGAGGTCGAGGCTGCAATGAGCTATGAATACACCACCGTGCTCCAGCCTGGGTGACAGAGTGAGGCCCTGTCTCAAAAACAAAAAGGAATATATTTAAGGTGTACAGTTTGATGTTTCCATATGCCAGAGGCTACTGTCACTGCTTCTATTATTATTACTACTATTGCTCATGTTACCCTTTCTTGAGCTGTTACTCTGTGCCAGGCACTATTCTAAGTACTTAACATGTTGGATCTCATTTAATCTTCACCACCAAGGAACTGACCCGAGATCCTACAGCGAGGAAATGGCACAGCTGGGATTGAGCCATGCCAGCTAGCCCCCACCGCCTTCTTTTTCCTTTGTTCCCTTGTTATTAGCTGGCCCTTCCCAGAAAAGGTTGGTAAAACCTCTGCCTACCTCAACCCTGACAACATGCTAAGAACAGTGATTGAGGGGTGAAATCAGGCCTCAAATGACCTTTTGCTTTTGTTGCAGTTCTCACTGGTTGTAATTCTGATGGTAATTATGTATTTATTTGCACCGTGGTTTGCTTACTGTCCATCTCCCCCAGGGCCGGGGGCTGAATGGGGCAGGGGCCTCGCTGTCTCCTTCGCAGCTCGGTCCGCAGCACTTCACCCACATCCTGGCCTATAAGCAAGTCCTGCCCAAGAAATAAATGAATCATTGACAGCCATGCCCCACCCCTTCCTCCTCTCTCTACACCTCAGTCTTTCACAGTGGGTAGGGCTTGGGCTGCAGGTGAAATGGATTTGCAATTCCCAGCTAACCCACCCCACCAACTGGGAGTGGGCAGGAAGGCGTCAGCTCTTCCGGATGAAAAACCAGCCTACAATGCAGCGTTTCTACTCAGCCTACAAAGCAAACACCACTACCTCCACGCCTTAGGTCGGAGAAATTCTGCTTTATGACACAGTCCCATGGGCCTCATGTCACTTGTCCCTCCTGGCAGTCCCGTGGGGTAGGTCGAGCAAGCAGTGGGACAAATGACTCCCATTTTCCAGATGTAAAAACTGAGGCTTGGAGGTAAAGGGACTTGCCCAAGGTCATCAGCTAGAATATAGCAGGGTTGGGATTAGAACCTAGGCCTGTCTGGGTCCACGGTCTGATCTCCTCTGCTTCGGTTGGTCTGGAATGTAGTCCATGCACCCGCTGTATCTGATGACCTTATTAAAGATCTGTGGCTGTCAGGGTCCTCCCCCTAGAGGTGCTGATTTAGTTGGTCTGGGGTGGGGCCTTAGGCCCTTGAACTTCACAAACTCCTCAGGTGATTCCAGTGAACTGGAAGGCTGGGAACTTCACCCCCTCTGAGCCCCAGAGTGGAGCCTGATCCTTAGCCCTGGCTGTGTATTTGAATCACTGGAGGAGCTTTTTATTTAGCCTTTTATGATGGAAACATAAAGTAGACAGCATAGGATAATGAACTACCAAGAGCTCTTTTCTTTTATTTATTTTGAGGTAGTGTCTCACTGTTACCCAGGCTAGAGTGTGATGACACAATCTCAGCTCGCTGAAACCTCTGCCTCCCGGGTTCAAGCCATTCTTGCGCCTCAGCCTCTTGAGTAGCTGGGACTACAGGCACGGCCAATTTTTGTATTTTTTTTAGAGACGGAGTCTTGTCATGTTGCCCAGGCTGGTCTTGAACTCCTGAACTCAAAGCAATTCTCCCATCTCAGCCTGCCAAAGTGCTGAGATTACAAGTGTGAGCCACTGCGCCCAGCTGCCATGAGCTCTTTACCATGCATTGCATAGGTGAACATTTTAGTATGTATCTCCGAAGGACATGGATTTTTGTTGTTGTTTATTTTAATGACTTTTATTTCGCAATAGTTTGGCTCTCAAACAGCTGCAAAAATAGCAGAGTTCCTGATGTCCATTGTTCAACTTTGTCTAATGATAACATCTAAAAGATAAGGATTTTTAAAACTGTAACTGTTGGGCTGCATGTGATGGCTCATGCCTGTAATTCCAGCACTTTGGGAAGCTGAGGCAGGAGGATCACTTCAGCCCAGGAGTTTTGAGACCAGCCTGATCAATAAAGCCAGACCTTGTCTTGACAAAAAACATATATATGTGACCTTTAATAATAATTAATATCAAATATTCTAGTAATCCATTGTGGTTGCACAATGGTTCATTCTTATATGATTATTCATGTTTTAGCTGGGATTTTTTTTTTTTTTTTTTT
>NW_016805229.1:1145109-1175379 GCF_001698545.2 Rhinopithecus bieti | reverse complement strand
TGGGAGTTTTTTTTTTTTTTTTTTTCTTTGAGACGGAGTCTCACTCTGTTGCCCAGGCTGGAGTGCAGTGGCCGGATCTTAGCTCACTGCAAGCTCTGCCTCCCGGGTTTATGCCATTCTCCTGCCTCAGCCTCCTGAGTAGCTGGGACTACAGGTGCCCGCTGCCTCGCCTGGCTAGTTTTTTTGTATTTTTTAGTAGAGATGGAGTTTCACCGTGTTAGGATGGTCTCGATCTCCTGACCTCGTGATCCGCCTATCTCGGCCTCCCAAAGTGCTGGAATTAAAGGCTTGAGCCGCTGCGCCCGGCCTAGCTGGGATTTTTTTATGGAAAAGAGTTTCCCCTTCATTTTTTTGATCACTGATCACTCTGTAGTGATGGAATAAATGACTGTTTTCCTCGGGGAAGCCTTCTCTGACCCCGGTGAACCAAATGAGTACATTTGGGAAAGGTGGAGAAATTACTTGGTTTTTTCCACTTTTTCTGTTTTCAAACAATGACCTGGTTCACTGGCAATATCAGATGTTTCTCTTTATTCCCAGCGTCAATATGAAACTTCTGTATATAAACATATGTGGTAAGGCCGGGCACGGTGGCTCAAGCCTGTAATCCCACCACTTTGGGAGGCCAAGGTGGGCAGATCACTTGAGTCAGGAGTTTGAGACCAGCCTGTTCGCCAACATGGTGAAACCCCATCTCTACTTAAAATACAAACATTAGCCCAGTGTGGTAGCTCACGCTTGTAATCCCAGCTACTTGGGAGGCCGAGGCAGGAGGATCACTTGAACCCAGGGGGCAGAGGTTGCAGTGAGCCAAGATCACGTCACTGGACTCCAGCCTGGGCGACAGAGTGAGACTCCATCTCAAAAAACAAAACAAAAAAACAATGTGTGATATGTTTTAGCCCGTTGTACTTACTCTTCTTGTCAAAGCTCAAATTGTCCCTCTCTTACCCTGCAGCGGCCACTTCTGCTTGGCTCTTGAACCTTTTAACAATCCTGTTCATGCTTAGTTTCCTTGTTGTCTGGTGTAACAAGATGTTCTTGGCTTACCTTGCATATTTCCTGCCCAGCCACTTTTCCAAGAAAAATCTGGAAGTTTGAAACAAAAAGCTTCAGTGCCCCAGTCTCACCCCAAACAAACTTAATCAGAATCCCTGGTGCGGGTAGGGTCCGGATACAGTATTTTTTATATTAAAAAAAAAATTTTTTTTTGAGACAGGGTCCCTAGGCTGGAGTGCGGTGGCACGATCTCAGCTCACTGCATCTTCTGCCTTGTGGGTTCAAGCAATTCTGCCTCAGCCTCCCGAGTAGTTGGGATTACAGGCGTGAGCCACCACATCCAGCTAATTTTTTGTATTTTTGGTAGAGACGGGGTTTCACCATGTCGCCTAGGCTGGTCTCGAACTCCTGACCTCTAGTGATCTGCCTACCTTGGCCTCCCAAAGTGCTGAGATTACAGGCGTGAGCCACCACACCCAGCCAGGATACAGTATTTTTTAAAAAGCACTCCCAGCCTTGAATGGAAAAACCACTTGAGGAGAGTATGCCGCCTTATCTGGCTCTGTAAACACGTTAGAGCTGCACAAGGCTGGAACTTTGAGTGGAGTCCTTGGCTAAAGCTTTCATTTAGCGTGGTGACCTCTCTTCCCTCTGCTGCTAAAGCTTGTGTTTCAGAATTGAGACCCGGATGCATCCGTGTTGAAAGCCAGACTTTGTCATCCCAGGACCTCTGTGTCGGTCCCTTTCCTTGCCTGTGTGTTGTTGACTTGGGGCTCATCTTCATACCTCTGGGAAATAAGTTATTCGATAGCTTGCTTAGAATCTCTCGGTACTTCCCATTGCCCTTAGAATGAAGAGCAAGATATGTGGCCTGCAGTGTAGACTGTGCACAGCTTCCAGTATAGACTGCTCAGGCGCTTTCTTGATTCCTGGAGTCTGCCATGCTTCCTTCTGCCACTGGGCCTTTGCACACACTGCTGTCTGCTGGGAATGCATTGCCTTTCCTCATTACTTAGTTCTCCTCTACTCACCCTTCAGGTGCCAGCTTGACTGTCTTCCTCGGGGCAGCCTTCTCTGACCTTGGTATACCAGATCAGCCCCCATGCACTTACTTTGTCTCATTGGTAATATTTCTCTCCCTTCAGGATGCACATCAAGGCCCAGAAGTTGTAGTTTTGCATTTGTTCATGTGATCATTTGAAGCATGTCTCTCTCTGGAGCCTGACTCTTTGCGGCTCACATCCTGACTCCACCACTTTTAGCTGTGGGACCTTAAACAAATCTTTTCGTCTCTGGTCCCCAGTTTTTAGATTTAATTTTATTTTTATTTTGAGATAGTCTTGCTCTGTTGCCAGGCTGGAGTGCAGTGGCACAATCTCGGCTGACTGCAGCCTCCACCTCCTGGGTTCGAGTGATTCTCTTGCCTCAGCCTCCCAAGTAGCTGGGACTACAGGCGCCCGCCATCACACCCAGCTAATTTTTGTATTTTTGGGAGAGACGGGGTTTCACCGTGTTGGCTAGGATGGTCTCGATCTGTTGACCTCATGATTTACCTGCCTTGGCCTCCCAAAGTGCTGGGATTACAGGCCCAGTTTCTTTTAACTGCAAAACAGGGATGATATAATTACTTTCATCTGTCTTGTGAGGTGAGGATGAAGATTAAATAAGGTAGTTTGTGTAAAGCACTTAGAACAGAGCCAGCTATTAATAGTAGAGAATCTTGTCAGGTATTACTGATGATTGCTGCAGTAGACCACAAGCACCATACAGGCAGGGGTCATTTCTGTTTGTTTAGATTTGTATGCAGGGTGCTTGGCACAAGGGTAGTGCTCGGAAAATACTTGTTGGATGAGTGAAGGAATCAAGTGGAGATAATAATAATACCGTGTTTATAGAATTCCACGAGGATATAAAATAATGCAAATATATAAGCTCTTGGTAGAGTGTCTAGCACATAGTAGGTGGTCAATAAATATTCAGTGACCAAATGAGTAAAGTGGGGACAGTACTAACACCCACTCATGAGGTTGCTGTGGGGATATCAGGCAACCCTGTAGTACCTTGTAGAATGCTTAGCACATAGTAGGTGCTCCAGAAAATATTTGTTGAATGAATGAGTGAAGTAGGGATGATGTTAACGCCAGCTCCTAGGGTTGTTATGGGGATACAAGATAAGGCAGGTCTATAGCATGTTGTATTATGGTTGTACACGGTAGACACTGTTGATTGAAACTGAAGGAGCTGCCATGAGTTTCTTTCTGCTGGGGATTAGGAGAGGATCCTTTTGGGGTGCAGAATGGTGTGGAGCTGACGCTGGTCCTCTGGAAGGAAGAGTGAGCAGCTAACTACTCCTTGCTAAGCTCTGACCTGGATGAAAAGTTGAATCGTTCCTTTCCCTCTTCCTCCCAAACCTGTGCTTTCTTTCCACTAGAATCCTTGTCCGGAGTCCAGCGCCTCCTTCCTGTCCAGGATCACCTTCTGGTGGATCACAGGGTAAGGCTGAGCCCCGCAGACCTCAGGGAGGTGGTGGGGAATGAATGAATGAATGAATGAATGAATGAACATGAACATGCTCAGGTCCCCCCCGACTTCTCCCTCCGTCGCTCTGTTCAGCAGAGTTGTCTTGAGTCTGCCTGGGCTGGCCATGTGGTCTCAGAGACACCAACTCTGTCCGGCAGTTCCATGAACTTGAATGTGATATACACAGGAGCCGTGAGCAGCTTACACCTCTGCAGAAGGCTTTGCCTGGGACAGCCATACGCTGGACTGCTCTTGCTTTAGCTTCAGATTTGGGTTTTTAAAATATTAGGTATAGTTACTCTTAACATTGTCCCCCTCCTGCCCCCCACTCCTTAGAGAAATAATACTGTCTCACCATGGGAAATGTGGGTTAAAAAACCACATGTACAGATCAGCAGTAGGAACCACACAGAGGCAACCAGTTTCACCATTTTAGTATGCCTACTTCTGGTCTTCTTTCTTTTTTTTGAGATGGAGTCTCGCTCTGTCAATCTCAGCTCACTACAGCCTCCACCTCCCGGGTTCAAGCGAGTCTGCTGCCTCAGCCTCCCAGGTAGCTGGGATTACAGGTGTGCGCCACCATGCCCGGCCAATTTTTGTATTTTTAGTAGAGACAGAGTTTTGCCATGTTGGCCAGGCTGTTCTTGAACTCCTGACTTCAGGTGGTCCACCCACATCGACCTCCCAAAGTGCTGGGATTATAGGTGTGAGCCACCATGTCCAGCTACCTTCTGGTTCTCTTTTTGTACATCTTTTTCTGCCCATTGTTAGCATCTTATTGGGGATTGTTTGAAGGTTCTTTTTTTGCCCCTAATATGCATCATCGTTTTTTTTTTTTTTTTTTTGGGACAGGCTTTTGGTCTGTGGCTAAGGCTGGAGTGCAGTGGCACAATTGTAGCTCACTGCAGTCCCACTCTACTGGGCTTAGGTGATGCTCCTGCCTCAGCCTCCTGAGTAGCTGGAACTACAGTCACGCTCCCCCGTGCCCAGCAGATTTTTGTACTTTCTGTAGAGATGAGGTTTCATCATGTTGCCGAGGCTGGTCTCCAACTCCTGAGCTCAGGTGATTCTCCTGCCTCAGCCTCCCAGAATGCTGGAATTACAGGCATGAGCCACCATGCCCGCTCTCATCTTTGTCTTAATGACAAACACCTTTTTAAAAAATTAGATGTTTTAAATAATTTATTCAAATTACTGTTAAAAAGCATCACTGGGACAGTTGATATAATTTGCACATGACTACAGGACACCGGATGCATGCTAATAACTTTCATTCTTCTTTTGGAAAATTGTGCTCTAGTTAAATAAGAGCATGTCCTGGATTGGAAGGGGATGCCTCCAGTTTTTTGGGGGTAAAGGCATAAGGCATGTAGAGCCTACATGTTAACTTTGTTTTTTTTATTTTTTATTTTTATTTTTTATGAGACGAGTCTCGCTCTGTCGTCCAGGCTGGAGTGCGGTGGCAGGATCTCAGCTCACTGCAACCTCTGCCTCTTGGGTTCAAGAGATTCTCCGGTCTCAGCCTCCTGAGTAGCTGGGATTACAGGGACCTGCCACCACACCCAGCTAATTTTTGTATTTTTAGTAGAGATGGGGTTTCACTATGTTGTCCAGGCTAGTCTCAAACTTCTGACCTTAGGTGATCCACCCACCTCAGCCTCCGAAGGTGCTGGGTTTGCATGTGTGAGTCACCGTGCCAGACCTTTAACTGTTTAAATGGTTCGGAAAAAGGTGGTGTGTTTGCATATGTATGTGTGTTTGTGTGTACGTGTCAGTGGATAGAGACAGAGAATGATACTGCCAACATGGCAATATGTTAACAGTGGTGAGTTGAGTGAATTCTTAGTATGATTTGAGTAATTTTTCTGTAAGTTCAAAATTAGAACAAAAGATGAAAGTATTTTACCTTATATTATAAAAGGTATAAAAAGTCTGCTGGGCACGGTGGCTCATGCCTGTAATGTTAGCATTTTCAGAGGCCAAGGTAGGTGGATCACCTGAGGTCAGGGGTTCGAGACCACCCTGGCCTACATGGTGAAGCCCTGTCTCCACTAACAATATAAAAATTAACCGGGCAGCACGCGCCTTTAATCCCAGCTACTTGGGAGAGTGAGGCAGGAGAATTGCTTGAATCCATGCAGTGCGTCGAGATCGTGTCATTGCACTCCAGCCTGGGTGAGTCACATAGAAAGATTAGTATAATAAAACTCAATAAGCTCATCACCCAGATTTCATGCTTGCTAATGCTTTGTCATGTCAGCGTTTTTATTTTTTTATTTTTCCTTCTTTTTTTTTTTTTTTTTTTTTTTTTTTTTTTTTATGGACTCTGACTCTCTTGCCCAGGCTGGAGTGCAGTGACACAATCACGGCTCTCTGCAGCCTCCACTTCTTGGCCTTGAGCAATCCTCCCACCTCAGCCTCCTGAGTAGCTGGGACTACAGGTGTGAGCCATTATGACTAGCTAATTTTTTTATTTTTACTTTTTGTAGAGATAGTCTCCCTATGTTGCCCAGGCTGGTCTTGAACTCCTGGGCTCACAAAGTCCTCCCACCTCGGCCTCCCAAAGTGCTAGGATTATAGGCATGAGCTACCATGCCTGGCCCATATCAGCCTTTTTTAATTTAAAATTTTAAAAAGTTGGCTGGGCACGATGGCTCATGCCTGTAATCCCAAGACTTCGGGAGGCCAAGGTGGGAGGATTGCTTGAGCCCAGGGGTTCAAGACCAGCTTGGGCAACATAGGGAGACTCTGTCTCTACAAAAACAAAAAATAAAAAAAATTAGCTAGTCACAACGGCTTGCACCCGAAGTCCCACCTACTCGGGAGGCTGAGGTGGGAGGATTGCTCTAGACCAGGAGCTGGAGGCTGCAGGGAGCCGCAATCGCACCACTGTACTCCATCGTGGGTGACACAGCGAGACGCTGTCTCCAAATAAATAAATGAATGAATAATAAAAAATAAATTAGAGTCATCCTGATATTTCGCTCTTAAATCATCTTTTTTTTCTAAGTCTTTTGTATGCACCACTAAAAAAAAAAAAAAAAAAAAAGCCATTTTCCTGCATGACCCAACAGAATGAGCTATAATTACCTTGTAATGTGCAGAAATGTCCATCCACATTCTGACTTTCCCAGCTGCATGGCTGCCGTCATTTGCAATGGGCAGTTGTGCTGCATCAGCAGGCGTGTGGAGTGAGTGAGCCCCGTCCTCCTCCTCCTCTCATTGACTCTCATTGCCTAACACCCTTGTGTCTTGGCCCCAGGTTGATTGTCCGGGGCTACCGCCAGCCCCTGGAGGGCAGTGACCTCTGGTCCTTAAACAAGGAGGACACGTCGGAACAAGTCGTGCCTGTTTTGGTAAAGAACTGGAAGAAGGAGTGTGCCAAGACTAGGAAGTAAGTGTGAGCTTCCTTGGCCTCCAGGATGCCCCGGTCACCTCCTTTCCGCTACTGTGGCCTGAATCCAGGGTGGAGCCCTGGCAATGCTGCCTGTTAGTAGCTTTGTGGTTCTGGGCAAGATGCCTCACTTCTCCTCCTAGCCTCGGTTTACTTTTCTGCCAAATGGGGTAGAATCTCACATGTCATTAAGGCAACTGGGTAGAGAAAAGAAGAAAGAAGCCAGGCCCACGGTGGCTCTCATGTCTGTAGTTGCAGCACTTTGGGAGACCACGGCAGGCAGATCACTTGATTGGGAGTTTGAGACCAGCCTGACCAACGTGGTGAAACCCCATCTCTACTAAAAATACAAAAACTAGCTGGGCGTGGTGGCGCACGCCTGTAATCCCAGCTACTCAGGAGGCTGAGGCAGGAGAATCACTTGAACCTGGGAGGCGGAGGTTGCAGTGAGCTGAGATTGCACCCCTGCATTCTAGCCTGGCAGACAGAGTGAGACTCCGTCTCAAAACAAAGAAAAGAAAAGAAAGAAAGAAGGAAATGCCTCTCCAAGCAAGCAGGCAGTGGATGATGTTTGCCATGACCCGTGACTATTCCTCCTTGAGTCAGTCTCACTTTTTCTGTCTCTTAGCATCTGGCATCTTGCATGTTCTTGATGCTTGAATGTTCTGTCCAACATGCCCAGCTGACCATGTATGTCTGTTTAGCTAAAGAAGCCCCATTTGAGGGTGATTTTGTCTGTACTGGATTTTATACTCTATGCCCTATGTAAGGCATGCCCCACTGTGCCTCCTCTGTCATTCTTTTGGGAATCAGGCCAGGGCCACCCCTGCACGTACCTTAACTTGTCAGATTTGAGACACCATTAGTTGCACGATGTGTTATTATTCTACGTAACAGTAAGAAAGAAAAGCAGCTGCAAATTAAACAAGGACATAAGACGTGTCCTGAGCCCAGACGAGCTGGACCATGAAATTGCAGGTGACATGGGGCCAGTGGATTGCTGCTGTGGGACTAGTAGAACAGCTGTTTTTGTTCCTGTTGCCTCTTCCGGGGTAAGTTTACTACGATAAGCCGTGAGGGGGCCAGTCTGGTACATTGGATTCCCCATAGACCCATTGGCCTTACAGGGAAAAACCCCAGACCCGGGTTCAGTTCCTCATTCTGTTCCGGGGATGCCCAGGATACAGACCTTTAGTCAGACCCAGGTGGTGGGTGGGAATCTGGGACATCCATGGTGCCAGCCACTAGGATATCAGCAGAGGGCCTCGTGACTCTGGTGGGAGGCTGTTTGGGTGGTCCAGGTGATGGGAGAAATTGTCTCGTGGGAGGCAGATAGAGCTTGGGCCTCTGTGGCTGAGCATTGTAAGGAAATGGCACATGTCCATGACCCAGTTGAAGGTCTTTGGCAGGTGGAGGTGGCATCCCTGTTTATTA
Source organism: Rhinopithecus bieti (assembly GCF_001698545.2). Lineage (NCBI taxonomy): Eukaryota > Metazoa > Chordata > Mammalia > Primates > Cercopithecidae > Rhinopithecus > Rhinopithecus bieti. The sequence continues at coordinate 1,167,032 of NW_016805229.1, read as the reverse complement.
CAGTTCTTTCATGGAGACAGAACTAGTAGGACTGATGGATGGATGGACAAATAGATGATAGATAGATGATAGATGATGATAGATAGATGATAGGTAGATGATAGATGGGTAGATAGTTGGTGGATGTGTACATGATAGGAGGATGGATAGATGATAGATGGATGATAGATGGATGATTGATCGATGATGGATGGATGGATGGATGAAGGGTGGGAGGGGATCTACTAGGGAAACCGAATCATGTGATTATGGAGGCTGAGAAGTCCCACATTAGGTCATCTGCAAGCTGGAGAACCCAGGAAGCTGGTGGCATGGCTCAGGCCAAGTCTGAAGGTCTCAGACCCAGGGAAGTTGATGATGGAATTCTCAGTGCATGATTAAAGGCCTGAGAACCTGGAGTCCCTGGGGTGAGTCCCAGAGTCCAGAGGCCAGACATCCTGGAGTTGCGATGTCCAAGGGCGGGAGAGGATGACATCCTGGCTGCAGAAGAGAGAACGCCTGCATTTGCCATTACTCTGACTTTTTGTTGTGCCTGGACCCTCTGCTGATTGGGTGGTGACACCCACATGGGGCGAGGATGGATCCTCCTTAGCCCACTGATTCAAATGCCAGTCTCCTCTGGAAACACCCTCACAGACACACCCAGAGATAACTCTTTACCAGCCATCTGGGTATCCCTTAACCCAGTCAACTTGACCCCTAACATCACCCATCACATCTGGATCCCTTCGGCCTCACCTGCAGCATCCCCCGTGCTAAGCAGGCCACATTTGGAGCGTGGGCTTCGGCATTCCTCATCATCCATGCCTCTGCTGATCCCCTGGTTCAGCTTCCTCTCATGGAAGAAGGATGCCCACCTTTGTGTCCCCGGGAGCTTGCCAGGAGAGCACATTGCTGGAGACACCGTGGGAGAGGCCAGTATCACAGCTTCGGGAGGAGGACGGAGTTTGAATCAAGAAGTTCCTCCACTGGCCTGGCCTGGCCCTTAATCCATTGAGCAGATGAAACTGACTGCTGCTTTTGTGCTTAGTGATATTTAGTCCCTGAGGGTTCAGAGAGTGGAACAAAAGAGACACACTCTAGTTGGGTGCCATCGACGTTCTATATGGGAGACAGGATGTTGGTTGTGAAACGTGCATTGACAAGAAGCTTTGGAGAGTGATAGTGCTGGGGTGAGATAAACATGAGGAAGTGAGGGTGAGAGTAACCGAGGAAGCTTTTTGTTGTTGTTGTTTTTGTTTGTTTGTTTTGGAGATGGAGTCTCTCTCTGTTACCCAGGCTGGAGTGCAGTAGTGTGATCATGGCTTACTGCAACCTCTGCCTCTCAGGTTCGAGCAGTTCTCCTGTCCTGGCCTCCCAAAGTGCTGGGATTACAGGTATGAAGCTACCGTGCCCGGCTGAGGGAGCTATTTTAGATACAGTGGTCAGAGTTCTACCCAGTGCGGCCATGACTCTTGGTGAGCATGTGCCTGTCCCTCTCTAAGTCTATCTCTGCCTCTTTCCGAGCATCTGGCATCCTGAGTGTTACTGCTTTTCGAAGTGCTTTTGTTCAGCATGCCCAGCTGACCATGTATGTCTGTTTTGAGAAGGTCACATTTGAGCAGAGACTTCATCGGAGGGAGTGAGCCTTGTGTGTGTCTGGGAAAGGAAGGGCCTTCCAGGCAGAGGGAACAGCAAGTGCAAAGGGTCTGAGGACGCTTGTGGTGTAGCAGGGGGCTCGTGTGGCTTGAGCAAAGTGAGTGAGGAGGAGAAAGGGAGGAAATCAAGCAGGAGAAGGATTTGCAGGGGTCTCCTCTGAGAGTTAGGGTGGGATTCCAGGTGCAGTGAGAACACGGGCAGGTTTTCTGCAGGGCAGTGGTGTGACGTGAGTTCTGTTGTATTTATTTATTTATTTATTTATTTATTTATTTTTAGAGACAGGGTCTTGCTCTGTTGCCCAGGCTTGATTGTAGTGGCATGATCACAGCTCATTGCAGCCTGGAAATTCTGGGCTCAAGCAATCCTCCCACCTCATCCTTCAGAGTAGCTGGGATTACAGGTGCACACCACCATGCCTGGCTAATTAATTAATTTGTGTTTTATATTTTATTTATTTTTTTGAGACGGAGTTTTGCTCTTGTTGCCCAGGCTGTAGTGCAATGGCGCGATCTTGGCTCACTGCAACCTCCGCCTCCCGGGTTCAAGCGATTCTCCTGCCTCAGCCTCCCAAGTAGCTGGGATTACAGGCATGTACCACCACGCCTGGCTAATTTTGTATCTTTAGTAGAGATGGGGTTTCTCCATGTTGGTCAGGCTGGTCTCAAACTCCTGACCTCAGGTGTTCTGCCTGCCTCGGCCTCCCAAAGTGCTGGGATTACAGGTGTGAGCCACTGTGCCCAGCCTTTTTAAATTTTTTTTACAGAGACAGGTCTTACTGTGTTGCTCAGGCTGGTCTCCAACTCCTGGCTTTAAGCAGTCCTCCTGCCTCAGCCTCCCAAGTAGGTGGGATTATAGGTGTGAGCCACCACACCCAGCTGAGTTCTGGTTTATGACATCCCAGGCTGCCCTGAGGAAGGTGGATATTACGGACAAGAGTGAAGGCAGGGAGACCAGGATGGGGACCTCAAAGGCTGTCCATGAAGTCCCTTCATGCCTCACTGGGAGCCTCTGTTTATTTTTTGAGGCAGGGAGTCACTCTTTCATCCATGCTGGAGTATAGTGGTGCCACCTCGGCTCACTGCAACCTACATCTCCTAGGCTGGAGTGGTCCTCCCACTTCAGCCTCCCAAGTAGCTGGGACTACAGGCATGCGTCACCACACCTGGCTATTTTTTTTTTTTTTTGTAGAGATGATGTCTCGCCATGTTGCCCAGGCTGTGCTCAAGCAGTCCACCTACCTTGGCCTCCCAAAGTGCTGGGATTACAGGCGTGAGCCAGTGTGCCTGACTGGAGCCTCCATTTTTTACCCAGAGCATTTTCTGAGAATTCAGTGAGATATATGTCATGATAAGCTGTGCACTAGTCCTGAGTAAATGCTGGGCAGGTTTTAGTTGTACAAGTTGTATTTATTCATCTATACACTTCCATCTTGCCGGGGAGAATGTGGTGTGAACTGGGTCTTTGGGCTTGAAAGTGGGCCACCTGAGAGGGGTCTGCCTCTGTGAGTACCTTGGTGTTTAGGGATGCTCAGCATGGGGCCAGGGGGTCATTTCCTTGGGACATTGGTAGACGGATTGCTTGCTTTATTCCCAGAGGCGTAAGCTAGATCTGGCACCTGTAACCCCTGTGTACCTGGAGAGAGTGACAAGGAAAACCCTGTCCTAGGCTGGAATTTCCTGGTGTGGCCACTTACACCCAGATCCCTTTAGTCAACCAGAGAAAGGAATGGAGCCTGTGCAGCTTGGGGCTGCTGGGTGTCCTAGGCTTGGGAATCAGGTGAGGGATACCTGGGCTGAGGGGTCTGCGTGACTTTCTAGGTCCCTTTACCACCTCTCTTCACCCCTGAGTGACTCCCTCTCAAAAGTCTGGTACGGCTGGGCATCGTGGCTCATGCCTCTAATCGCAGCGCTTTGGGAGGCTGAGGCAGGAAGATCACCTGAGTTCATGAGTTCGAGACTGACCTGGCCATCATGGTGAATCCCTGTCTCTACTAAAAATACAAAAATTAGCCAGGTGTGGTGGCGTTCGCCAGCTACTGGGGGGCTGAGGCACGAGAATTGCTTGAACCCGGGAAGTGGAGGTTGCAATGAGCCAAGATTGCACCACTGCACTCCAGCCTGGATGGCAGAATGAGAGTCCATCTCAAAAAAAAAAAAAAAAAAAAAGCAGGGGGGGGGGATCTCCCTGCTCTCACCTTTGGTTTTAAAAACCCAGTGCTTCATTGGTTTGTGTGTAGTGGTTTTATGTTCTCTTTTGTGCATGGCTACTCAGAGCTTAGGGCCATTTTGGACTATGGTTTCTGCTGGCATGAATGTGAAATGTTTCTGTGACTCTGGAACCAGAGTTTGGCAGTTTTTTTTGTTTTTGTTTTAAGTTAGACATAGTGACCATAGCGCCAGTCACTCCCTTCCCAGGCATCCACCCAAGAGAGCTGAGAACATATGTTCATAAAAGACTGGTACAGGAACGTTCTTAGCTACTTTGTGATAACCCAAACTGGAGGTAAGCCAGACAAATATTAGCAAGTGAACACACAGATGTACTAGTTATGTGCATGTGCATAACTGAATACTAACTGATGTACAAGGATGAACTATTGGCCGGGCACAGTGGCTTATGCCCATAATCTCAGTACTTTGGGGGGCCGAGGCAGGCAGATCACTTGAGGTGAGGAGTTCGAGACCAGAGGACTAACATGGTGAAACCCCGTTTCTACTAAAAATATGAAAATTAGCCGGATAGCCGGATGTGGTGGCACACGCCTGTAATCCCAGCTACTCGGGAGGCTGAGGCAGGAGAATTGCTTGAACCCGGGAGGCAGAGGTTGCAGTGAGTTGAGATCGCACCATTGCACTCCAGTCTGTGTGATAGAGCAAGACTCCATCTCAAAAAAAAAAAAAATCCCTGTAAGATAAAGACTAGATTTTTGGTGACAGCTTTATTGAGATATTCATATACCACACGATTCATGTATGCAGAATATACAATTTACTGATTTTTAGTGTGTTCACAGAGTTGTGCAGTCTCATCACAGTCAATTTTATTTACTTGCTTTTTAAGACAGAATCTCACTCTGGTGCCGAGGCTGGAGTGCAGTGGCGCGACCTCAGCTCATTGCAACCTCCTCCTCCTCCTGGGTTCAAGCGATTCTTCTTCCTAGCCTCCCAAGTAGCTGGGATTACAAGCACCCACCACCATGCCCGGCTAATTTTTTGTATTTTTAGTAAAGATGAGGTTTTGCCATGTTGGTCAGGCTGTTCTCATACAATTGACCTCAAGTGATCCACCCCCCTCAGCCTCTCAAAGTGCTGGGATTACAGGCATGAACCACTGCACCTAGTGAGAAAAAAAATTTTTTTTAGAAACAGGATGTTGCTGTGTTGCCCTGGCTGGACTCTTTCTCTCTCTCTCTCTCTCTTTTTTTTTTTTTGCGTTGAACTATATATCTATATATGCCTGTCATTTTGCCTGTCTTGATTATTGTTCTTTTTTTTTTTTGAGATAGAGTCTCACTCTTTTTGCCCAGGCTGGAGTGCAGTGGTGCAGTCTCAGCTCACCACAGCCTCTGCCTCCTGGGTTCAAGCGATTCTCCTGCCTCAGCCTCCCAAGTAGCTGGGATTACAGGTATGTGCCACCATGCCTGGCTAATTTTGTGTTTTTAGTAGAGACAGGATTTCTCCATGTTGGTCAGGCTGGTCTTGAACTCCTGACCTTAGGTGATCCGCCCACCTCGGCCTCCCAAAGTGCTGGGATTACAGGCGTGAACCACTGCACCTGGCCTATTGTTGTTCTTTGTTTTTGACACAATGGTGCGATCTGGGCTCACAGCAACCTCCACCTCCCAGGTTCAAGTAATTCTCCTGCCTCAGCCTCCCAAGTAGCTGGGATTACAGGCACCCGCTAATTTTTGTATTTTTAGTAGAGATGGGGTTTCACTATGTTGGTCAGGCTGGTCTCAAACTCCTAACCCAAGTGATCCACCCGCCTTGGCCTCCCAAAGGGCTGGGATTACAGGTGTGAACCACTGTGCCTGGCCATGATTGTTGTTTTGTATTGTTTTGAAATCAGGAACTGTGAATCCTCCAACTTGATTCTTATTTTTCACGATCGTTTTGGCTGTTGTGGATCTTTGAGTTTCCATGTGAATTTTAGAGTTAGCTCATTAATTTCTACCTGGAGGCCAGCTGGGCTTTTGATAGGGATTACCTTGACTCTAGATCAGTTTGGAGCCATCAGTTTTCTCAGTCTTTCACTTACTCAACTTGTTTAATCTTACCTACCTTGGAGGGAGGTCCTACTCTTATCCTCATTTCACAGAGGAGGAAACTGAGGCCCAGAGAGCTTAAGGACCTTGCCTGAAGCCACGCAGCTGGCCAGTGGCCAAGCCAGACCTTGAGCCGGTGACTCTAGAGTCCGTGTTTGTAACCGCTGTGCTGAGCTGCCCCTCTCCCTGGGCTTGTCGTCTTTGACTCTGCCTTCCCTGAAGGGTGACTTTCCCTGGCCATGTCCCTCCGGTGGGGGGGGGGGGGGTGCGTCACTGGCAGACGCCACAATGACTTCACTTCCTTGTGTTCCAGACAGCCAGTGAAGGTCGTGTACTCCTCCAAGGATCCTGCCCAGCCGAAAGAGAGTTCCAAGGTGGATGCGAATGAGGAGGTGGAGGCTTTGATTGTCAAGTCCCCACACAAGGAGTGGAACCCCTCCCTGTTTAAGGTGTTATACAAGACCTTTGGGCCCTACTTCCTCATGAGCTTCTTCTTTAAGGCCATCCACGACCTGATGATGTTTTCCGGGCCGGAGATCTTAAAGTAAGACCCCTTCCCTCCCAGGTGGGCTCTGTTTTCCCTCCTTGGGTTCGATCTTTCATTTGCATCAGTCATAACCCTAGGGTCATGCTGTGTCCTGAAGTGGACTCATAGCCAGATGTCTCCATTTTTACCTTAGCTTTTTTGAAAAAAACAGAGACAGGGTCTTGCTTTATTGGTCAGCCTAGTCTCGAGCTCCTGACTTCAAGCAATCCTCCTGCCTTGGCCTCCCAAAGTGCTGGGATTGCGGATGTGAGCCACCGTCACTGCCTAGCTTTGCTTTATGCTTTACTTAATACCATATTAGTGAAGACCACTTTGTTTGCAAGTAACAGAAACCCACTAGGCTCCCCTGAAACCCGAATGGGGAGGATATGGCATTGTCTTGGGAAACCAAGAGCAAGGAAATGCCAGCAGATCTCATGAAAAAATGCAACCAGGGTTGGGCGCGGTGGCTCATTCCTGTAATCCCAGTACTTTGGGAGGCTGAGGTGGGCAGATCACCTGAGGTCAGGAGGTCAAGACCAGCCTGGCCAACATGGCAAAACCGTCTGCTAAAACTACAAAAATTAGCTGGGCATGGTGGCGCACGCCTGTAATCCCAGCTACTCAGAAGGCTGAGGCATAAGAATTGCTTGAATCCAGGAGGCAGAGGCTGCAGCAAGCCAAGATTGCTTCACTGAACTCCAGCCTTGGCGACAGAGCGAGACTTTGTCTCCAAAAAAAGAAAAAAAAAACAAAACAAAACTGCAACCAGGAACCGGAGAGTCAGAAAAGGAGGTTGCCTCTCTCCTCCCTGGCTCTGTGCTGCTCTGTGACTTAGGGGCTACACATTCATTCTCTTTCCCTCCCTACCTCTTTCCCTGGTGTTCCGTATGCAGTTCCTTTGGGTGACTTGCTGGTGATGAGATATAGCTAGAACATTTAGTACACAACCCCAAGACAGAGGCCTCTGTTATGAGCAGTTGGGGCCACCTGCACAGCCAGATCACCACTGTGGACTTGTTTTTCCATCTGTGAAACTAAAATGATAGTGTTTAGCCTGTCTGGCTCAGGAGAAAGTTGGAATGCCAACACTGAAGCCCTTTTCCCTGCCTCCACGTGTCACAAGTCATTCCGGGCCCTCTCTTGGCTCCTTTGCAGGTTGCTCATCAACTTCGTGAATGACACGAAGGCCCCAGACTGGCAGGGCTACTTCTACACCGCACTGCTGTTCATCGCTGCCTGCCTGCAGACCCTGGTGCTGCACCAGTACTTCCACATCTGCTTCGTCAGCGGCATGAGGATCAAGACCGCCGTCATCGGGGCTGTCTATCGGAAGGTAGGGGGCGCTGTGCCATTGGCATGTGGCCCGACTTTGACATCCCCTCCTGCAGCCCTGGGTTACTCTGGGACCAGCGTGGAGATTTCCAGCCCAGCTTCTGGAGCAGTAGGATGAAGGTAGCTTCTGTGGCCTTAGGTGGCATGGACACTGGGCATCAGGCGTTGTATGTTAGCAAAGCTGATTTCAAGGGTTGGCGTGTAGATGTCCTTGTGTATCAGCTGTAGGTAATTGAGTTTCTTAGATGGATTGGTGACCCTCGATGTGGGGAAATCCAGTTTGGATCCTGGTTCTGCTGTTAACATTCTGTGCTTCAGCTTACTGTCAATCTTTTTTTTTTTGAGACAGAGTCTCGCTCTGTCGCCCAGGCTGGAGTGCAGTGGCCGGATCTCAGCTCACTGCAAGCTCCGCCTCCCGGGTTTACGCCATTTTCCTGCCTCAGCCTCCCGAGTAGCTGGACTATAGGCGCCCGCCACCACGCCCGGCTAGTTTTTTTTGTATTTTTTTTAGTAGAGACGGGGTTTCACCGTGTTAGCCAGGATGGTCTTGATCTCCTGACCTCGTGGTCCACTTGTCTTGGCCTCCCAAAGTGCTGAGATTACAGGCTTGAGCCACCGCGCCTGGCCGTTTTTCTTTTTTTTTTTTGAGACTAAGTCTCACTCTGTCCCCCAGACTAGAGCGCAGTGGCATGATCTTGGCTCACTGCAACTTCCGCCTCCCGAGTTCAAGCAATTCTTCTGCCTCAGCCTCCTGAGTAGCTGAGACTACAGGCGCCTGCCACTATAACTGGCTAATTTTTGTATTTTTAATAGAGACAGGGTTTCGCCATGTTGGCCTGGCTGATCTTGAACTACTGACCTCCGGTGATCCTGAGTTCTGCCTCATCTTCCCAAAGTGCTGGGATTACAGGCATAAGCCACCGCACCCAGCCTGTTGTCACTCTTAATTTGAACTGAGCAGGTGGCACATTCCTTGCATGATAAGAGTATGTAGCAGGCATCTGTGTACATCCAGTTTCAAAGGAACCGAATTACTTTTTTTTTTTTTTTTTTTTTTGAGACCGAGTCTCGCTCTGTCGCCCAGGCTGGAGTGCAGTGGCTGGATCTCAGCTCACTGCAAGCTCCGCCTCCCGGGTTTATGCCATTCTCCTGCCTCAGCCTCCCGAGTAGCTGGGACTACAGGCGCCTGCCACCTCGCCCGGCTAGTTTTTTGTATCTTTTTTGTAGAGACGGGGTTTCACCATTTTCGCCAGGATGGTCTCGATCTCCTGACCTCGTGATCCGCCTGTCTCGGCCTCCGAAGGTGCTGGGATCTGAATTACCTTCTTGATCCCTATACATTTTTTTTTTTTTTGGTCTCAAGGTCAAGGAAACTGCTTGGCCCATAGGTTAGGAAGAGATAGTCTTGCAGGTACTTGATGAACTAGAAGGGTGATTCTCAGGCCTGTCTGTGAATTAGACTCACCGGGGGAGCTTAAACTGCTACAGGTCAGGCACTGTGACTCATGCCTGTAATCCCAGCAGTTTGGGAGACCAAGGTGGGAGAATCACTGGAGGCTGGAAGTTCAATACCAGCCTGGTCAATATACCAAGACCCCACTCTGCAGAAAATAAAAAAAAATTAGCCAGGTATGGTGGTGCGCACCTGTGGTCCCAGCTACTCACAAGGTTGAGTTAGAAGAATTGCTTGAGCCCGGGAGTTGGAGGCTGCAGTGAGTCCTGATGGCACCCCTGCATTCCATCCTGTGTGACAGAATGAGACCCTGTCTCAAAAAAACAAAAAAACTTCCTGACACCTAGGTTGTACCAGACCAATGAAACTGAGATTGCTGAGGTTGCACCCGGGTGTCAGTGTTTTTATTTTTTATTTATTTTTATCTTTTGAGATAGGGTCTCACTCTGTCACCCAGGCTGGAGTGCAGTGGCACGATCTTGACTCACTGCAGCCTCCACCTCCCGGGCTTAAACGATCCTGCCAACTCAGTCCCCCATGTAGCTGGGCCAGAGGCGTGCATCACCACACCTGCTAATGTCTTAGTGTTTTTAAAACTCACCACATGATAGTGTACAACCATGTTTGAGGGCCAGGGAGATTTGCTCCCCGGCCTCCAGGGCATATTTGGCAATATCTGGAGGCATTTTTGGTTGTTCCAACTGAGGGTGAGGGCGTGTAGTATGTGGAGGCCAGGAATGCTGCTAAACCTCCTACAGTGTACAAGACAGACCCCCAAAGAATTATCCAGCCCCAGATGTCAAGAATGCCAAGACTTAGAGACCCTGGCCCAGACCCTCGGTCCTTCAGTGGGATCTGGGACCAGCAGCATTGGCACAGCCTGGAAGCATGGTAGAAATGAAGAATCCCAGGCCACATCCCAGACCTGCAGGATCTGAAACAACTCCCCCCACCCCCTACCACTCCCCCCCAAAAAAACCCGGCTGCATGTGTGCACATTAAAGCATGTGAAGACCTGGTTTCGAGGACACCTAGGGTCCCTTGCCAGTTGATGAGTTCGAGGTTGGGAGGCAGCACCATGGATAAGAATGTGGGCTTTGAGATGACAACGGCATCCTGGGCATACAGATAGGTCAGGAGGGGAGGAGCAGAGATCTATGGCATTTCCGCCCCTGAAAGTCTCCTTCCTCTCCGTGGGCCTGGAGGGAGAGTCAGGCCTCTTCACCTGCCGCACTCACCCACCTTCCCTCTCCTTTGTCCCACAGGCCCTGGTGATCACCAATGCAGCCAGAAAATCCTCCACGGTCGGGGAGATCGTCAACCTCATGTCTGTGGACGCCCAGAGGTTCATGGACTTGGCCACATACATTAACATGATCTGGTCAGCCCCCCTGCAAGTCATCCTTGCTCTCTACCTCCTGTGGCTGGTGTGTGTTTGACGCCGTTCCCCTTTGCATGCAGGGAGGGACTTGTACGTGTGGGCAGCGGGCTGAGGGAGTGGGTGTTGGTGGTAATGGCATGTATAGCTCCCTGGCAGTTCCGGCTGTCGTTCATATTTTATTTTCCAGTCTGTTAACCGATTCCTCGGTATTTTGTTCCTTCCCTAAATTGTCAGGTTGATGTTCTCCTTGGTGGCTTGGCGTTTTCATTTTCTCTTCCCTTGACAGTGTCAGTAATTAACTACCCTACAGTGGACACATATTTCTCCCGTTGAATCCTCCCAAACACTTACCAGACTTACTTATTCACTAGTACCTAATTATGGTGGTCAAAATTCTCTCAATTGCAAGGGATAGACATCTATCTTAAAGTAGCCTAAGTAAATAAAGGAAACTTTGGGGCTGCATGTATCTCAGAAATCTGGGGACTAGCTTCAGGTGTGGATTGATCCAGGAGATCAGGCAATGTTGTCAGTATTCAGTTTCACTCACTCACTCATCATTTCCTAGCCCTCTTGTCCTCTGAGTTGACATCATTCTCAGTGGTACTTCCCCACATGGCTCCATAGCTTTGGGGTGATAACATCATGACAGATAAAGGTGCCAGAGAAAAGATAAGGCAGCATTTCTCTGCACAGCCAGAGTCAGTCTCAGAGAGCACTCTGATTGGCCTGGCTTGGTCCTGTTCACACCCCGAACCAAATCAGTGTGGCCCAGGAGGCAGAGTTCTCTGATTGGCCAGCCTGGGTCACATGTCCTCTCCCATGGCAGAAGAGATGTGATTGACAGTCCTTCCATGTGAGGAGGGAGAGTTCCCAAAATAAAATGATGATGAGCAAAGAGGCTCATAGCACAACACATGCCTTGTGCTTTGCCACTTCTGGGTCTTTGCCACCTGCCTTTCCTTCCTTCCTAATTGATGAAAGCCTGCTCATCCCTGCAGGCTGTAGCATGACACTACTTCCATTGATTTCCCCTGCCCTCTGAATTAGATGGACTTTCTCTTTTTTTTGAATTTTGAATCCCAATAACTTTAGTATAGGAAGTCGTCTAAGAATACTTTCTGGAGTAGTTTTTTTTTTTTTTTTTTTTTTTTTTTTTTTTGATATGGAGTCGTGCTCTGTCGCCTGGGCTGGAGTGCAGTGTGCCATCTCTGCTCACTGCAACCTCTGCCGCCCATGTTCAAGCAGTTCTCCTGCCTCAGTCTCCCGAGTAGTTGGGACTACAGGCCTATACCACCAAGCCCACTAATTTTTCTTTTTTTTTTTGTATTTTTAGTAGAGACGGAGTTTCACCATGTTGGCTAGGCTGATCTTGAACTCCTGGCCTCAGGTGATCTGCCCTCCGCGGTCTCCCAAAGTGTTGGAATTACAGGTGTGAGCCACCGTGTCCGGCCCACTTTCTGAAATAGATTTTTTTTTTTCATGCTCAGTGTACTGCCTCCTCTTTGACGGGTAACATGTTAGCTACTTGCAGACACACAGCAGCTGACTTTTGTGTCTTCTGTGGGTACAACCCCAGCAGGGCCTGGTGCATAATGGGCACAGCTCAAATTATTACCTGTTATTGAAAGAGAAGGGCTGAACGAAATGGCTCATGCCTGTGATCTGAACACTTTGGGAGGCCGAGGTGGGTGGATCATCTGAGGCCAGGAGACCATCCTGGCCAACATGGCAAAACCCTATCTCTATTAAAAATATAAACGTTAGCTGGTCATGGTGGTATATGCCTTTAATCTCAGCTACTTGGGTGGCCGAGGCAGGAGAGTGGCCTGAATCCGGGAGGCAGAGGTTGCATTGAGCTGAGATTGCACCACTACACTCCAGCTTGGGCAACAAAGCGAGATTCTGTCTCAAAAAAAAAAGAAAAAGGAAGAGGAAAAAATTACTGGTTTATTTGTCTGTAGTTTGCTTTTTTTATACATCTGTAGAGCAGAAGGCGAGTAAAGTGTTTCTATAATAAAACTCAGAAAAAAACACCAGAGTTTAATTATCTAATAGGCTGGGCACAGATATAGGTGGAATGTGCCTGTAATCCCAGCACTTTGGGAGGCTAAGGTGAAAGGATTGCTTGAAGTCGGGAGTTTGAGACCAGCCTGGGCAACATAGTGAGACCCTGTCTCTACAAAAAAAAAAAAAAAAAAAAAAAAAAAAAAAAAAATTAGCTGGTTGTGGTGGTGCCTACCCGTGGTCCCAGCTACCCTGGAGGCTGAGGCAGGAGGATTGCTTGAGCCTAGGAGTTCAGAGGCTGCAGTGAGCTAGGATCACACCACTGCACTCCTACCTGGGTGACAAGACAAGACCGTGTCTCTAGAAGAAAAAATAAAAATCTAAATAAATGTCTTTTCAAGCAGATGTCTTGGGGAATCTACTTTCGCAAAAGTGCTACTATGGGAAAAATATTTTTGGAACATTTCTTTTAGAATTGCCTTCAGGATTGGTTTATGAACCGTTAAGAAAATTGTCTAACATCACATCTTGTTTTAGATGGTAGTTGCTTGAGCTCAGCACTGTTGACACTTGGGACCAGACAGTTCTTTGTTGTGGGGGCTGTCTTGTTTTTTTGTTACTTTGTTTTTTCTTTTAAGGGACAGAGTCTTGCTCTGTTGCCCATGCTGGCGTACAGTGATTCGATCATAGCTCACTGAAGCCTTCGATTCCTGGTCTCAAGCAGTTTTCTCACTTTGTCCTCTCATCTAGCTGGGTGCCACAGGTTCACGCCACCATGCCTGGCTAAGTTCGTTATTTCTTTTTAGAAATGGGGTCTCGCTATGTTGCCCAGGCTGGTCTCGAACTTCCGCCCTCAAGCTGTCTTCCCACTTTGTCCTCCCAAAGTGATGGGATTACAGGTGTGAGTCTCTGCACCTGGCCACAAGGGTATACGTTAATACAGCAAAATTAGCAAAGAATTAAGGAACACATGGGGCAGTGTTCAAGGGAAGCCAGGCACAGGTTTCTAGGAGTCCCCAGCAGAGTCACACAGGTGCACTAATTCTCCGGCCATCGTTATGATGATGTGTGTGAAATGTTGCCAACCAGGGAAGCTTGGTAGGAGCCCAGTGCTTGGGGTTTTTTAGGGGCAGGTCACATAAGCACCCTTTGCTTGGCACGTACCAGAAGTCTAGACTCCCAGAGGGAAAGCAGTGTTCACCATAAACCATATTGTTTGTACAAACAGGTGAGGCACATTGAGCCACTCTTATCAATTCTGTTAATGGTGGAAGCCCTGCAAGTATGCAGACACTAGCCAAGGGCTAAACTTGTAAGCAGCCTTCAAGCAGGATAAGCAGTCAGGTGGTCATGTTCACACTTTTCTACTTACTACCTTATTACCTTTCTAAAAATCTAAGCTGGGCGTGGTGGCTCGCACCTGTAATCCCAGCTACTTGGGAGGCAGAGGTGGGAAGATCGCTTGAGCCCATGAGTTCAAGACCAGCTTGGGCAACATAGTGAGACCTTCTACAAAAAATTTTAAAAATAGCTGGGCATGGTGGTGTGACTGTAGTCACAGCTACTTGGGAGGCTGAGTTGGGAGGATCACTTGAGCCCCAGAGATCGAGACCGGTTTGAGTAACATAGACCTTGTCCCTACAAAAAAAAAAACAAAAACAAAAATTAGCTGGGCATGGTGGTGTGACTGTAGTCATAGCTACTTGGGAGGCTGAATTGGGAGGATTGCTGGAGCCCAGGAGTTGAAGACCAACCTGGGCAGTGTAGCAAGACCTAATGCTTACCTGTAGTCCCAGCTACTTTGGAGACTGAAGTAGGTGGATCACTGATGCAAATAGCCACTGTACTGCAGCCTGGGCAACATAGCGAAATCTCATCTCCTAAAAAAAAAAAAAGAAAGAAAAAAAATTAGAATTCTAAAGTTGTGATTTGCACAACTCATGTGGCCCCAAGGGCTTGGGAGAAAGGAGCATGGACTTGCTTATTCTTCAAGGGATTGGGAGGACCCAGAGAGATGCTCAGGAATGAAACCACAGGCTCTTAACACCCTATTGTGGGGTAAAAGTAACACACCTTGCCCTGAACTTGGTCGGCAGCATCCACGTGGGATTGATCAGCCGGAAAGCTGTTAAGGGCCCTGTTTTCTCCTGTCTTGTGAGTGATTAAGAGTCTCCTTTCCTTCCTTAGAACCTGGGCCCTCCCATCCTGGCTGGAGTGGCCGTGATGGTCCTCATGGTGCCCGTCAACGCTGTGATGGCATTGAAGACCAAGACCTACCAGGTAAGGCATGTGTCTCTGCAGGCCCCCAAGCCAGGCCCTAGGCAGGAGCCTCTCCATGCAGATTTTATCCAGTTCCTTCTGCTCAGTCCCTGGGGTTCTCAGCCTTGCCTGCCAATTGGAGTCACCTGGGGAGTCTCAACAAATGCTGATGCCCGGGCCCCGTATCTGGGATTCTGATTCAGTTATTGTGAGTGGGGTCTGGACATCAAGATGTACAGCTTCCCAGGTCATTATACTGGGCAGCCAAGCTTGAGAGCTCCTGACACATGGTTAGACCTTGTAGGCCGGTGACTGGAATCAGAAGGTCTGGGAGTCTCCGAGAATCTTTGTTTCCCATCGTCTTGTTTATTATGTGTGTGTATGCCTCAGCTTTCAAGAGTTGAGTGCAAATTACCCCCTACTTGTTTCCCCCTTATTAGCTCTTACCTGGTACCAGACATGGTGTTAATGTCTTTATTTGAATTAAAATAAGTAACTAATTTCTAAGATGGGGCCTTGCTCTGTTGCCCAGGCTGATCTCAAACTCCTGGGCTTAAGTGATCCTGTTGCCTCAGCCTCTCAAAGTGTTGGGGATTACAGGTGTGAACCACCATGCCCGGCTTTCAGGTTTTTATTTTTGGAGATATTTTGTATTTTAAAATGTTTAAATACACAAGTAATAGAGTGTGGTTTCTTATTATAAAAAAGTTCAAGCCGGGCTCACCCCTACAGTTTCAGCATTTTGGGAGGCCAAGGTGGGTGGATCGCCTGAGCTTAGGAATTCAAGACTAGCCTGGGAAACATGGTGAAACGCCGTCTCTACCGCAAATGGATAAGTTAGCTTTGTGTGGTGATGCATGCCTGTAGTCCCAGCTACTTGGGAGGCTGAAGCATGAGGATCACCTGAGCCCAGGAGGTCGAGGCTATAGTGAGCCGTGATTATGCCACTGCACTCCAGCCTGGGCAACAGAGTGAGACCCTGTCTCAAAAAAAAAAAAAGTTTAAATCTTACAAAGTACTTAAAAGGGGATACCCCCTTCCCTACTCTCTCAACCACTGCAAATATATAGAAGCAACTCCTTCTAGAACTTTCTATGTATGTATATACAGACCTGATTAATGATATAGTTAGGTTTGGTTTTTATATATGTGGGGTTTTTTTGTTTGTTGAGACAGAGTCTCACTTCGTTGCCCAGGCTGGAGTGCAATGGTGCAATCTTGGCTCAGTGCAACCTCTGCCTCCCGGGTTCAAGCAATTCTCCTGCCTCAGCCTCCCAAGCAGCTGGGATTACAGGTGCCCACCACCACACCCAGCTAATTTTTGTATTTTTAGTAGAGATGCGGCTTCACCACATTGGCCAGGCTGGTCTTGAACTCCTGACCTCAGGTGATCCACCTGCCTTGGCCTCCCAAAGTGCTGGGATTGCAGGCATGAGCCACCATGCCTGGCCATTATATATGTTTGTCTGTGTGTGTGTGTGAGAGATATTACCATATCTGTTTTTACCTAAATGGGCCTACATGGCAGCATGATTTTTGCCTTTTAGTGCCCTGCTTTGGGGCCTCTCTGTGCTATGCTGTATAGCTTCAATTCATTCTCCCGACCTGGTGCCTTTTGGTCCATAATGGAGATGGTGCAGTTTATTTCTCTGCTCTTCTGTTGATGGATAGTGATGGTGTGCTGTGGAATTTCAAATGGCAGCACTTGGCTGCACTGTTGGTACCACAGGGAGATGAGTTGCAGGACGTGGGCCCGTTGGAAGGAGAGGCCTCACGGGTTAGGGTTGGGTGCGATGGGTGAGGCAGGGGCTTTAGGGTCGAGTCACCCTTCAGTCTCTGATATGCAGGATTCCCTGAGTGACTCGACTCTGAACCCACTTCAGTCCCTGGCCTCGAGATCATGTAGCTTAAATTGTTCCCATCTGTGACCCGGGGATGACTGTAGCGCTCAATGATAGAGTTCTTGTGAATGTTAAGTGTCTGAATACATGTAAAATACTTAGAAAAGTTGCTGGTATACACAGAATGCTGGTGGTATTAAAAATATTTAACAACTGCACTGCACAAGTATCCACTTTTTGGAACCAGTGCTAGCCAGTACAGAAACATTTCACTATTTTAACAACCATGGGCCAGGCACAGGGGTTCATATCTGTAATCCCAGCTCTTTGGGAGGCTGAGACAGGAGGATGGCTTGTGGCCAGGAGTGCAAGACCAGCCTGGGCAACATAGCAAGATGCCGTCTGTACAAAAAAATACAAAAATGACCTAGGTGTGGTGGCATGTGTCTGTGGTCTCAGCTACTAAGGAGGCTGAAGTGGGAAGATTGCTTGAGCCCAGGAATTCAAGGCTGCAGTGAGCTATGATCGTGCCACTGCACTCCAGCCTGGATGCCAGAGTGAGATGCTCTTCCCCCAAAAAAGGAGAACTGGGCTGACAAGAAATAAGAAAACAGGTTGGGTGTGGTGGTTCATATCTGTAATCCCAGCACTCTGGGAGGCTGAGGTCGGTGGATCACTTGAAGTCAGGAGTTCGAGACCAGTCTGGCCAACATGGTGAAGCCCCATCTCTACTAAAAATAGAAAAATTAGCCAGGTGTGGTGGCAGGCATTTATAGTCCCAGCTACTCAGGAGACGAAGGTAGGAGAATCTCTTTAACCCGGGAGGCAGAGGTTGCAGTGAGCCCAGATCATGCTACTGTACTCCAGCCTGGGCGACAGAGCGAGACTGTCTCACAAAAAAAAAAAAAGAAAAAATAAGAAAACAGAGAAGAAAAACACCGCCACCATGTCTCCTATGTTTGGGTCAGCAGAATAGGGACTGAATCCGTTCTTTTCTGGACACTTGAAGGGTTTTTCTTGCCTCTATTTCTGGATTCTAAATTGAGTGTGTTTCTCCAGTGTCTAACCTAACATGATTTGAAGGGTTTTTTTTTCTTGATCGCGGGGTCCTTTGGTGTGGTCTTGGGACTCAAGAGTAGGACTCATAGGGATTACAGGGCCAGCTCTCCCACCCTCAGGAGGCCTGTTTTTAATAGACGGTGATGTTGAGGCCCAGTAAGGTGGCTCACACCTGTAATCCCAGCATAGGAGTTTGAGACCAGCCTGGGCAGCATGCTGAAACCCCATCTCTATTGAAAAGAAAAAATCAATATGAAAAACATTCACATGTCAAAGCATATAATAAAATTTATGAAAAAGAATAGCTGGTGATGTTGAGTGATGGTCTGATCCCAGGGTCACCCCAGATGTGTTGACTGCCTTTCTCTTCCAAGGTGGCCCACATGAAGAGCAAAGACAATCGGATCAAGCTGATGAATGAAATTCTCAATGGGATCAAGGTGCTAAAGCTTTATGCCTGGGAGCTGGCGTTCAAGGACAAGGTGCTGGCCATCAGGCAGGAGGAGCTGAAGGTGCTGAAGAAGTCTGCCTACCTGGCAGCCGTGGGCACCTTCACCTGGGTCTGCACACCCTTCCTGGTGAGTGAAGCCACATTTTTCCTGGCCCTCATTATTTGATGTTTTATTTTGTCTGCATACTTGAATATTTTTAAAAGGTCACTATGTCGCCCAGGTGCAGTGGCTCATACCTGTAATCCCAGCACCCTGGGAGGCCAAAGCAGGTGGATCACCTGAGGTCAGGAGTTCAAGAACAGCCTGGCCAACATGGTGAAACCTAGTCTCTACTAAAAATACAAAAAATTAGCCAGGAGTGGGGACGCATGCCTATTGTCACAGCTACTCGGGAGGCTGAGGCAAGAGAATTGCTTCAACCTGGAGGCGACGGTTGCAGGGGGCCAAGATCACGCCACTGCACTCCAGCCTGAGTGACAGCGAGACCTTGTCTTAAAAAAAAAAAAAAGGTAACTATGTCAGCAAGGCCTTCCCTAAACACTTGCCTTAAACATTTGCCATCTTCTCCATTCTGCTTTATTTTATTCACATTTAGCAGCTTCTTAGCCAACCTGTTGAGGAATTGTTTGTTATCTGTTCACTGTGATATAGGCAGCTTGTGCCAGGATGTAAACCAGTGCCCTCTGCTTGCTGTGTTTTGCTGTGTTAAGATAGCCTTGCAAGAAACAAAGTGTGAGCTGAGCCAAATGGCACGCTTGATGCCATAGTTGATCTACATTATGGTGCTGCCTCCTTATTTTGTCAGCAACTGGTCACAAAGTGTGGATTGTCAGTGTCCCGTGGGCCACATGTCAAGTGGCATGGTCTAAACACACTCTAAAATTTACTTATTTTGGTCTGGGTGCGGTGGCTCATGCCTGTAATCCCAGCACTTTGGGAGCCGAGGTGGGTCACTTGAGGCTAGGAACTTGAGACTAGCCTGGTCAACCTGGCGAAACCCCGTCTCTGCTTAAAAAAAAAAAAAAAAAATTAGCTGGGCATGGTGGTATATGCCTATATTCCCAGCTACTCAGGAGGCTGAGACATGAGAATCCCTTGAACCTGGGCGGCAGAGGTTGCAGTGAGCCGATATTGAGCCATGGCACTCCAGCCTGGGCAACAGAGCAAGACCCTGTCTCAAAAAAAGTAAAAAAAAAAAGTTAAAAAAAAAATTCAAATAGACTTATTTTATTGTCTGCCTTTCCCCACTAGGATGTCAGCTCCAGATGGGCATTTTTGTCTTTTCTGTTGACTGCTATATCCTCAGTATGTAAAATAGTGCATAGCAGGTGCTGAACAAATATTTGTCATCCATTGTAATAAAAAAAAAAAGAAAATACAGAAAGATGTAAAATGAGAAGTGTATTGTCCTCTCTTCCATCAGTTCCTCTCCTCCAAAGTGACAGTTTTGTGTATGCTTTTAGAAAAAAATGGACAAGCATCTAGGTGTTTAAATATTTTGACAGATTTAAATGGAATCATACTGTACATAGTGTTCTCTTTTGTGTAGTTAATAATATATAGTCTTGGTTCATTCATTCTGATCTGCTTCATTTTAGTTTATTTTTTGGAGGAGGGGAGTTTTGAACTGGGGTCTCGCTCTGTCCCCCAGGCTGGAGTACAGGGGTGAGATCGTAGCTCACTGCAGCCTTGAACTCCTGGGCCCAAGCAATCCTCCTGCTTTGGCTTCCGAAGTAGCTGGGACGTCAGGTGCACTGCTGTCATGCCCGGCTTGCTTCATTTGTGTTCATGATGGATGCTTGTCTCATGTGTGGATGTGCCCTGCTGGAATTACCCTTTTTCCCGTTCCTTGCAAAAACAGGTTGTTCTCTGTGTTTTTTTGCTATTATGATCCATGCTCCACTGAAAGTTCTGGCACCTGTCCTGGGGTATGGTAACGGGTCTATCCCTGCCTAGCTGGCTTTGAAGAGTTTAAAGACATCAGTGCAACTTACCATTTTGCAAAGTTGGCTGCAAATCAGGAGACCGCATAGAGATGGACTATGGAAATCCCCTTTTAAGCACAGTTAAAAACAGTTAATGGTGAAGGATGACTTCAGATCATGCCCCGTGTTTGTTTTTTCTTTCTGTCTTTTTATTAACGGTGTGATTCTTTCTGTAATGTCGTGCTCATTACAACTATTCCTTCTTGGTCAGGTTGGCAAATTGTATGTTTTTCTGGCAAGTTTCTGTGAAGTGGAGTTAAACATGTTTATGAATATGGAGCTTTTCTGTAAAACTACCACCTGCTTCATCTTAGCTGGGTTGCAGGTGGAATGTCTAAGGAAGCTCCAGCTGTTGCAGCATTTGCAAAAGCGTGTCCATGCTGACACTGAGCTGTTTTGCATTTGCAAAAGCGTGTCCATGCTGACACTGAGTTTTCTTAGTCTTGCCTTACATCTGTCCGGGTCTGGAACTGCAGGAGAGATGGTGTTCAAATTTAAGCCTGCATCAGAATCACCTGGAGAGCTTGTTACTATGTTTTATTTATCTGTCTATCGAGATGAAGTCCCACTCTGTCACCCAGGCTTGATTGCTGTGGCACAGTCTTGGCTGACTGTAACCTCTGCCTCCCGGGTTCAAGCTGTTCTTCCACCCCAGCCTCCGAGTAGCTGGGCTTACAGGCATGCGACATCACGCTCGGCTAATTTTTAAAATATCTTTAGTACAGATGGTGTTTCACCATGTTGGCCAGGCTGGTCTCGAACTCCTGACGTCAGGTGATCCACCCGCCTTGGCCTCCCAAAGTGCTGGGATTACAGGCGTGAGCCACTGTGCTGGCTTGTTACTATAAAACTCAGCTTTCTGGGCCCCACCCAGATTTTCAGTTTTAGCAGGTCTGGGTGGGGCCTGAGTATTTGCATTTCTGACATATCCCTCGGTGCTGCTGCTGCTGGTTCAGGTCGACATGTAGAGACACTGGAGTGGATCCTCACTACCTATAGTGTGATCCATGGACCAGCAGCCATGGCATCAGCTGGTGCTTGTTAACAGTGCAGACCTCAGCCCACATCCACTGAAACTGAATCGGTGTTGTAACTAGTTTTCCAGGTGGTGTATATGCACATTGAAGTTCGAGAGAGACTGACAGAAAGTAGGAGTAAAGAAACTTTTTCTGTCAATACTTTTGGAATTCCGGGCCATACAGTCTCTGTCACAAATACCAGTCTCTTCCAGCGTAGTGCAAAAGCAGCCTTAGATAATACGGAAACCGACGGGTGTGGCCATGTTCCTGTAAAAATATATTTGGAGACACCAATATTTGAATTTTATAGAATTTGCATGTGTCATGTAATATTCTTTTAATTTTTTTTTTAGCTTTTAAAAAATATGAAATCTGGCTGGGTGCAGGGACTTATGCCTGTAATCTCAGCACTTTGGGGAACCGAGGCGGGTGGGTTGCTTGAGGCTGGGAGACTGAGACCAGCCTGGCCAACATGGTGAAACCCCATCTGTGCTAAAAATACAAAAATTAGCTGGAAGTGGTGGTGCTCACCTGTGGTCACAGCTACTCAGGAAGCTGAGGCAAGAGGATTGCTTCAACCCAGAAGGCAGAAATTGTAGTGAGCCAAGATCATGCCACTGTACTCCTGGCTGGACAACAGAGTGAGACCCTTTCCTTCGCCCGCCACCTCTCCCCTCCCCCCCACCCAAAAAAAAAAAGCCGGG